>NW_028256738.1:600000-1041461 GCF_048593485.1 Apis florea
GCTTCTTCATCCCCCTCTGTTTACGAGTCGATCTCTCGTTCCCACGATTTAACACCCTCCCCTCACGGATTCACCCCTTAATCCCTTCCGATGGCCCGTGTCACGCGATTCCTCCTTTTCTCTTCTAACCTCTCCTTCCTTTATCTCTTCCTTTCCTTAATTTTCTTTCTCGCGCGAATATTTTCCGTCGATTCGACTTCCAATTCATGGAAAAATCCATTCGAATTCGTTGCTTCTTCCCTTTCTCAATTCTATTCCCTTTTCTTTTTCTTCGTTTTTAATCTAATTTCGGTATCGTTTATGGGTGCCAAAGAGGAATGAAAATATCTTTGAGACGGCGAAAGTTATTTCGATCTTCAACTTAATCTTTCGATAATCAAATAACGAAAGCCTTCGCTCTTGGCCTTTTCTAAATTCTTTGCAATCCTATTAAAAATATCTCTCCCCTATCTCTTTCGTTCTAATCCTCGCCCATTCTCCTCCTCCTCCTCCTCCTCCCTCCCCCTCTCAATCCCGATCGCTGATTGCCTCTTTAAAGAAAGAGAAAAAAGAAAGAGTTAATAAGGACGGTAGAGGCGGGCAATTATGAAGTCCGTGAGAGAAATTGATCGTAGATCGATCGAGATTTAACGGCATCGAGGACAGAGGGTGGCCCATCTTTAACAAGATCCCTTCGTTTGCGTAATTAACTATCGACTTTCCGTCGACAATCTTGTTAACGAGAAGCGCGCCGATCGTTAATGGATTCCGGGGGAGTGGAGGCGGGCGTGCAACCAGAGACAGTGAAATAATTACTCTTTGCTTTCCTTGGAATAATTCGAGCGTCCCACGTCGAAAAATATGAATAACGGATTCGAAATCGAACCGACGAAATCCAACCGCTCCTTTCCACCCGCTCTCCGATGGAGAGAAGCTCGCCCGTCCCTGTCAGAAATAACATCCGGGAGAGGAACCGTCTCAATTAAAATCCATGCTCCACGAGGACGAGGTAAGGAAAAGGACGCTCTATTATCAACGAAACCGCGTCGAGGGAAATTTCGACCGGTTTCCTTAAAAATATGATATTCGACACGGTAACCCAGATCCAGATCTCGCCAGATCCAGAATACAGAAACCGTGTTCCGTATGAATAGTTTCGACGGAATTAGCGAACAAACGGTCCACCGAGTTACGACCTGAATTTATTTAAAAGGAAAGAGAGAACGCCCGATCATCAATCCCCCTTTGAAACGGGGAGGGGATGCTTGCCCCGCGTTGAAATTTTCCAGTAAATCTCCAACGCGAGATCTACCCATCCATCCATCTATCCATCCGTCCATCCTACCTTCGATCGGGATAGGGAAGGTTGTATAGGAAATCAGCGCTGGTTTCTGCCATCGTTCACTTTCCAATTTAAGCCTCGGCCCGATATATCGACACGTCGTCCTTGACCGATGTTCCGGAAATAAAGCGACCCAACAACCCGTGATTCGTGGTTGGCGGAAAAGTGGTGTGCGATCCACCGGATAAAAATCGAAAACAGTCATAAATAGACCGAGATATATATATATATAAAAAAATACGCGGCAAACATCGTGTCAAATCAACTTTTCGAGTCGTGCGGCTAACGAGCACGTCCTGCTCGCGCAAATACGAATCAATTTCCGGCGTGGACGCGCCACCGTCACTGCCTTTGCGGCTGTCGTTCGGCAAACATCAATTAATTCCGTGTTTTCTTTTCGAAGCATTCGTTTAGCGGGGTTCGAAACGAATTCGACGGGACTGTTATATATGCGATCCCGACGAATCGACGCGCGATCGTGGAAAGTTCAACGACACCTTTGACACGGTTGGATTGATCGGTTGGAGGTTAAGTTCAGGCTGGAGTGGAGTGGTTGGAGTGATTTAAAATGCCGTGTTAAAAAAAAGAAAAACGTTGGAAAATTTTGGACACATTTTTCTTCCTTTTTCTTTCTTTTTTTTTTTTTCACTCGTCAAGGGTACAAAGTAGAGACGAGAATAATGAAATTCTTCGATGATATCTCGCTTGATAAATGAAAGAAGGATCGTAGAACGTGTTAAATAATGAATTTCAATTTATTTTTTTTTCTTTTTTTTTTTTTTCTTTTCACTTTTTGAGAGTAAGGCGTGGAAGCTACCGAAGACGGACAACACCATCGGCTAAAACGTCTTCACCCCTTTTCTAGTTACAACTATCGGGTGTACTTGTTACAACGTGCTGGCGCTTGACCGCTGTCGATAATTCTTCTTTCCAACTACCTTTTCCAACTTTTCTTTCTTACACTCCTCTCCGTCCACTTATTATAATATACGTACGTATATTTATTTATTTATTTATTCATTTATTTATTTATTTATTTATTTATTTATTTATATATATATAGATTTTTTCTCTCCTTTGTTTTTTTTTTTTTTAAATCGTCTCCGTTTCTCTCCGTTCTCTTCACTCCTTTGCTTCTCTCTCTCTTATATTTTTTTTTTTTTTTTTTTTTTTTTTACAGTTGTACGATTAAAAATATCGTTATTGCCAAGTATGATCGATAACACGGTGCGTAACCCCGAGCCTCTGACCGGAGAGACAATATCCCTCGCTTATCAAACTAAAATGCATCGGAAACTAGACATACTATAGCAATATACAATTCGACGAACATCTTATTACGTATTACGTATTTCTTCTTCCTCTTCGAGTTTCATCCTTGTAATTCTTATTTTTCCTTTTTTCTTTTCTTTTTTATTTTTTTCTTCTTTTAATATCTCTTTACACGGGGCTACAGCCAAGGCGATCGCTTTCCTTTCGAACTTGCCGCCAATTTGTTTCTCGTCGCGCGCGAAAAATTGGAAAATTTCAAGGAGACGCTCGAGAGATTTTGACGATCGTTTCAAAGATTGATTAAAATTCGTACGAGAGTTACGAGATTAAAAAAAAAAAAAAAGGTTCAAAAGAGAAGCGACCTCCTTTTCGATCGTTTTAAGAAAAATATACATAAATAACGAGGGAATATGATCGACGAACTACGTGCTCCCCGCGTTATGGACGATCCTCGCCACAATCGCCACAAGTCTCGATATCTCGCCACTATCGTGGCTCGATTAATCGTCGCTTGATTGCATAACAACTGCCTAGTTACCGACCGGGAGACGCGATTTTGTGATTGATTCTGACCTAGATGCGTTGAGAAACTGTGGTTACAGGTATCTGCGGGTTTCTTCGTTCGAGGCACACGTGGCTAGAAACGTGTGACGCGTGTTTAGAATGTTTATATTGCGAGTATACGCTTACGATACACCAAGAAATCTTATGTGGAATATACTTCTTAATTAATTACGAAATCGTATCGAAGGAAAAATGAAAAGTGACAATTCGAAAGAAGAGGGAAACGATCGTTTAAACGCCTACGCCTAATTTAATTCGATAATCAGACCTACGAATTAATAATCGAGAATTAATAAAAACGAGATTAAAAACTGAATCACTAAAGAAAAAATCACTAAATAATTCTACGGGAGATAAAATTCTACGCGGCAAGAAATTTACCACTTACTTTCGAAATTTCACAATTTCGTCTTCCATCACTTTCGCATCAATATAGCCCATTGTTGTACATCTCAGTTACGTATTTTAAGGCAAGAGATTGATACACAGGCAAGAGATTCTTCGATCCTCGACTCACCAATTCAGATTTTCCATTCGAATTCTCGGTTTCTCAACGCTTCCATCATCGCGGAGGACTCTGTAGAACTCTGCCCTTCGATCCAGCGCGGAAATTTCGCGGAAGGAAAGACATAAGATGGCGCTTATTAATTCCGGCCTGCAGAATCTCGAACGCAAGCTCGATCTCCCGGTGTCGAATCGCAATCACGAATTATGTCGAGCGTGCCAGGAACAAACGGTCGATCCTGCTACGCTCGCAGGTCCTTTGGACGGTGTCCTGATTACAAAAGGATCGCTCTCCCCCCCCTGCCCCCTTCCCTTCCCCCTGCCCCCCCCCCGTTCACGAGTGCAAAAAGCAAGAGGGTAAGCGGAGGGATTGGCGCGGAGGGTGACGCTTTTCGGCGACGCGAAACAAAGCGGAAACGGTTTGACCGATCGATCGATCGATCGATCGATCGATCGAATTCACCTCGCGACGTGGTTCATCTTTCCAAAAATGCGCGCGGTTGGTCTTTCCAACGAATTATGCGAAGCGAAAGCGGTTCTTTCCCTTTTATCCTCGTTCCTTCGTTCGGATCAGAACAATCGATCCCCAACCAAGTTTCTCGAAGATTTGATTCGGGATGAATTTATCGCGCGGATGAATCTCGAGGATCTTGCAGTGAAGGGGGAGCTGTGAGCTGTGATTCGATCGCAACATTAGTTATAGAATTATTATTGCTTCGATTATATTAGATATAAAATATTAATTGGAAACCTTTTTTTTCGTACAATGGTTATAATAAATCGTTAATTGTAATTATACCCTCGAAAATATATCACAAAAAATTATCTCTGTTAATTTAATAATAAAATACATAATTACCTATCGACTTAATTTATTATTATTATTATTATTATTATTATTATTATTACTATTATTATTATTATTGTTAGAAATGTTTCCCGCGAGAGAACAGAGGTCCAGAAAATATCCAGAGGTTCTTTCTTCATCACACAAAACAATCCGAAATCCATAATCCATGTATAAATCGTTCCGCCATTTTATTACACCAAACTATATTGTATAGATATAGAGTATAGATCCCGTTCGTAATATTGTAATAACTCGAATATATAGTTTCTACTCTCTTCGTCTCGCTGCAAAATCCTCAATTGTTGGAAAAAAGAAGATAAAAAAGAAAAAGGAAGAGGGGGGGGGGCGGGGAAAAGAAATTCTTCGTTCGACGAACGAAAAGCGGAACACCCTCCGTGGTATCCCTTCTACTGACGATTACATCGCGGGACAAGTCCTCCCGTCAGGACTTCGGAGCGACGAAAGAAAACGAACGTGAAAGTCGGACGAGCGTGTTTGGACGCGAATCGTATCGCTCGTCGCGGCTGTTCGCCTCGCCTTAAACTCTTTTTATTAAAGTTATTTACGCGTCGCATCGGAAAAATTGGCAGTACGGTAGTGAATTGAAAGACTCGTTTCATTCATAATCCTCGCTCCTTCTCGATCTATGCGCTTTCCCTCGATCTTCTCGTGTCCTTCTCGTGCACCAAAAAGAAAAATGAGGAGGAAAAAGAAGGAAAAAAAAAAAGGAAAAAGGAAAAAGAAGAAAAATATTCGCCAAACACGAAATCTCTTTTTCTCTCTTTCCTCTTTTTTTTTCTTTTTTTTTTTTTTTTTATTTCCAACTAGAAACCTTGCCACATATTTCGTTTCTTTAACGAGAGCAAAGAGTGTCAAGCTTTCTCCTCGGTGCACACTCGCGCATACACACACGCTCACGCACGCACACAAATACACACGCGTGCATACACACACACACACGCACACGTATACCGATATTTCGAGAGTCGCCGGTCTCGTCTTTTTTCCTTTTTTTTCTTTTTTCCTTCCTCCCAAAATTTTTTCGCTGTATCAACATACAAACCTCGAGAACCGATCGATTAACGGAACGGTGAATCGTTCTGCACCGACGCGATTTCCGGCCGGAAACCACGAGAAGGAAATCGACGAACCGATCGACTCCCGACTATCCGTAAATCGAAATCGAAGATCGAGCAGAAAAATTATACAATCCCTCATCTAGTAGAATCCTCGTCGCGAGCCGGAAGCGGAGGCGTGACAACTCGGCCAGAGATTAATCAGTTTTCTGGTAAATTAATCTCTAAGTAACTCACGCCGCTACTAACTTTCCATCGATTTATTCTCGCTCGCTTTTTATCCTTCCACGCTTTTGTCCCCTTTTTCTTCCCTTTTCTTTATCCCTTCTTTCCTTTTTTTTTTATTTTTCTTTTTTTTTTTTTTTTTTATTCGGCTTTTAGAGCAATTCCGTGCTCGCAAAGGCAATACGGCGTCGATGTTCAACCCATTGGACAGCCATTTTTCTCAACAAGAAACGCAAAATGGGAACTCGACAAGTTGAACGTCTTGTTTTCCTTTTCTCCTCTTTCCTTTTTTCCTTTCTTTTCAATTTATTAGAATTTTTCCGAGATAAGAAGAATAAAAGAATAAAAAAGAAAAAAAAAACGTACGATAACGTAACGTAAGGAATCTTTATAATTGAAAGGTGGGGAGGGAGATAGAAAGAGAGAGAGAGAGAAGTATTATCCACAAATTCGGATTAAGCACGGATTCATCGTTTTGTTACGTTCGATTTTCATCGTTAATCTTTGCTTCCTATTTTATTCTCTTCTTCTCCTCCTCCTCCTCCTCCTCTTCCCCCTCCCCTCTTTCCCCTATAATAAGTTCATAATAAATTTTCACTCGCTTTTAATACGCGATCTCGCCGATACAACTGCAACTCTTTGGACGACAAAGGACCTGACACATTATTCTCGATTATCTCTACGATCGTGTAATATAATAATCTTCCTTTTTTTTTTCCTTTTCTTTTCTTTTTTTTTTTTTTTTTTTTTTTTTTTTATTTACTTAGATTCACGTTTACGTAATCTTTTTCTCTACCCGTAAGCCACCGAGCCACGCCTCGATTCTGGCACAGCATTCTGCATTAACAACCTTCCAGCGTCGCGTAATTTTTCCCTTTTCCCCCTTTTTTCGACACCGTATTTTTATCCACTTTTAACACGATCGACCGGACCGGATCGTCGAGGAAAAGAGGAGAGGAGAAAAAAACATTCTGTTCCCATTGATTTCTTAGAGAGAGGAAAAAAAGAAAAAAGGAAAAAGAAAAAAGAAAAAAGAAAAAAAGGGAAGCGTATCGACCAACCTTCGAATTGAAGGAAGGAAGAATTTTTTAAAAATAAATTGAACCGTCCTCTTTTTTATTCAAAGGTATTTAAAAAGTATCGCGTCATTGAAATTTTTCTTTAAAAAGTTTATATATCTTCTTTTCATTACTTTTTTTAACAACTCGACCACTGAAACGAGCTTTCTTCTCCTTTTCTCTTCTTCTTCTTCTTCTTCTTCTTTTCTATTTCAGGAGAGAAGAAATCGAAATTTCCAACGCATTCTATTTTCAACCGATGAATTCGTTTTATATCCTATATAACCGAAGCTAAAAACGATCGAGCGACCACCGATTAAAGAATTTTATTTTCAGCGACCGCAGCCGAGTATTCCCTTCGTTTGTCTAAAATTAGCTAAAGTTTTAAATCCGAATTAAAGTTTTTTTTTTTTTTTTTTTTTTAGGAGAAGGGCGACTCGGTGGCTCACGAGGGTTGGTCTCCCACGCATTCAGGCACGCATTCTAGTTTGAAAGTCGATTTAGAATTTGTTTTATTGCGCGACGCGAGGGTGCTTCGTGTGTTTGTGTATGTGTGTGTACGTGTACAAGTGACAACGTGTATCGCGTATGTCCACCTGTGTCCCTTCTTCATTTCGATTTACTTACGTAGCTTCGCGTGTGTGCGTGTATGTATGTGTGTACGTTTATCTGTAGAGAATATATCTGTATTTTTATGTATATATATAATATATTCTTTTTTTTTTTTTTTAATTTGTATTTATAATATAATAATATATATATATATCCTCTTTTGTTTCCTTTTTCCTGCTTCTTGTTTTCTTTTTTTTTTTCTCATCTTCGCTCTATTAGATTCGTTTACAATTAAATTACAAAGTTAATTACAGGACAACTCCCTTCTTCTCCCTCCCCCCCTCCCCCCTCCTTTCACGAATTATATTTACAACGTCGTTCAAATTAAAACACGTTTATTCTTCCGTTCCAGCCTATCGTCCACCCGAGAGAAGCGATTCCTTCGAAATTCTACCGCCGTTCCATCCCTCGAGTCGTGCGCGAATCGATCGTGGGATTCCTCGATCCTTCTCTCCTCCACTCGATCTCTCCCCTTCCCTCGAATTCCTCCCTTTCAATCGCAAAGCTTCGATAGAATTTAAAAAAAAAAAAAAAAAAAAAAAGAAAGAAAAAAGAAAAAAGAAAAACGGCTCTTTCTCACCCGATATTCATCTCCAATTCTCGGCGAAACGGAGAATAGGAGAAAAGAAGGCCACGATCGATCCGGTGGAATTCGGATTGGTTACTCGATCGACAAATTACTAGGTCTAGGGGAAAAAAAAAATAGAACGAAGAATGGACTCGTCGTCGAGAGAGTTTTCTTTTTTTTTTTTTTTTTTTCTTTTTTGAAAGAACGAGGGCATCATCTTACTTTATTTATTAAGAGTATCAAGAGTACGCGCGATCGTTTCTTTCTTTCTCCCCGCCGATCATCGTTCTACCTTTGCCCTCCAACGAACATACTCGATCCGAAAAATCGACTCTATCTCTAGGATACCGAAATCGAAATACGACTCTCGCTCGTTTCCACGATCGTTTTTACGATCGTAAAGGCCACGATAACTCCTTTTATTTCCCCCCTCCCCTCTCTTCTCCTTACGAGACCACCCTTTCGAATCAATCAACCCTTTATATGCCACACTAGCGTACACTTGAGCGTATACCGTCCGCTAAATTGAACCTAACGAGTTTAAGAGAGGACTCGTACAATATAAGAAACCGCGTCGTTTCGTGGATCGATCGAATTTCTCTCGCTTCTTCTTATTCTTCTTTTTTTTTTTTTTTTGTTTTTCTTCTTCGTTTTTCTTTAAAAATCGAATATTCCTTACGAGCTACTGGTCAGGGGCGTGAGTCTCGTCTGAGAAAGAGTGACCGTTCGACCATTTTTCGTGAAAATACGATAATACGTTCCCCTCCCTTCTCCTCTTATTTCGAGGTTTCCGCTCCCCAGCTTCCGCAAGCGTTAAGAAGCTTCATCATCGCTTCTTAAGAAACGTGGCCAAAAGATTGGAGGGGAATGGTGGTGCGATCGAAACTCGATCGATCGAGTTTCTACGTTGGTCGCGCGACTACGCTCGTTTTCCGGGCGGATTGGTCGGATCCATCCACCGGAAATGACGAAGGGCCGTGGAAACGCGCGCCAGTCGCGCCGGAAATCATCGTCATTTTCCGCCGCTCGAAAATTGAAAAAACCAATCGAAACGGAGAAGATAAAAATCGATCGAGTTTCGACTCGATTTTTATCCTCCTCCTCCTCCTCCTCCTCTTCTTTTTCACTTTCTTTTTTCCAAGGGAAGGGGTTCGGCTGGCGCGCGTCCTTCTAAAAGGCGGGGGTGAAAATCCATCGAGGGGAAAATAACTGAAAGAAGAAAAGTGTGTGCGGACGCGTGTGCGTGCATTTCGCGAATCTTCGTCCTCGAAAATGCGAAGAATTCCGGGTTCGATGGATGGTTGGAGTCCTCTTCTTCCGGTTCCATCCACCTTCGAGTCGAGCGGAATCCATCCTCTTCGAGAACGAGCGGCTTCCGTCCTCCTCGAGGACGTCGTGGATCCGTTCCATCCCTTCAATACTCTTCCTCGCTTCGTTGAACGATATTTCTTTCCTTTTTCTCTTTCTCTTTAATTTCTCTTTATCTATCTAATCTTTCCTTTCACAGCTCCAGTGGAATTTCTCTCTCTCTCTCTCTCTCTCTCTCTTTCTTTCGCCCTTTCTCTCTCATGGTTGATCGTGTGGCGCTTGCCACTTGGGGGGCGCCATCGATCCGTCTGTCACTCTTTTCCTGACTGAAATTAAAAGCAGCTTGATATACTCCGCTCGCGCGTGAGCCGATACCAAACATCGATCGAGGTGTTTAACCGCGTCGAAGGAATACCTTTGGTTGGTTGAGATCATGGAGCAAATTTTATACACGTATATAAAATACGTTCTTGAAAAATTGGTCGGCTTATTTCAAATCTAAATTATAATCCGTCCCTATAAATATCTCTGGGAAAAAACGCGTAATAAATCAAGCGAAGAAAGAAATCAAGTTGGCCGATATCGCATACAAAGAAATTCTATTACTCGATTCTATCTATCTTGATGCTGGTCCAATCACTCTCGCTCTACGGGAGCCGATGAAAGGAGGAGATGATCGTTTCCCAAGGAGCTAAAAAGAAAAAAAAAGGGGGGGAAAAAAGCGTCGAGCACGGAAGAAATCAGAACGTTGGCAATAAAAAAAAAAAAAAAAAAAAAAAAAAAAAGGAAGAAAGAAAGGGTGGCGCGAAATCTCGCGAAAATTGCCATTAAAAAAAAAAAAAAAAAAAGAGTCGCGAAAAATCTCATTCCCCGGAGCGTGTCAAAGCGGCCGTGCAACCAATTTTCCCGTGCAACGTTTTGAAACGTGTCCCTTCACGCTCTTTTATCCCCCTTCCCCGGTATCCAATCTTCTTCGAGCCGTTCAAAACGAATTTTATTCAAAGAGAAACGATCCTGGAGAAAGATTTAAATTCAATTTATCTCTCTCTCTCTCTCTCTCTCTCTCTCTCTCGTATATATTACGAATTCGCGAATTAAAAATGTTGATTCGATGTCGCCAGGTTTCTCCTGTTCGGGAGATCGGCCAATTTCACTTTACGTAGCTCGCTCGCCGGGATAGGATAACGTTGCCAGGAAAACGAGGCCCCCTCCTCGTAAGGAGGGTAAAGCACACAACTACTACTACTTTGTTTTAATCCTATCAACTTATCTCGGGGCACATTTCTTCGCCTCGAGGCCGATGTAATGCATGCGAGACCGTTCGTGATTCTTCATTCATGAAGGCAAGACGAGGGCTCACCTTTTTTTCCTTTCCTTTTTTTAATCTGACGCGAATCTAAATATTTTCATTCTTCGGTGTATTATTATTATTATTATTATTATTATTATTATTGTTGTTGTTGTTGTTACGTTTATATTATATATATATATATACGATATTTTGAATGCGATGTAAATATTATCGATTACACGCGAGAGAAAAAGTTTCGTTCAATTTTTATGATCCGACGCGATACACGAAATTGTAGAAATTGTCGTTACACAACAGGGGAAAGGAATGCAAAGGAACCTTTCTTCTAAAAAAAAAAAAAAAAAAAAAAAGAAGAAACAGGAACGAAAAGGAAAAATAAAGAGAGGAGGAAGAAAATTGGCGTGTCTCGAATTGCTGTGGTCGTTGCTTCGAGCTTATTGTTCGCGACGGGAGGCCGTACGAGTTCGCGCGCGCGGGAACTAGGCCTCCTTTGAAACTCGGTCACGACGTCGTCGTCGAAAAAAAGGAGGAAGGAGGAAAAAAGGAAGGAGGAGAAGAACCGATTGTTAGGCTAAGAACAGGGCTGGCAAAACGGATCCCGGATGGAGAGGGCGTGGAAAAGGAGAGCGAGTGATCGACTCGAGTACGTCTCTCCGGTAAGTGAAGCCTTTCGCCGAGAAACCGTTCGTGCCCTCGAACTAACTTAGAAGCGACAAAGAAAAGCCACCAAAGATGGAAATAACACACTCGACTGCCACCGTCCGGATCGATAATCTAAAGCTGGATTTCTCTCTCCTCGTGTGTGTGTGTGTGTCTGGAAAAAATGATAATCGTGATAAGAGGAAATTATACGATGATTGAAAAAGTACATATAAAGTTTCCCGTTTATCGAACGTTTTTTGAATGGAACGACGATTGCACAGTTTCGCACGGTCGTTGAAGGTAACCGACTAAGATTGTTACTAAGGTTGCCTTGATTTTCGAGTGAAAAAATAATGAATAACCGAGCGTGTCTTTACACCGTGTCCTGGTATACGGAAAGATATTTTGCGAGGAAATTTAGATTTTAATGAACGTTCGTAAGGAGAAAGGGTAATGCGAAGAATGATGGATTATAGGATGGAGCAAGTTTTTCTCAAGCGAAAAATTTTCTGTGCTTCCGTAACGCATGGATGCGCGTGATGGAGCATTTAAATCTCGACATTTTCGTAACTTTTTGAACGATTTATCGATTACTCGTTATTGAAAGTGCATCACACTGTGGGACGTTGTTATTCTATCAAATTTTCATTTTCATCCAATCAAGATAATAAAAATTCTCATAATGCGTATATCGTGTACGTCGCTTTGTTACGACTTTGATCGTAATATATGTATAACGCAGGATTTTGCTTCAAAAAATTTTGCTCCACCGTTGCAAAGTTATATATACGTAAAAAAAAAAAAAAAAAAAAAAGGAAGCGAAAGGAATATGAAAATTTTAAATATTTCCCTGAAAATAACATTCCTAAATAAAAAAAAAAAATAGCTCCATATAACCTATCATCCTCTGCACGGTCACAAAATTTTGCCAAATAAAAAAAACTATATTTTCGCCGATTTTATAACGCGACTCGTTAGCTAAGCTTGCACAAAAATAACACGTGTGAAAAATAAAATACGAGAAATATTCGCGATTGATCGTTTCGCCTTGATCGCACCCCTTTGAAATACAATCCTCAAACAGAAATGTTTCGAGAGATATGAAACGATCCGTGTCAAAGGATACGAAATGAAATTCCTATTAATTTCGAAGAGATTCGGATATTTATTGTATCCCCTCGAAAAAAAGGGGGGATCTCTCAAAATTTCCTTCCCCGTTTCGTACGTTCACCGTCAAACCCTTGACAAAACCCTTCTCTGCGCAAAGAAAACAGGGGGTCGACAAACGAACGAACGAGCGTACAAGTCGAGCCGCGAAAAGGATAGGGCAAAGAGCGAAAGAGGGAGCGTTTCGATTGTGCAAATTTGCCTTCGACCTCGTTTCGAAGATCGAAGGGCCCAGCTCTCGCAATATTCGAGCAACGCGATCGATCCATCATTCGCCGATTCATCCGATTCGCCGGGTCGAATCCACCGGCTGGCTTCTCGGCCAGCTCGAATTACGCTCGTAAACGCGATTAAAACCGAAAGAGTCGAGAGCCTCTTCTTCCACCACCGCTTCCGCCCGATGGATCTCTCTCCGCTCTCGCCAATTGCCAAGTGTAAATTTTCCTCGAGTGACGGGAATATGAAAATCGATCGATCGACTTTCATGGATATATTCTCTGAATGGAAATCGAGAGAGAGAGAGCGAGAGAGAGAGAGGAAAAGGATTGATATTCAACGATCGAATAAAAGAAAAATAAAGAAACGGTTGATTCGCGTGTAAAATGTTAGGAAAGGGGAGGAGGAGGGAGAAGGAGGGGCTGGTTAGAAATTTACCGGCGATTTTATCTGTCGAGATTCGAGGCAAATTCAATCTCCAAGTCGTCCGGGTGTTTAATGCTTGCGATCGAAGGAATTGGTAGCCAGACCAATCTTCGACCCGCTATTTCGAATCTCTGAATAAACGTGGCATTTCATCTACGAAATGAACGGCGGGACTATTGGCCGCTTTCAAAACTGCTTTGTGCCATTTCCTCGCGAAAGCTCCGCTAATGTTGATCTCACGAAAGTCCAGTTCTGCGAACTTTCCCCTTTGCCCGCCAAGTTACAATTCTATTTCGCGCACACACACACACACACACACATATATATATATACATATAGATTTCAATTGTGGATAAAATTAATTTTCAATCAAGGTTCGCCCGCGGGTTATTCTCAACCAACTCTGTTCTTCCCTTCGAAGCGTCAACCACCTCGATGCCGATGTTTCTTGAACGATAAAAGCGAGCCTCGATGCGTCTTCGTGAACGAACGTTAAGCTCTCCAGGCTGGCTAGAGCGATAAAGCTTGATCTGTGTCGAGGAGGGGGCGACTTTCCGCTAGATTTAAGAGGGCCAGCTTCGCTAAATCCCGCAGCCGCTAAGTCTGCCAGGCGTACTTCGAGATCGATCTCTCGAGAGCAAAGATCCCTCGGCTAAAATTTGAAACGTCGCGACTTCGTCGCCTCCTCCAGCTCCAGCCTGGCTTCCTCCTCTCGAGCGCGCATGCAAAGAGAGCGGGGGGAATATCTGCGGCTAACGATAGAGGTAACCAGCTCTATACGACGCTAGATGCACCATTCTCTCTCTCTCTCTCTCTCTCTCTCTCTCTCTCTCTCTCTCTCTCTCTCTCTCCCCCCCCTTTGTCGTTAATTTATTTCATATCATTTTTCACCTCTTGTTTCCAACGGACGAAGAATATCCGAATATCGATTGAAAATTCTTGCCCATCGAAATGCTATAATTGAGAAATTAATTATCGTTTATCGTCCGAAGATCGTGAAAAATCGGCCGTTTCCGGTGATCGTCGGTCGATCGATTCGAGCCGCAAATAACTTGTCGTAGAATCTCGCTTGAGAGAGATTTATAGACGAAGACGCGGACGCGTATATATAGTCGGAAGTAGTCCTTCGAATTGAAGACGATTGAAATTTCCCCCCCCCCCCCCCCCGGTTAATAAAGTTCTGTTCCCGCGGAAGAACGTTCGGCAGAAGGAAACTGGAACAAAGATTTCTTCCTCGGACTACTTCCGGCTCGAGTCACGAGGACGCATACATACAGACCCGCCGATTTTAAAAGATCGTGAGAGGTGTGCAGGCTCACCGTTCTTCCGGCCGGTCGGCCATCGTTCTTTCATCGAAGATAGAAGAGGAGGACGGTGATGGTGTTTTGTTAAAGGTGATGTTATTGTTACTTTTTTTTTTCTTTTCTTTCTTTTTTCTTTTTTTTTTTTTTTTTTTTTTTTGTTCATAATAGCGGATATGGTGATCGTGATCGGTCTCGGTGATCGACTCAAGCGGTCTCCGATACCGGGAGCGGTGGCTGGCCACCGGAAGTAGTCATGGCAGGCGCGGTGTTGGTGGTTGTGGTGGTTGGGACCGGAAGTGGCTGTAGGGCCTGCATGTCACAGGTGTGGGAACCGCGCTTCTTTAGGTCCTGGAACAATTCGTATTTCGGATATGTTTCAATTTAGATTCTTCGTCCATCTACGTTTTGTCTTCCTGCTTGCCCCTTTCTCTCTCTCTCTTTCTCTCTCACAATCATCATTTTCTCTCCGGTTCTCTCTTCCAGAGACTCTTCTTTCTCTCACTCTTTTCTGTCATTCTCCCTTACACGCTCTCTCTCTCCCTCTCTCTCTCTCTCTCTCTATCCTCTTCGCTCGTCCAAACATTCTTTCTTTCTCTCCCTTCCTCTCGCTCTCTCTTTCTCGCACCCGTTCTCTCGCTCTGTCGTACATATCTACGTTTCTAGAGCAACTATATATAATCGAAACTATATAATCGTGTGTATATATATATATATATATATAAAACGAAGGAATGTTACGCTATTCTCTACGTCTCCTCTCTCTCTCTCTCTCTCCCTCCCTCTTCTTCTCTCTTTCTCTCTCTCTCTCTCTTTCTCTCAATCTCTCTCTTTCCGTTTGAATCCGTTTAATCCGCTTGTAAGTACACTTCCTGTTCTCTCTTCCTCTCTCTCTCTCAAGCTCCTCGAGCTTGATGATGACGACCATGGTGATTCCTTTCTTGTATGTATATATATGTATATATGTATATATATATATATATTATACATACATATATATCTCTCTTTAGACACAAGAATGCAAGGCGTCTCAATCTCTAAATCTCTCGAAACCGAACAAGCTACTATTACCTTTTTCTTTTTTTTTTTTTTTTTTTTTCCAAAGACTCGTCTCTCTTCGGATGAAAATGAAATGTGAGAGATGCGATCTCGCGCGACGTCTTGCTTGCCTCTCGATATTCATCACTTTCGGAATCAATCAGATTTCTTCTTCTTTCTTTCTTTTTTTCTTTTCTTTTTCTTTTCTTTTCCCTTTCTTCGAAAAAATACTATCACGAACGAACAGAAAGGTGAAAAATTTCTGACGCCACGAAGGGAATCGAGTCCCTTGGCGTGGAGCTAATCGAGTATATATAGCTGATAAAAAGAGTATCGCGTTTGTATAACGAGCGAAGAGAGATGTCGAGAGGAAGGAGGGGTTAGAATGAGAAAGAGGCACGCGGGCCACGTGCACAAGCCAAGTTCAGAGAGAGAAAAAAATTTTCATGCGAAAAGAAAAAAAGAAGAAAAAGAAGAAGAAGAAGAAGAAAAGAGGGGAAAAAATACAGATAACGATCATAAGAACGAGAGATCGGAGAAAGCGGAAACAACGATTTGCTACCAACGCAACAAAGAGATATACAATTCAACAATCACAATATATATGTATGTACATATACACAATTATCATTATCGAAAGTAACAAAGGGAAATGATAAGAACAACAGCGATACAACAACAGCAACAAGAAACGTGTAAACGTATTTAACAGTGAAACGGAGAAAAAACAGAGGTGAAAGAGTGTGCGCTGCTATGGAGATAAAGGGGTGGAACGATCGATTCGTAAAGAAACATGCCAGGTGCAATAAGAACGATCCTTTTTTTTTTTTTTTGACAAGCCATTTAATTGCAATACCGTCTGTGAGTTTTGAGTTTCGTATCAATCGTGTTCGTTCGAATGACGCGTTCTCTGCGAGTTTTCCGCAACCAATCCTCCTTCGACATTCGTAACGATATTCTCTCCTTTGTCTTTTTTCTTTTTCTTTCTTTCCATATCTACTCACGTGTTTTATATCGTATCTTCGAAGTTTTATCTCCCTTTTTTTTCAAACGAGCAAGGATCGTTATCGAATCTTCGTCGAAGAATAATCTCGTTGCTACGAGATCTCGAAAACAGAGAGGAAAAAAAAAAAAAAAAAAACGCATCCACGATGCAGCAGTGCATTTCGCGTACAGGTGCATTGCAAAAGTTGCTCTGAGGATGTGATACATACGTCGAAGCTTCGCCACGCCGCTTTCCCAACTCAACTATTTTTCGGCCATGTGCGAAAAATAAAAGCGGATTTGTTCCATCAAGCTTTTCCCCTTTAACCATACTTCTCCTCAATCTACGTATACCCAACTGTATTTCTATATATAGTCTCCCCTACTTTGATCGTCAACCTTCGACAATAATAACTCCAACTCAACAAATAATAAATAAATAGTAATCTAATGAAATCAATTGATCCGAAGACAAAGAACTCTGCAGATCCCTCACAGCCCAATTTTCTCTATTCGCGAGTGAAAAAAAAAAAGAAAAAGAATAACAAAGATCCGCGTGCACAAAACATTTCGAGTTTCCCGGGCAAAATTTGCACACTGCATCCGTGCACCCGCAATGCGGTTCCTTCTCTTCCTTCCACTTTCATTATATATATATATTTATATATATTCGCGTTGGTCTCGTTGTCGAGTTCGACAAGCGTCGTTAATCCTTTTCAACCGGCCTGTCCGCGATCCTTCCTTCTTCCTGTCCAACAGCTGCGTCGCTTAAAGGCTCGAGGCATGAAATTTATACGCGGCCGTCACAAATCGAATCGCATCCCCATAAGGAATGCCATCGCCATCCCCGGTGAGCAATAATAATAATTAGACGGGCAAGCACGAAGGGAAAGAGAGAGAATCGCGCGAGGTCGAAAACGCGGCATTACAGGATTTCTATTCGATATCGCGTGACGCAAACTTTATGCCAAACCATGTGCTCCACGCTCTGCTACCATCAGTATATCGCGACTGATGTCACGATGCACGGGATTTAATATCCAGCTTTTAACGATTAGTTGATCGAATATCGGTAAGTTTTGTTTCAGGAATTAACACGAGGATAAAACCGTGAAATTCCTCTTTTCTTGAAACCGATTCTCTCTCTCTCGAGAATTTTATTCTCAAAATGGCGACGATCGACGACAAGAGAGAATACGATACGAGAGATGGTTTTAGAGGAAGAGAATTGCTCGCGTGAACGGGGTTTCGTTGCTTCCTTTTCGCCCGATGACGCACGAGACACGCGTGTTGTTCTCTTTCGGTGGCGCGTGCCACCACGCGTTATTTCGGTCGCGACGAGTCGGCCTTTGTCGCGATTGATCGCAGGGACGTGGTTCGAGTTCACGGCGGAGTTCACAAAAAGACCGGGCAGAAGCTTTGTTCGACACGGCGCAAGTTCCGATAACGCGATACCGTTCCGTATTCGAAATTCGACAAAGGGAAGAAAGTATTGAAATAAAAATAAAAACCGCGTGTGTAGAGATCTCAACGAGTAGAAGAATAAAATACCAATTTTTCGTTTCCTTTTTAATCGTACCATGTTTAATCTCTTTTTTTAGAGCCATCGTTTTTCGAAGAAAAAAAAATTGTAAGAATTCCATCCGTTGTTCGAAGAGTGAAACAGAATAGCAAGGAAAACTTCGATAAGAAATGATTGTTTCGGAAGGATATTCCCTGAAACGTGAGTTTCGAATCGGTCACGTACACGCGATGCTCACGTTTGCGCGGAGTCGCGTGGCATTAGCACAATACAAGGGAAACGCATTAGGGCGGCGTGAAAGGATCCGGTCGCGAATTTCGTCCTCGCCTGTGCGGCGGGGATGCATTAATCATCGGCTGGCACGAGGGCGCGGATGAGGCGGGGCCGGTTATTAAAGGCAGCGTGCCATTAGTATCCCGTGCACGCAGCGCCGGAAACTTGAAAGGTGAACTCGATCGTAAAATGAATCACGCGAGTTAAAGGGTTAAAAATTAAGCGCGAAGACGATAGGTGTGGAAACAGGCGAGGTGATAAAGCGACACGAACAGCCGTGTTCGAAAGCTATATTTGCGCGTACGTTGGTGTGTTAGAGATAGAAAACCGTAGACATTTTCGTGTTTCTCAACCTATCCTCATCCATCCAACGAATGGATAATCGTGATGAGAAAGTAAGTTACGTGAAGATATACGTTCTTAACCCTTTTGAGGGGTTTTTTCGCATCCTCGATGAGTTAGTACAACCTCGATTGAAATATATTTGAAAAATTTGGAAAAATTTTGTGATCTTGTAGAGGATCTTGTAGATTGAGAAACACATTAATAATTCATCAATCACTTTATAGTTTAATTTCATTCAACGAGCGAACAATTTTATCTTGGAACAGGAAGCAACGTCGCGATCTTCCCCTGAAAGCTGCAGAGAGCAAGAGTTGGACAGAACAAAGGAAAAACGATCGAATGGCGGACGTGGCTGAAAGAAAATCTCGCGTAAATCTTCGAGTTTATCCTAATTTCTTTCTCTCTCCCCCTAAGAAGCGGCCAGATACTGTAAAATAATTATCTTGGTGTTTGTTCCGAGACGATCTCAATCTAGAACGGAAAGCTCGCAGCTAAAGTAAAAGAAGCTGCAACAGCGGATTCAAAGCCGCCAAGGATGGATTAAGGATGGATGAAGGGATGAAGGAGGACGAAGATACGCTTGTTCTATTTGGATGCAGGCGTTTTTTTGAACGAAGAAGCGTAGTAGCTGGATACCTGGATAGAGAGATGCATGAATCAGAAAGCCAGATCAAGAGTCAGCCGCAACGCACGACGAGGTTGTCGAGTGGGCGCCATGCCAAAAGGTGGAAGGATGATTCTCGCGAAAGAAAGGGAAAGTAAGAAAAAGTAAACCAAGACCGTAAGGTGAGGAAAATCCGTGGATGCGTGAAAAAGCAAAGGGGAATCGGAATAAAATTCCCTTTCGAAAGCGAGGGGGAACGAAAATGAAAGTTTTTCTTTTTTTTCCAAGAAAGATCCAAGTTGTTTCACGATCGAAAGAAAAATGATGACAGAAGATGAATATTATCGGAAATCTACGTGATGTGTGTTGAGCGCGTGATTCGAGATACGTTGTTAAACACGATAGAGTAGAGAGGGAACAATAGAAAGAAGAGAAGATGCGATGGGGAAGAAGCGAAAGGTGGCAGGTGGTAGTAAAACGTATCTCGGGGAAAGCAGACACCCAGAAGCCAATCCAAGGATCAGCCACGCGACACGATATAATTCTCGACCACCAAGGGGATGCATGGGGAGGCCTTCGTGTGTCCTTCGTCCTGATCCTTCCTTCGAAGGACAAGAAAAGCTGCCTCATATTCTCCCAACGGCCATACACTGATATATATATATATATTTATATATATGTATATACACATATATGTATATAAATATATATATATATATATATAGATCTTACACACACATTTGATAAACATCGTGGAAGATTGCACACGCGCCCGCGATCCCACGCGCTCGTGGCACAGCGTGTAATGCGCGTGCTTGTATACGACGTATAAATTCAACCATTTTCATCCCTTCATCATGACTCTTATCTATTTATTTACTTAGGAACCGAAGTTCGGAATTTTCGTGAATAGAATAGAAAATCTTTCGTGCCGGTTCAATTCAAAGATTGAAGGATATCTCTGAAGAGATATTTACGTGTGTGATATAAATCCCTTATCTCTTTTCTAATTCTTTCTGTTTTACTTTTTCTCTTTTCTTTTCTTTTTTTTTCTCTCTCTCTCTGGAAAAATGGAAACCGTACTATTATGCTTTTTTTCTTTTTTTTTTTTTTCCGTTATAAATCTTCATTTTACATTTCCGGTATACAAGCGAGGACGCATTACCCGCGAGGGACGCGTGAATCGCGCGAAGCGCGCGCACAAAAGCAACGAAACGATATAACATAGTATGTAATGTACATCGATTATCATCGTATCCAAAACGGTTTTCAGGTAACACGGTTTTCTTTACCTTTTTCCGCACTTGTATACGGTCTTCATATACGAGCACCACTCTATCCTTGCTCTCGTTCGAGGTGAGCTGATAAGACAAGCTCTAAATATGGACGTGCGATATTTTTCAGCGGCCATCGTTCAAAATATGTCACGAGATATATATATATATATATTGCGTGTATATTTTTTTTTTGTTTTTCATTTTTATTTAGTTTCGTTTCGAATCATTTTTTTTTAATTCATCGATCACGATATATATATTTTTTTTCGTTTTCGTTTCCATCATCGAATTCGTTAGTAGTTTGTTTCCGTCATCATTTGTCAATTTATTGTTGTTGTTGTTATTGTTATTATTATTTTTAATTTCGTCCAACGTGAAGATTTCCAACGTGAAAGAGAGGAAAAAGAAGAGAGAGAGCGCGCGAGAGAGATCCATTGGATGATCCATAGGATTCATTGGATGAGTTTCGCACGAGTTTTTTTTTTTTTGGACGAATTGTTTATTCGATGTTTATTATTAGTAGTAGTGGTGGTGGTAGTATTATTAGTATTATTCCGTGATTCGTTAAAAATTCGTTTTTTTTTTTTGTTCCATCGTTGTGGAAGAACGACTCGGATGTGAAGAAAGAGGATGTGAACAGAGAAAGATGCCGATTCGTAGGAGATGAGGGACGATTTAATTTTTCATGGTGATGGCCGGTGGAGGCGATGACGCCCGGTGATGACGATGACGATGACGATGATTGGCGGACGATGCGACGTCATCGTTGGTCGTCCAGCGGTTCCACGTGGATCGCACAGTTGTCGGGGTGGTGGTGGTGGTGGTGGTGGTGGTGGTGGTGGTGGTGGTGGTGGTGGTGGTAGTGGTGGTGGTGGTGGTGGTCGGTCGTCGATGAACGGGTGGAGGCACGGAAATGAGGAAATAGAAGAATTTGATTGATTTACATATCTGTGTACTTTTTTTTAGAATCACTATGTGTGTCTTGTGTCAATTATTTCATTTTGTTTTATTATTATTATCATTATTATTATTATTGTTATTTTATTTTCTATTTTCGACACACGTGTTCGCGCGTGTGTGTTTTCATTTCATCTTATATCCATCGTCTTACTTTTTTTTTCTTTTTTTTTTTTTGCGTTCGTTACAACAATTTTCCTGAATTTCTGTGAAAATTCATCTCGTTCGAGTGTTCTCTACGAGCGTGGACCGACTACTCGAAATTTTTATCCGTATACATATAACAAATACGTGTCGTGTATTCTCGTCGTGTTACCTTTCCTTCGCTAAACGCTCGGCCATTCGACCGATTCAAATCGTTATATTCGAGTCGTTATTTCTGATCGTTTCGATTTTATATCGGCCGTTTTCGAGATCCGTTTGTTCTTTCTATCTTTATTTTTTTTTTTATATATATATACTTTTTATTATTATTATTATTATTACTGTTACTATTATTATTATTACTATTATTATTATTATTATTATTTATTACTTTTCTCTCGATTATTTATTCTGCTCTATTTTTCTGCTGCTATTTTCATTTTATTATTATTTGCCTCGGGTTTTTTAATGGGTTTTTAATAGTTTCTTTTCTTTCTTTTCTTTTTCTTTCCTTTTTTTCTTTTTCTCTTTTTTTTTTTTTTTCTTTTCTAACTAGAACTGGCTAAGAAACACGGGTCAGGCGAAACGCTCAGAACGAGGCCTCGACGAGGTAAGTCCCGTCCATCGCAGCCCCGGTCTGCCCCCCTTGGGCACCCGTTACTTGGGCCCTTGTCGCCGGGATGTACTGACTGTACGCCTGCTGAAATCCACACCACAAGCACACACTACATTGTTGCACGCTAGGCTCACCTACCCTACCTAGTCTGTTTCTACATGGACCATCTACCATCTTTTTAATCTCTCTATTTATGACACGGTGGGAGGAAAAAGAGAGAGAGAGAAAAAAAAAAAAAAAAAAAAAGAACGAGGTGTGTGCACGACGACGATGATACGATCGGGACGTGATTCTTTTCTCATTCTTTCTCCCTCTCCCCCCCCCCCTCCCCCCGCAAACGGAAAAATTTCTCAATTCCGTTTGTCAATTTTCTTTTGGAAATTGTGCGGTTTTCTTTCGTCGAAAGAGGATTTAGGGGGGGGAGGGGGGAAGGGGGGGGGGAATTATTCGACAAATCGATCAACCAAACGGATCTAACTATATCTCGCGCTACATCCTCTACACACGTTCCCTTTGCAACTATCCCTAATCCTAGATCTATAAACACGAAGAATCGCCACTTCGAAGGGTCGACAGCTCTCGAAGGGTCGACGAAAGAGGCCTTAAAAAAAGTATCCATCTATGGTGTACGTTGGTAAACTTCCCCCCTCCCCCCTCCCCTCGACAGTGCGTCGTTTCTCCTGTCGTTCTCGACCGAGTTCTGTCTCGTTCTGCGTCCCCTTCCTTTTACCTAAGTGCTTTAAGTCTAAGGATTCGACTAACGCTCTAAGAGCTTTAGATCTCCCTCTACCTACCTAGATCTATCATCGATCATCCCCTGTCCGTTGTCGGTGGAACGGTGTCGCGAGAACCACTTCGCAACCCGTTCAAACTAACGGAACGGACTTAATCGCCGGGTTTAATTAAATTTAATTAGCCCGTGTTCAACACCCGACCCGACTGCCGATTTCCCGAAACTGTCCCGTTTAACGGACGCGCTTCCGGTTTCGTGTTGGGTGGAAAATCGACGACCGTGCGTGTAAAATCATCATTATCACGATACGAATTTTAATTGGACAAAAGGGAAAAGCGAAAAGAGGGTCGAAATAATCGGATCGAATCGAATCGAATGTTTGTCGAATTGGATCGCGCTTGTCGGGTTGGGTCGTGTGCGTATCGATTTTTTGCGATCAATCAATCTGTATTTTGAAATTTGTGTGAAATGTAAATATTCGTATTTTCCGGGTGCGCAGATTTTCATTTCTTCTTTCTTCGTTCCAATTTAATAAGCACGAAGGGGAAATAAATCTCGCGAATTGAAACTTTTGGAGAAGAATATTGAATCGAACGAATATCTCAATCATATTTTCTATCACGTTTCGAGAAAAAGAATCTGTATTAATTTCCAAAAAAAAATATCTCCTTCACCAACGAATTTATCGCGATCACGTCGACGTTGTTCCATTCGTAATTTTCCCATCAACCCGATATGTATTTATATATATATATATAAATTTCCGATCGAAAGAACTTTCTCCTTTTTTTCGGTAAATCTCCCTTTGCAAAAAAGGAGAGAAAAAAAGTAAGACGTTTGAGGAACGAAAGGTAACATAGATAGATTTCTCTCTCCATCTTCGCGATCGATCGAAGTAAAGTTAAAAGTGTATTACAAAATCTTGTAACTGTAAAAATCTCGTTTCACTGAAAGAAAACACAGAATAATTAGAGGATAATTGTGGGGAAAAAAAAAAAAAAAAAAAACCAGTAACCAAGAAGGGTTCGTTCGAGTCGATCGAGGGTCAAAAACAAGAGACAATAAATTCTTGATTATCATGCAACTTGTCGCGTCCTCGAGCGCTCGCTAATTAATCGGTCGCGAGTTCAACGACACGAGGGTCGTCGGTGGGGCAAGACAGGAGGAGGAGTGGAAGAGTGGGACGAGCGAACGAGTATTCCCATCGTTCCCTCGTCGTTCGAAAAGGAAAAAGAAAAGGGGAAGGGGAGGAATGGTTTTTCGAAGGGGGGCAACGACGTTCGAACGGCTCGCGAAATCGTGTCTGATAAAGATACGGTTCGTGAAGAAGGTTACGCATTCAAACAATCCAAGAAACAAGAGAGGCAATAATAACGTAACGCAATGCGATGAGGGTGGTGGGGTAAGTGGAGGATAAGTGTGCCAAGAGAACGAAGAAGAAGAAGAAGAAGAAGAAGAAACATTGTAAGTAATCGATCAATAAAGTTAATAACAACATTTCCCAACAATGTAATGCTAATCTGAAACTAGCAGGCTTTTGGTATCGGGGGTGGCGATCAAGAGAAAAACGAAAAACAAAAAAGAGAAAAAAAGAGAAACAAAAACGAAAAAGAGACAGACAAGAGTAGTAAGATATATAACAGAGTTCCTTTTTTTTTTTTTTTTTTTTTTTTTGTGGTTAAATTAAGGGTCTTACCTTAAACGGACGAGAACTGTTTCTACGGGACGAACCACACACAACAGGGTGCCGACAGTGTGTTTTATGTTACAAAATGTACAGACATATTTACATATATCGTGAAATTACGCGTGAAATTACGATTTCTCGACGATTACGAGAAATGGAATGGAATGGCGAAAAAAAATTAAGGGGAGGGGCCATGAGATCAAGCTATCGATCAATCTCGAAACGAAATTGATTTCTCGTTTGTATATATCGATTTACACATCGTGATTGCCAATCGATCGCTCGCGTACGGTCTTTTACGTGACAATGAGAATCGCGATGAATTCGGCGCGAACGCGTCACGGATATTCTTACGTGATGGTCGAAAATAAGGCAAACATCTCGACATTTTCTTCCCTTCCGTGAAGCGTTGCTCGACTACTTTGCATACATCGCATTACCGATTTCTACCGATTTTCAATTTTACGTACAAACTCGTAAAAATTGGCACACGAACAAAGGCAGCAGCCTGCCTCGTCGCTACGTTTACAGCCGGTTCATCCGTCCGCCCACTTACCTGTTGAACGATAATTAATATGAACGTTGTTGAAAGGCCCGCGACGACATTGGATGCGAATCACGGAGGAGAGGAAGGGCAGGCCGCTTCATAATTATCGATCGATGATTTGACAATAATTACCAAGCTTCTTCTCTCCTCGATCTTCTCCTCGATCCTCCGTGCGGAGGATTCTTCAATCTTTTTCTCTTACTTTTTCCTTTCACCTTCTTCGCCACCACCGGCTGTAATCGAGGCGAGCCGACAGGCTGACCGGTTTCTAATTAATTTTCTTGCAACAATCGGGTCTCGAAACAATCGAGAGGGGGGATGATTGATGTACGTATGCGGCCCACGAGGAGATTTCCGAATTTCCCCAATCCCTGACACTCGTTCACGGAACGAGGCGAGAAACGAGATGATTTATTATCGTCGTGGGCCCGTTGTTCCTTCTTTCGTTTCGAGCGAGGAAAATCGATCAGAAGGGCTTCTGTGTGGCGGCTTCCAAACGACACAGACATCTCTCTCTCTCTCTCTCTCTCCTCCCCAACGTGATATTTCGAATATTTCGTGTTTACTCGATTTTTAGCCGATAATTTTGCCGAAAATTTTGATACATTTGATAGAGAAAGAGACAAGATGCCTGTATCGGGTCGAGATGCCCTCTCCTCCTCATTCTACGAATTTTCCTTTCCCCGCGCGGGGAAATACTCTCGCTTCGTACCCTTGATCGGATTAAAAACATACACAAAGTAACAATGATCCACGCACAATTATATACAATATATATTTAATCGAACCAGCTATATGGTATATATAGTGTGTCATATAGTGTGTATATAACGGACCAATCGGTTTCTAATAACGATTAAGTGGGGCAAAAATTGGGGTGGAGGGGAGAGGAGCAGTGATCAACATCAACGGCGTGAAAATGTAGGTCGAGGGGCTCGAAAATGGTGAGGGGTGGCGTAATTTTACGAATTTCGATCGTATCTTGACGATCCCATTCCCTTCTCCTCTCTTTCTCGAAGAAGGAAAAATCAAATTCTAGCCTGAAATGATTGATCCATCTTTCACGAGACAGAGAGAGAAACGAAAGTATACAGAAAAGAGATGATATCGCACAACAAGCAACGCACCTCAGCATATTTCGACCCACGACCCACGATTTCCATGGATTCCAATTATTCGGGGATCGAAAAATTTTCATCGATCGTTTAATTCTCTCGATAAATCGAAGACGTGTGGTTTGTTTTCGAGGAGGTGGTGGAACACGGATGTGAGGTGGTGGATAAAACTCGACTGGTTGGTAGAAGTGTCGAAAAGATGGTGCTCGTTACTGGGCCGACGTTAAAAAGTGAATTGACGGAGCTTTTCAGACGGACACTTAAGATTCAATTTTATCTTGCCTGGCTGATCTGAAGTGGATGCTCCACTACAGGCTCCCGGTGTTCCTTCGGCTATGCATTATTCATGAAAGCAACTCGTGTTATATATTATAATACGCATTATTATTGGGGCAATTAATTTCGACGCGCTCGGTGACAATTTATTTAATTTATTCTTTCTTTTCCCTTTCTTTTTCTTTTCTTTTTCTCTCTTTTATTTCCTCGCCTTCTCCACCAGGCAACGCGCCATACAACGAAAGCGAGATAACGAGCCATTGGAGGAGCACAGGAGTCGGAAAGTTTGGAAAAATCGACGATTTTTTATTTTTTTTTTTTTTTTTTTCTCCCGAATCTCGTCGTTCTTTCCGAGGAAGCTCGTTCGTTCGAAATTCTTTGTGAAGGGAATCTTAGAATCGTCGTTCAACAACGGGTATTGCGAACGGTTAAAGCGATCTTGGACAATCTCGAGAGTAAGAAATGTATTCCCTGATTGGAATAAATATATATATATATATATCTATTTAGCTTAGAGTTAAAACGTTTCTGGGACGAAGAATCGAAACACGTGGCGTTGTTCGTTATAGATCTTCTCTGGCACGGTTTATTATTACTAATGGCAGCGATGGTGGAAAGACGTGTTCGCGCTTGGCAACACGTTGTATCAATTAGTTTCTGTCCAAGGAGGAAGAGTTTGAGGGTAATTAGCATCGGCGTTATCCGATTTTGCATTTAATGAATAGAAACGAAAGCAAGAGGAACCTTAATTACCACTGTATGACACACGTATCTCGCACAATAATTCGTATTAATATTTGGGGATGTGTTTGTCAACGTGTGACGAGAATTTCTTCGATGTTTAACAAAGTTTCGATCCCTAAGAAAATGATATATCGTGAAATTGTATCTTATTCCTGAAAATCTTCAGGAAGGAACGTTGGGAGTCAGACTCGAAGGATATTCTCGTATGCATGAACAAAGGGATCAAGGAAAACTGCCTATCGAGATTTAACGACAATCTATGACAGAAGTTGAAATTATACACGTTCGAGGAAACAAAAATATTTATCTCTATTCCATTAATCAATCGATTCGCCTCGGCTGGATGGATGGATGGATTTCACGTGTTTCCTTCAAAGAAGAAGAAGAAGAAGAAGAAGAAGAAAAGAAGAAAGACAGAATAGATTAATCAACGCGTACAAAGACACGTTTCGTACGAAACGTTGTTCGAACGAGAAAAAGGAATCGCAAAGTTGGCGGATCAAGAAACGGATTTGCATAGTACGAAGTAACGAAGCGTGACACTTGGACAAAAAGCGAAGATTAGGTAACACGCGTGGGTCGATAAACGAGGACAAAGACGGGGGATGAGTAAAATTAGTGCGAGAGAATAGACACAGAGTGTAGAATAAACGACGAAAAGGAAGGAATGATATTAAAATGTTGGAAACAATTGAGCATAATAATCGAGGTAAGAAAAAATAGTATCGAATAGGTACGCGTATTTAATGAAACGATAATTTCTTTATAAGAAAAAAAAAAAAAAAAAAAGAAATGAATCGAACTTTTAATTATTTGAACGCAAAATTTGGATTCTTTCGTGCAAAGTAGATGAGTTTGAAGAACGAAGCGAATTATCCACTTAAAAAGAATCTCCCTATATTTTAATATCGCGCAAATTTCGCGCGAATAAAAATCCTCGGGTATAATATAAATATTCATTCTGCGTATCCCTATGTATAAGCAGTGGAAGTTTAAACGTCTTAAAGATAATTCCAACGAGAAGAGACAAGATAATAATAATAATAATAATAACAAATTTTCTAATTTCCTCGTCAAAAAAAAAAAAAAAGAAAAAGAAGAAATAAAAGAACGAAGCAATTTCCATTTTATCGTGAAACACGCGATCCTTTTTTCTTCTCTCCCTTTTCTCTCTCTTTTTTTTCTTTCACCACTCGTCGTCCATTGTGAACCAGCCACGCGACGCACTAAAACACGCGACGACGCGCGCCCAAGTGCGACCGTTCCGTGGAAATAAAAAAAAAAAAAGGACTCGACGACGACGACGTTGGAGCACGAAAAAAGGAGGAGGAGGAGGAGGAGGAGGAAGGTTGACACGTGCAAGAAAAATTCAGCTCGAGAAACTTTGCCGGTGTACCGGTGAACGGCGTCAAAAGTCCCGGGGGAAATGTTCTTCGGGAGATTTTTGTCGTTAAGCCTTCCGGAGGGGGGGGGGAGGAAGGAAGCCTCCAAGTCGACGAAAATTGATCCACAGATCTTGGTGGCAAAACTAAGAGGAGAGGGGGAATCGACTGCGCGTTTACGCTATCCTCGGAGGTGATTTAAAAGAAAAGAAAAATGTATCCAATATTAAAAATTGTCCTCGAAAAGTCTTGGTGAATGTCGCGACGAGGATATTGGAATTCCATTGGACAATATTTCGATTTCTGGAAACAAGTGTTTACGAACAACGAAGGTGAGAAGGTGCAAGAAAGTGTGAAGAAGCGCAAGTGTGACAACGAAATTTTGTGCTCCACGGATAATCAGTACATTGTCCAAGAACGAGATTCGATCCTTTCGATTTCATCTCTATTATTCTCACATTCGACATTTTTTCACAATATTCCTTAACGAGTCGCATTACGATTAAAAGAGATCCCCTTTTAAGCTTATCGATCCACTTTTCTGTTTAAGAATGCAAAAAAATGGCAAAGAAAAGAGTATAAATCGATCGCGTCATCTTTCCTCCGGCAAATACTGGATGATCGAACGATCGTCGGACAAGGTACGTGTCAAACGACGAAGCTCAGCAGGGGTGCCTTTCCTCCTTCCAGCGGAAATGCTCGAATGAGAGACCTCGAACCCTTGAACACGCGCTTATATACACGTATTCTCACAAGAAAACGCGTGTATATACCTACTGTCCCCTCTAAGGCCAAGGCCGGTTGTCGTACAATTTTCTAGTCGATAACCGTGCAAGGATGACTCGTGTACAACGAATATCCATAATCGGTTGTTTCAACTCGTTCGAAGTAAGGAAAGCATTTTCCTTGAATCCGTTTCAGAACTTGTGTCCCGAGACGCGAGATTCGTCCCCAACGTGTGCTGAACCTCGAGCGTGATCCGTGTGTCGCCCACCTGCGATGCAATTTGAAGATCGAGGAGAATAACTCTTCTTTACATCGTCTAATATCGATAATAAATTCGTATTAAATTCGAAAGAAGGGAAGAAAGATCCGTGCGCTCTTCCTGACGTTAAATAAACGGACGGGTCGTTGAAAAGTCGAAGATTCGATCGGAGTTGGAGTAAGATCTTTCTCTTTTTTCTTCTCTCGAGTTTCTTCTTTCGAAATTTCCCTTCCTTCGCGAATGTGGGTATTTCGAGTTCCAATCGTTACTTTCTCGATTTCTCGGTTTAAATTTTTGTTCACAATCAGAGAAATACTTGTTTGGGGAATGGGTGGAAAGGACGCGGAAGATTAAAAAATCTCAATCTCTTTATTTCCTTTCAGACATATCGCCTCGTCAAAGGATCTCCCCGATTCCTTTCCTTCTTTCTTTCTTTCTCGGAAGAGAGAAGCGTCGCGTAATCGTGACAAGATGGTTGGAATGTGTGGATCTTAAGGATCTTACTTAAAAATCGTATCTCATCCTCGGCTCGATCAAAGGACTGGGCACTGGGAAAAAAAAAGGTCTACGAAAATCGAGAGAGAGGATCCGATTCCTCTCTTATTTGTCACTTATTTGAAGAGGTAACTCTCCAGAGTTACAAATTTCTTTCTCTAAATATATTCCATGGTTTCGAACGCGTGGACATATGTCCTTGAGAAAATTTCCACGTGCAACCTCGTCCGCTATACTTTCCGAATATCCGAATAACCGTTTCGCGGCTCGTGACAAACGTTTCTTCTATCAATCGAACGATTCTGGTCAAATGTTGTCGCGGCTCGTAAGTTTGAAACTCGTCTGCGCGATCTAAAGTGTTGCAATATCGAGTTCGAGCGATTCGAGGAAGATGGTGGAAAATGAAAATGGTGGAGAAGAGTATTACGAATATTATTTTGATTGAGAGGAGGACGGTTTCTGTGTCGACGCTTTGGAAAGTTTATTCGAGTAACTCGCTCGCTCGACGATACCGGAAACAGTTCAATCTTTACAGCACAACGGACGAGGATTCGTTAAATTGTTCGATTAAGAGAATGATAAAAACGAAGGAAAAACGTTACACAAATTTGCACGCATCCAACAACGACTCGCCGCTCAAACAGATTTATTCGGATTAATTAATAGAAAATGGACGACAACCCTTAATTGATCGTGGAATGGCCGAGGATTGGGCTTCAAACGGTACTCGAGATCGGCACTCGGATCCGGCTTGCTGTAGATACGAACGAGATCGGGGATGGTGCGAATTTATGTCGCTAATTTAGGAATCGATCGATAAATCTCTCGGCTGGAAATATTTACACGATTATTCCCAGCCGTGAATCACCATTATTAAAACGAACCGTTCGATATCATCGAATCTGTATAACGCGATTATTAAATACGTTTCCACGAATTATGCTCGACCAATTTCGATTGTAAGAAAGAAAAGAAAAAAAAAAGAGAGAAAAATTCTACCTCCGTTCTGAATTCTCCATTTCACGAGAGGGAGGGTTGTCGTTTCTTTTTATCAGGAGAGAGTATCGAGGAAAATTGGAGCTCGTTGGAAAAGAATTACAATTACAAGCGAAAAGAGTTGATAGCACGCGCAATTTAACACGCGGACAAGCAAGCCGGATCCCAATGCAAACCCAAACGAAGGGTGTTCGCGATCAACCATTCTCTCGCGATCGAATGATCGATCGACCCGCCTCCTCTCCTATAATACACCTCCGTATAATAGCTAATACGTAATCTCGAGTTGCGATTTCTCTCCCTATCTACGAGAAAAGAACGTTGGTTTTTTCTCTCTCCTTAAAGACTAATAATTTCTCTTTCTAGGGCCGAAAGCTCGCACCTTTGGTCTCGAACCTGCTGCTGCTCAAATCCGCATTGTAACACGTATAACATTATCTAGAACCTAGATACACGTGGCACACCACGTGTGTCCACGATCGAACGCGCGATTAATCGAAGAAGTAACGCGTTCGAAAGATCGAACAACGCACGACACTCGATACGAAGGTCGAGGATACGAAACAAGGCCAAGGGAACGAAATTGATCGGAGAGAACGAGCTTCGTTCGTCTCCGTTTTTTCGTTTCGCGCGAATCCCATTTCCACGCGTTCATTATATGCAATTTGATTTGGTCGCCGGCTTTATCCAATTCCCCCGTCGAACTGGATAAAGGGAAAAAAAAGAATAGTGGGACACTCTATACGATTATATATATATATATACCCGAGAACGAAACAACGCGTGCGAGAAGAGATTTTGTTTCCCCCCCTCTCTTCTTTTCTCTTTTTCGTCCGTCGTCTTCGACCGACACGCGGTGTTCGCCCGGGACGAATATCACTTCCGCTCCGGTGTCTTCCACACCGCGAATGCTTCAGCGTCGTCTCGTGGAACTTGATGGACATTCGGGCAGAGTTATATGTAATTAGAAGGGGGGAGGGCAGGCAGGGCTTGTTTTGATGATCAATTTGTGCGATCGGACGAGAAGAAGGCGGGCACGAGCTCGGGCAGGATTCGTTTATTCGACTTCCAGAGTTTTGTTTTTTTTTTTTCTCTCTCTCCTTTTTTTCTCTTCTTTTCTCTCAATCTAAAAATGGAAGACGTAGGATAGGGCTGACGAGCGGCGAAGCTCGACCTAGAAGACGGGGAAGACGATTCAATTCTGGATATACCCCTGTCGTTTCCTCCTATTCGACCGAGCAACGATATATACGGGATATTATCCCATTGGCTACGTATTGGCTCGAGATCTCATCTTTCTCACGTAGAATTTTATCGAGAGGATACGAATATCGTTTCCCATCGAGCTGGAAGACATCGTCGAATTTCTTTTCCAAGATTTCGTCAACTCGAAGAGAAAGAGTTTCGCCGTTACGTGTTATGGATAATTTCGAGCGAGGGGTGAAATTTCGAGGAGTCGTCCCGCGTACACAACACGGCAGGAACACATTTGTTGGGCGGTTGACGGCTCGCCACCCGTCTTCCCTCTCCGCATATGAATCTTATCATTGATTTAAAGCCATCGTGGAACAAAGATCATTCGTATACACGGCGTGACACGTAGTCTGTCGTGTCCTCGATCAACTCATCTACGCGCGCGATAAGTTAATTCGAATCGTCCCTCACGAAACGAAATTTTCGCCGACAATTGAATCAAATCGAATTCCTTGACGATTTTTCCGCAAAGAGGCCGTGCATAATAATAACTTCCTCTCTCGTATATATTTTTCGTCGAGGAAATTATTATTCGTGATGGTGCGCGTCATCGTGGAACAGGAAATTTCCATATCGCGTCATCCACGTGAAATGAACGCGCGTTAAGTTGAAATCCAGCCGAGCTTCTGTTATCTGAACTGGTGCCAAGCGTCAATTATACGAACATCTGTTATGAATGGAAACAAAGACGTAACACCGGCGCTGCACCGAAAAAGCGATGTTCTAGCGAGCGATTATTAAACGTTTGGAGGACGAAAAGTGGCAACGATCTCTCAACGACGATCAAAAATTAATTAACGCTCTTGCGTTTAATTCGATCGGTTTAAAATCCTTCCACCACGTCTACGAACGAGAACCCCCAACGATTATTCCAACGAAAAAAAGGATAATCGATGGACGATTTGTATGTACAAATGCTTGTGCAAATGGGAAAATTCTCTCTTCCTCTTCAGAGATGAAAAGAAACCTCTTCCAATCGGATGGAAATTATCGAAAGAAAATATCAAACAAAAGGTGAGAGAGAGAGACTTTAATCGATCTCTCGAGATTCAATCTGAAGAATTAACGGGCGAATCAATGGGCGAATTAACGCGCTCGAAGTTGCGAAAGGAAGCTCGAGTAGGAAAGAAGTGGCTTAATGCAACTTGGATGAACTTTTTCGACCCGGTCGTCTATCCACGGTTTTCGATTTCGATAAATGACGACGACGCGTCCTATTAAATAAATTTCACGATCGTTCAAGACGCGACTATTGGAAGCTTATCGATATATATATCGAGAATAAAGGAAGGATTAACACGGCGGAATTGGAATGGAACGGAAGTGGTATGGGCCGAAAGAAAAATGGAGAGTTCGTTCGAGGGAGAGGAACGACACTTAATGGGGTTCCGATAGGGTCTCGTAGATCTGCCAGCATCCGACAGACCGTCATTCATCACTTCTCATTTTCCCTCGTTAACTCGTCGATTCTACATTCTACGAGTCGCTCATCTACCGAGTCCAACTACCACGCCGTTTCTTTTCTCGAACGACGATTACATTCGACGACTGTTTACACTTATTTACTTTCTACGCGTTGAAAAAAAGAAAGAGAAAAATCCAAAAAGAGAGATTTCGAGCCAAACGTTTGTTCGCGCCTCGGTCTCCTTTTCAACTGATGATACTCTCCTCTCCTCGAGAGAAGTGTCATCGTTGAGCGAGATAAACTCGTGGACGTTCTCACAGCGATGGGACTTGCTTTGGCGAGAATCTACTACTCTGCCTGCTTCGAGGGACGAGAAAAGAGAGAGAGAGAGAGAGAGAGAGAGAGAGAGAGAGAGAGAGAGAGAGAGAGAGAGAGTGAGATTCGTGAAAAGGCCGCTCGACTGAAAGAGGTAATTCCTAGAGGAAGGTTCTCTCGATCTACGAGATTCTCTAAGAGAGATCTAGTGATTTCGATTAAGGGAGGGGGCGCGCCATGCTCGTCGATTCAAAATTATCCAGCAACGGGACAAACACGGCGAACCTTTCCCCCTCTCCTCGATACTATTCGCTACGACATCGATTTAGAATTATTCGCCACCGAATAAGAGAGTGGATTAAGGCTAGAGCATAATTTTCAATTAGAATCGTTGGGAGAGGCCGATAACCAATATTGATCTAGTGATAATCGTTATAACTCTACGAAATGATCAGAGCCTCGATCGTCGAATGGTGTTCGAGAAAGAGGAGGGATGAAATCTTAACCTGATATGATATCCGACTGAGGAGTGGAACACGATTGAGGGAAGGAGCGGAAAACAACGGCCGCTCTCGAAAAATGTATCAATAGCAATCACAGAAGAAACGTATCACAAAGGAATGCCTCGAGAGATCCCGCCATCGCGCAGATTCTCTCCTTTCTTTCGATTCCAGCGCGGACATACACGATTCGATTCCCATCGAGGAAGGGAAAAAGATTGAAAAATCGGAAATCCAAACCCATCTTCGAAACGCTTCCTTTCCCTTCTCCCTCCCCTTTTTCGAAACAGTTTCGACACGTTACGAGCGGATTTTTGGAAGAGTTCCAAGAACGCGCCGCGTGCGTTCTATCCTTTTCATTTAATCCTTCTGTATCCATCACTCCTAGAAGACCACCACCATGACGACGACGTGGAAAAGCGGTTGTCGTCCATTCGAAGAGTTTCTCGTTTTACCGATCGTTGGTAAACGAGAAACCGATAAAACCGATCGTCTCGAAGGAAACGCGGCCATATGAAGATCGTATTCGAGGCGGATCTCTTCTTTCTCGGGAGAGGGAGAATCTGTGCGCGAGAGGAGGAATCTTCGACAAGCCCTCCTCCCCCCCCTCAGTGTTCGAAACGACACAGATTTATTTTAACCGTTATCAAATACGCGCCGAATAATCCGTGCGCGGATGGGGGATGATGATGATGATGATGATGATGATGAATTAGCGAGAATAGGGGAGGAAAAGAGAGAGAGCACACGGTTCGAAATTCGAACCCTCGTTGGCAGTGCTTGTGGGAGAGACTCTCTCCGTGGAGAGTCGTGTTTAACAACCGGGATTCGATGTCGACGATATTTCGTTGTCGCGCACACCTTTGATAGGATGATCCGTTACGTAATGCACTAACTTCATGTATACGTACAATACAATGTATGCATCCGGGTTGTTGTTGTTGGAATCGAGAAGGGGATGGTTTTGAAACCCGATCGAATCCCGGCAATTAATCTCCAAGCGACTCGTAATAATCTTAAAAATCGTGAAAACGATCGTCAGGATCCGCGATTGATCCAGTCTCTTTTCGAGGACATTTCGCCCTGGATCGGAACACAAACGTTATTTTTTTTTTTTTTTTTGATTTCTGAACCCGACTCTCATCCTCTGCTCGAGTCGTTCGATCGGGGATAAGATCGAAGATCGAGGTTCCGAGTTTGAGCTTCGTTATTATTATCGGCCAAGAATCATTCGAAACTGATCGAGGCAACGAGTCGTACGTTTACTCGTGTCGGATCGAAAATCGAAATTAGCGCCTTGTAGAGTCAGTCAGTTTCAAATCCCTCCAAGATATGGAACGTTCAGTCTTTCCACCGATCCTCGTAACCCTTGTTGTCGCCTCGAGATCGAGTGCGCCAACGAAGACACTATAATATCCATAAACATATATATATCTCCCTCCAAAAAAAAAAAAAAAAAAAAAAAAAACGAAATTCAAACCTCTCCAAATGCATCGAAACCTGATCCACCCACCGATCGATCCATCCAATAATCACCTCGTCCAAAATAAATTCTTGAAAGACGAAGCTGCCGCAACAACACCGACACAAACTCACCGCGAGAGAAACGAGGGTGCAGGGTACGGGATCGTGGTGGTGGTGGTGGTGGTGGTTGTGGTGGCGGTTGCAATCTCAAAGGGGCTGAAGGGGAACGAACGAATTCCTTCGATTGAGAATCGCTGTCCCGAGCCCGGCTCACACCCTTGTCTCGTTGTAGGGGCTGGAGGAGCTGGTGCCCTGGCGACGTTGCCGATCACTGTCACCGGGCACGTTAAACGCGACGTTCGGCACCGTGGTTGGGTCAACCGGCTGATAATGGGACTGCGCCGGCTGCGATTGGTGAGAGTGGGAGGAAGACGAGGGTGGGCCCTCGCTTATGGAGGTCGTCGAGGCGAGAATACGGCGACCGCGTACCTGGTAACGTTGGGGGTAGCAGCGGCCGCAGCAGGCGTGCAGCAGGCCGCCCCTCGAGGCAGTGCTGTGCGCGGGAGAAGTGAGGGGCGAGGGAGAGCCCGGCCTCTTCGGGGCACCGTTGTAGGGCACCTCCATCTCCACGAACTCGCGATCCTGAAACAGAAATCGTCCTCGTTGGTTAGTTTAAATTTTTATTTATTTTTATATATATATATAGGAGATTGGAGAGGAATCGAGAAGAATGGAATTGATTTTTCGTTCAGCGATATTATAACAGTTACTTCGAATATACCTTTCAAGTAATTGTAATTGGGAAAAATTTAAGGGGAAAAGAGGAAAGGGAAAAGGATATTCCAATGTTAGGGGTGAATACACCCCTGATGATAATATTATTTCGTTATATTCGTTATTATTGACTCGTGTACACTTATTTCAAATATTAATAATCGCGAGAGAGTTTGTGTAACGGATCGGATTGATATTATAATTCCTGACGCGTAGAAGGAAAATAGAAATCGAACAGTCTTGGTTATTTAATGTAGCGCCGCCACGTGAGTTTTTTTAGATCAAGGGTAGAACCTCGTCTAGGTCCACTTAGAGCTATAACATAACTCGCAACTGGTAAACCCTGCCACGCTGAGTGTATTATACAGCCTCGTAATTCATCGTCTAAAGTTTCTATCCCCTTGTTCTAACTTTTATAATTCACAATATACCATCGATATATCTCGTTACCTATAAATATTACACGCAAATTTTTAATATCATATTTCCTTTGTTTATGATTCCATTTTCTTTTTTTTTTTTTTTTTTCTTCTCTTTTAATAGAATATCAAAATCGATCAGGTAGATTTTTACGTTACATTGCACACATAGTTTACACACAGTAGTAACTTTGCACAAGGTTAATATACGAATTATACTTTCTAAATGTTTCATAAAGGAAATTAACTTGATAAACTCGATGAGAAGTTTTTCTTTTCTATTTTTCAACGGAATTAATCACGATATCGAATAAATTGTGCAGTAGATAGAGTATACGGCTAGTCAGACACGCTTCGACCCGAATAGATCCATTTTTGAAACGTGATACGTGATTTGAAAGTTAACTCGAGTGTCGGGAATATATATTTGAAAATAAAATGTTCGAAATTTATTTTCGAATAATTAGTTATTGTCGATTTTTCAACGGTTCAAAAATTTTTCATTAAATGATGACTATTTCACTTTTGAAAAAAAAGGGGGAAAAAGGGATACGAGATCAAGTCATTCGTCGAACAATTATTCTCGACGCAATATTCATTTCTCTCGAGAAATAGTTTCTCGAGAAAGTAATCGTTCCGAGTATTTACTTTCAAATATACTTTCCCTGCTCCCTTAAAACGTAGAATATCTTTTTAAAAGCGTCTAAAACGAAAGGGGATAAAAAAAAAAAACAGAAAGAGGAAGAGGGAAAAACACGTGCACCGAGGAAAAATAGTTCAAAGAGCAAAAGTGGTGAATACGTTGGCATTTTCGCAAGGGCAATTTCACCGGTTCCTATTGTTGTCGACTGAAGTTTGGTCCATCGGGTATTGCTAGAACTGCGTTGCAACTTGTTTCTCTTCTCGAATTACATAGCCCGAGGGAAAGCACGCGTTTATGCGAAAGGCTTATTGTTACAGTTGTGTTCACAGGATTTCGTCCATGGATCACTATGGAAATATTTATGCATTCCTACGCGATTCCTACCTCCAGACACATCCTAATTCTGTCCCCATTTTATCGATCTATTAATATAATTCCAAACGATATGAAATAAAGTGTACCATAAAACGAGTAATAGACGAGTAACAAAATTCTTATTTTCCTTTTTCTCTTAACCTTCTACAATAATATTTAAATCGTTGAAATCGATCGATCGATCGAATCGATTTCAACGAATCTCGAAGTTATTCTTAGAAGTTAGATTGAAAGAATCATTTCAAAGAAAAAAACCGTAGTAGCAAATCGCTTCAATCGCGTATCGATTTGTCCAAAGATCTCTTCTCATCGCGAATCTATCCGGATGCATCGCTCGGCATGCTCTATAAACGACTATAAATTTTTCTCTCGTTATTCCCGTTCCAATTTATCGACAATCGATCGATTAAAAGGGTGGGGAACGGGGGGAAAGGGTTAATCAACTTAAACCGAGCATCGATAATGTTGAACCGCAAAAATAGAGCGGCAAGCGGTTTCATAACGTCGAGGGGGATCGATCGAGGGGAGCTCTCGATGGAAAATCTATCGAGTGTTTAACCTTCGAGCTTCGAGAGAAGGGGAGAAGGGCCCTCCCCTCCCCCTCCAACTTTCCCCTAAAGTGGTTTTCCATGAGATGAGATTGCGTGACTGCTCCATTCCACGGGATCAAATCTTGCGCCCCGTGCACAGCTTGCAAGTGGCCGACTCTTCTCTCCCCCCCAACCGCGTTCGACCAAAGTTTTATCGATCTATTATATAACAGTCGAGAGATCAAGTAGGGCCAAGTGGGCCCTTCGATGCTCCTCTCGCCGAAAAGTCGGCGAAAATTCACTTTCCGCCCGATCCTCCTCCTCGCGAAAATCAATATTACCCGATAAATTTTTGACTCGAAAGATCCATCCGATGAATGGATAACGCGAAATGAAGAAAAAGTTTGTTGACGAGTTTTTGCGACGAATAGATCTTGGATATATAGATTGTTTCACATTTTTGTTCCAGCTATTCTTATCGATTCATAATTTTCGCTCGAGAAAAAGAAATCGATGCTGCTTCGACAAATGAAGAGACGAGAGAAGAGCGAAGAATTGAATCGTGATTTCTTTCCAACTAACTAAACCATCTTACTCGTGCCGTCCAGTTATTATTAATAACTAACAACAGTCAAAGTGTCTACGAATTTCGTTACGTTATCCACACACACACACACGTTCGAATACTTTCACCGCAAAACGTGATTGTCGATAAACTGATCTATCGACTAAACGAGCGATATAATTGCAATTGTGGAAAAGGAACGTCGTCTAACGTCGCGAAGTTTCGCGATGAGAAGCCAATCGCGTTTTTCAACACGTTTTCGCACGTACCGTTAGATAGAAATATTTTCATCGAAAGATTCATTCCGATATAATTATACGCATATTATAACGAAAAGAAAACGTTCGTTCCGATCTCTGAAAAATATTCCCTGCTTTGCCAATTGCGGAGAAAAGAAGATGGAGAAAAAAGAAAGAGACACCGCACAATCTCTTATCCTTCCGAGTCACTTTCTCAAAGTCTCTATCGTTTCCCGGATTAAACTCGTCCTTATCGTGTCGGAGAGCCTCTTATTTTCGTCCCCGCGAGCATCATCCAAGCGTGGAAATAAAACGAGCCACTCCTCCTCCCTCCTCTGCCGAATCGACAAAAAAGATATCTCTTTCATCCCTCCCCTATTATTTCTCACCACCGAGCATCCTCTTTCTCGGAAGATGGAATTCTACTCCCACAAACGGAAATCGAGATCGGATCTTCGATGGATGATGGACGAGTGGGATGGACGAATAACCGATCGAGCCAAAATAAGGCTGCTTTGGAGAGTTGCGATTTCTTTTTTTTCTTTTTTTTTTTTTTTTTTTCGTGCTCCACAAAAGCGAAGGAAGAGGGTTATCGATCAAGTCCGCCTCCGACGTCGTCTCGAATGATAACGTTTCGTGGACGGGAGACGTGTGTATGTTTCCACCAACTTTGTTTCAAAGCGACGACTTGGACGGTTTCTTTGTCACACACGGTAGTGGGGCAAGGATACGTGCTCCACTTTGATCAACGAACAAAAGGGGGCTGTGTGGCGCGCCGGTAATGCGCCGCTTTGTTCGATCAATCTTTCCTTGTGCCTTCACTTTAAGAAACAACGGATACAGAGCACACCTTCTCTCTCCTCTATTTGTTTCCGATTCCCTCCGACGAGTAAGTTGTAACAGGCGAGGCAAGAATTTGCTCGACTGACAAATCGACCAAGGCCGACGATTATTAACGGATTGGAAGAATATGATCCGTCGGACGAATGGAACGAGTGTGTTTAACGACACAAGGAGGAGGAACTTTTGGTTTCGCAGGCGGGGGGATTTAATTAATACGAGTAGTTGAGTGGAGGGGAAGGAAGTTTGAGTTTCTCAAGAAATATCCAACCGACTATCAATTCGTTCCACTTTCCAGTAGTCGAATGAATGTAAATTGCACTTTTATCCAACTGTTCGTTCGCAATTTTTCATTCCCTCTTTTAATTTTTTTCCTTCTCGCCAGATTTTTTGCGAATGAAAACGAAAACTTTTCAAAACTTTGACCCATTTTGATTCGAGCTTCGTTCGAGTATTGAATAATCATCACTGACAACGACAAAAATTAAATTTACGCGTGCCATCATTATCGATAAACGTTTTTTTTTTTTTTGCGTCTTGACGATCGCTGCTCTTTGTATTGTGAAGGAAAATAGAAAAGAGGAGATAACGATAATAATTTCACACGCTCGTTTCAACAATCCCAAATAATTTTCCTCGAGAGAAGTTGCGAATCTTAACGACAAAATAATCTCACGAATTCGAGCGAATTCTAATTCGATTCGACGCGATCGTTAATTCTGCCCCGATCGTGCGTATCTCCTCGTCGAGGAGAGGAAAATATACAACTCCATTCGTTCCGTACGCGTCGGAGAATAGGCGCGACGGAGCGTAGGCACGCGAGGAGGAAAAGAAATCGAGCAGCCTCTATAACCAGCCGATGTCGCTATTTCTGTTACGATGGATCGGTTATAAACGCAACTGACCTCTCCAAGATAGTGACGCGTGTCATGACACCGTTTTGCCCACCCAATTGCGTCTTCTCTGTTCAACGCAGCCATTGATCCAACCGGTGTACAGCTGCGAGCCGTTTAAATATAAATTAAACAAATTCCGCGCCGCGGCTTCGCCTCGTTTCCCGCGCACAATCGCGTTTAATGGATTGGAGCAACTCGCGCGTATCCCTCGATTGCGCCGATCGAGCCGATGGAATTTTCGCTTTCGCCTCCAATTCAATTTCCAAAGTTGGAAATTTCGCTTCGAAAAGAAAATAATACGGTGGTATGAATTACAAATTTGAAGAAGCGAACACGAAATAAATTTTTTAATAACCGATTATGAATGACAAGAGGTCGAATATATCGAGGGTGAAACTATCGAAAAACAATTTATTCTCTCGTTTCTCGAATCTTTCGAAACGAATAAATAATTATTTCTCGACACAGAAGATGGTTAAAGGTTTCGTCGGGATTTAACCTGTATTTCGGTCGAATGAAACGACCGAATGGCGATAAGCGAAGACGGATACACGCAACGGATGCGACACCATTTTAGAAATGCAGCGACCGCAAGACGCAGCCAGAATGGATATGCATTCCCCGGTTAATAGAGGCGGTGGTGATCAGCGTTCGTAAATTCAGCCGGGCCATCCTCGTCCCCCATAAATAACTCGACCTGACCCCGCTCCGCTGCCTACCACCAGTCGCGCGCTTGTCCCGCCATTTTATCAATGTCCCCTGCCTCATCCTATCTCGTTGGATCAAACTCGAATCGCCCTTAACCACGACAGAATCTTCATGATCGATCCGACGGAAAAAAAAAGGCGAGCCGACCTCGAGCTCCCCAACGCCTTAAATCTCCTGGCAAAATCCGAAATGGAATTTCATCGTCATTTTGGATCGAGGAGGGAATGGAAAAATGCAGTTTCTCCAGGAATAATTCGAATAATCGAACGAATATTTCGTAATTGAAGGGGGAGGAGATTCGTTGGTCCGTTGCCAAACAGGGAAGGGAAAGAAAGTTGGAGAGTTTTCTTTTTTTTTCTCTCTCTCTCTCTCTCCTTTTCGAAATGATCATTTCTCTCTCCAAGATTCTTGGAAGGGAAGGGATTATTCGAAGGAGGAAGAGAATGAAACGCTGGAGCTTGAAGAAAGTGAAAGAAGCATCTCGATCGAGATCGATCGCCAATTTCGTCCACCGCCATTTTCTCCATTCTTCTTTCGCTGACTTCAAGGGACACATAACTTTTTCCTTCGAACGATTAGTTCCTCGCGTGATCTCTCTCTCTCTCTCTCTCTCTCAAGAGAGAAATATTCTCCAAGAAGGCTCCGCTCGTGCGAGTCGGAAAATCCGACGCTATTGTTGGATCCCTTTAACGCCGTTTCCCCGGCTATAATTAGTCCCCGGGTCCGGGATGACGTCTCGCCTCGAGACGACTTCGATTCCCGAAGAGATTCGATCGAGGCCGGCCACGACCCGGAAGAAATCAATACCGCCGACACGACGACACCGCCCCCGTCTCGCGCCCCGCGCAACCGCCTCCAAAGATCTCCGACCCGAGATCCTTTCCCTCCTCGATCTCTGCCTCCTCCGTGCGTCACAACAGCCAATGGATCCACGTCGTTTTCGAGTCGTTTGTAAGAGTGGCGAGATAACACTGGGTTCAACTTTCGAGACAAGGAGGAAATTCTTCTTTCGAAAGATTTCTTCTTCTTACCGTGAGAGACTCGCTTTATTACCTGGAAGAGAGCGATTCATCGAGGGTGAACGTGGAGTCTCTCCAACGCGTTAAAAAATAAATTTGTCTTCGCGCGTGTATATGTCTCGTTATATCCAAGCTTTCTTCGAGTTTTCGCTGTTTATCTTGGAACTTTCGTTCTTTTCAGAGCGAGGAGAACGCGTGCTCGATGAATGATTTTCCATGGGAATGGATTGCGATCAGTCGGGGCTAACAATCAGACATCATTGGATTGGATCGGTCGATTTCGAGGATCCGGATGGATTCTTGTTATCTTGATATTGTTAAGGGTGGATGGACGTGTTCTTCGGGGGAAAAGACTTCTCTTTTCGTGGAAAAATGATCCAATCTTGCGGAGAGATCCGATGGAAATGTATCGGTTGCCAATTATGGAGACACGAGCAGAAGAGAGATAACTCCGCCCGGAGAACAAGATCCTTAAAAGTATTAACCGAGCCTGGTTAAAGAATTGGAGAAATTCGAGAAACACGAGCGATTTCTTGTCAAAAATATGCTTAAATGTTCACCCAACCGTGTTTCGAGTAACAAATCAATCTTTTCAACCTCTCCTCCTCTCCTCCTAGTTCAAACCGAAAGTTCTCGTGTAAACGAGATCAAAAAAAAGGTCTTGGTATACATCTTGCTCAAGATCGGTCAAATATTGATTAAGAGAAATTTTCGTTAGTTATCGAAATTTTAAATAGGAAAGGATGCGTCGCGGAAATTCGCGTTTCGAATTCTTGTGAGTAAGAAGATCGGCGCGTTTGATTCGCCTCGCGAGGGGACGTTTCCTCTTCTCGACGAAGGGGAAGGGACGAGGGATCGGCGTTGAAAAGGCGGCTAAACGCCGGCAGGAAGTCGAGATCGTAGACAGACGCGTGGAAAGAGGGAAAGGAAAGGACAGAGCAGGAAGTGGAGCGGCGCTGCCCCGGGCCGTATGCACGATTTTCTTCGCCAGTCGACAAAGGCGACCGGAATCGCGCTGCTTTCTGGGTTAAGTATATCCAGCCAGGGGAGAAGACTGCTACATTTACCCGGAAGTGGAAGACTATCGGGTGAAAAGTGTCGTCGAAAACGAATTCCAACCAAGTTGGATTGAAAATTGATCCAAGCTAAGAGGACACGTGACGATTATTTCGAATCGTTCCTCTTCGAAATTTCTCTCTTTTTCTCTTATGATTTTTGACCAAATTTTTTTTTTCCAACCACGTGACAATGAAGGAATTGAATTTGGATCGCGCACTTGATCACGATTTTTGAGATACATAAATTGAATCGCCATTCCTTTTGTCCTGTCTTGGAATTTTTGGAATATCTTGAATATTAATCTATTGAGAAATCCAAAAATAGTGAAAGTCTCGTCGAGTGACTTGGCTTCGAAGGAAATAATACGAATTATCGAATTTTTTTTCCAACGGACGAGTAGATGAAGGAATGAAAGAATTGAATTTGGATCGAGCACTTGATCACGATTTTTGAGATACATAAATTCAATCGCCATTCCTTTTGTCCTGTCTTGGAATTTTTGGAATATCTTGAATATTAATCTATTGAGAAATCCAAAAATAGTGAAAGTCTCGTCGAGTGACTTGGCTTCGAAGGAAATAATACGAATTATCGAATTAGAGATCGATGATTGGATCGGTTCGGGGAAAAATAATAGGATCGAGGGGATCGTTGAAATGCATTTCCTCTTGATCTTGTAAAATGTGCATCCTCCCTGTGCACGGGTAACCCGGGCGGACCTTGCAATTAACACAATTTCCGTGGAAATTCAGGCTCGAGTGGCCATCGAGACAGGGTTCCGATTTGCAGAACCGACCTATTTATCCACGTTTTCGGCAACGTTCGATTCCAGGGACGTGGAAACACTCCTGTTAACTCCTGTTCTTGGATAAAGTGTCGATTCTTAGCTTCGACAGAATTCGCAAATTAAAAATATATGCTCGAGTTACATATAGGGCATATATCGTAGATACGTCTCTTGCGATCAATCTAACGGTGGTAATAGAAACCGTCGATGCAATTATCGGTCAAATTTATCAATCAAACGTTGTACAATCAATCATGAAAGATCTTCGTATGCATCTTGCTCAAGATCGATCAAACGTTCATTAAGAGACATTTTCGTTAGTTATCGCCGATTAAAATCACGATCGAACACAACGAGTTATCCTAATGAATCGTCCTAATTCGTCGTGCGGGAACGATTGATTCGATTTCAGAATTTTCGAAAGTCTTCGTAAAGTAAAACAGAAAAAGACTAATTAAAAAGACTAATCAAGTATAAATTGAAATCACAAATTTAACATTACTTCGATGATTCTATAAAATTCTATAAAAAAAAAAAAAAGTAACTAAAAACCTTCATTGACTATTCTAATCCTATTGATCCTATAATTTCAAAAAATTCAACTTACGAAACAAAACTGGATAAACTGTTATACCATATAAAATTAATGACACGAATAATATTCTACAATTCGATCTACCATCTCACAAACACAATAACGGAGGATACATACATACCATCCAAACTCGCGCTACGCTAACCTGCGACACACAAGAGTTATTCTCTCCGTTTATATTCACCAGTTTGCGCGCCACACACCGAGTGGGTGGCCACGGTGCGCGCGCGCACACACACGCACACGAGTGGTGTGCTAAAATTGGACGCCAACCGAGAGGGGAGGTTTATTCAAATTACAGCGCTTCGACCGTTGGACTCGTAACAGGCGACGTTGGTTCGCGGATAAACGCGCGACATTTCAACCATTGATTCCGCGAAATTAAACGGAGCCTCCTCCCGCGAGGCGAGGGTTTAACGAAGCGGACGCCTCAATGGAGGAGAACCGCTCCTCTCGAAATCGCTCGGGGGATATTTCCAATCCGCTTCTTTTCTCTCCCCGCCCCCTCCCCTCTTCTCCTTTCCGTGCACGCGTCCACGGGTTATTTCGAAAGAGTTATGAACTCGACACTTGGAGCAACCGAGCGCTCTGTGTCGTAAAAGGGGGCCGGCCGTTTTAATCGAGGTGTTGTCGCGCCGCGAAAATCGGTTTATTGCCGGTGATTTATCAACACCGATATCTCAAAATATTTACCAACGCGTGCAGCGGTCGATCCACGAGAGTGGTTAAGTTAAGGAGGAACGAGTTGAACTTGTACTTTGCGCTTGTATATTTATATTTCAGAAGATTGCCAATCGAGCAAAGTGTATAAATTATTAACTCTTAACTTTCGTACCATTACGATTAAACCATTTTTTAATCCTTTCTATGGTTACCAACGTGAAGAAAAATAAATATTATGACGAGAATTTAGAGCTGAGTACATACTGAAGGCATGTTTGATTTTGAAGAGTTAAAAGACATTATGGAAGACGATGTTGGTTATGATTCTGGCACTTCCATTATACTGCCAGAAAGAGACGAAGAATTATTGAAAGTGAAAGCGAAGATTCGTTGCAAGACTTAGATGAATGGCGTGATGGAAGAATTAGACATTCCAGGTAGAATACCTTTTAGCGTATTGTCACAGATCATTGGTTCCTACCAGCCGACACAATATTTTAAATTGTGAAAGACTTCCTTTATCTCAGGCGTTCCGCTCCAAAAATGTGCCGGAGTGTGCTGGTAGGCAGTACTTAATATTGTATGTATGATACGATGAAATATAGGATGGCGATTGTACGAGTGCAAATGTTAAAAATGTCCATCTTACCGTGGTCTTCTCTAAACAACGAAGTAGATGATGATGCTGCAGCTCGAAGATATCCTCCTCCTTGTAATTGTCGTCCAGCTGAAGGCCGCTCTCCTGGGCGGCCAAACGTGCCTCGGCCGCCTTCTTTTTGCTCACGAAGGCCGCCCCGCTCGACGCTTTCGCGATCCTGATCCGTGCCAATCTTGCTTTCTGGAAAATAAAGAAAGGGCAAACGTTAGAAAACGTTGTATCATCCCGGAACCAAGCGTTCGTCCTTCGACAAATTTTCGTCCCTCCGATCCATTCGTAAAAACTTGGGGCGGAGATCGGCGAAGGGAAATATTTTTAGGTTGCCAAAATAAAACCGACAAACAACGCGTAACGGTCATCTTCACGGTCAACCTAGTTTCCCTCCGAGTTTTGGAAAGGGACCAAAATCGGGGAGAGAAAGGGCCGAGGAGAGTTCGAAAGACGGGAAAACGCGCGTCTTTCCAGGTCATCCAAATGAAATTGTCTCGCGCGAGGAACGATTAGAAACGCATCAGCTTCGAGCAACGAATTAGACGAATTCGGTAGAAGAGGTGATTAGACCAACACAACGAGCATGCATTTCTGCTTTTTCTTTCTTTTCTCTCGCGAGACGTCTCTCCTGTTTCCCGCCGACGGTCAATTAAGCTTTTAGCGAGGATTTTCCAGGAGGAAATTCACCGTGTGCACCGCCATTCAAATGCCGCAAATGCCGAGAGGCGTCCACGCCCATTTCCGCAACGATTATGGACCCGGCCGTTCGGCATTTTTCGCTTCAGACACCGCCTTGTTCAAACAGCCGTTTCGCTTCGCGAGAAATTCTCCACGAAATGAACCGATAAAAATCGAGCGAGGGGATCCTTTTACTTTCTAATCTATCGAATTTACACCTATCTCGGCTATAAATATGATGAATAATTCGACGAGATCGAATGTCGATGATCGAGGAACGCCAATGGAACACGGTCGATCTCGATGAAACGAGAATTTCTAAGAAATCTTTTCCACGAATCCTTTATGGAGAATATTGGGCGGGATCGATGATTTTTCCTCCACCTTTTTCCTTTCGATATCGTTGAAAACGTTGAAAGTTTCAAGACGGCCCGATGGTTTTCGCGCGTGGCAAAATAACCGTTCGTTGCGTTACTCGGATAAATTTATTTTCATCGCGATTTTTATCGCGCAAACATTTTTCCAGCGAACTTTTTTTTTCTTCTTTTTTTTTTGCGCGCGCGCGTTCAACATGATTCACCGGGCGAACGTTATTACCATTTATCTCGAGCAGCCAGCCACTATCCACGTCCAACCATCAGTATCAATCGCAATGCACTCAGCTTTCGTTCTCTCGCTCGCCAAGTGGAACAAAGAAGCGCGTTGCACGACATCTCGGTGAATCATTAACGAATCATCAAGAGGTTACCTCTCTCGCAACGACGATGTCTTTTATCCACCTCGTAAAACGAAAAAACGAGCCATCATAACGACGAAGGCGAAGAAATTATTATTATTTTCTCCTCTTCCTCGCATCGCTCGATAAATTCAGATAGTTACGGCTCCAAGTCTAATAAAAATTAGGTATTTTTTCTTTCTTTCTTTCTTTTTTTTTTCTTCCCCCTCATTTGCTCGGATAAAACTTTATCCGCAAGGATAAATTGCATCACGCCCTTATGCTAATACAGAAAGTTTCGATTCCCGTTCTTATCGAGTTTCGTGGATCTCGCGAAAATTCTTCTACAAAATGTCCTTAACGGCACAATAATGCACGATCGTTGAATTATCGAAGCGGCTAAACTGTTACGAAACTGCACGTGATAACTGGAGATCCATTACGCGAGCTCGCGATTATGACTCCGCGATAAATCCTTCAACCGGCGTTTCGTGCCCGTTGAATTATCTTTAATTCCGTAATAGTTTCGTCGATAGTTCCAGCTCGCCTGGATAATAAAATCAGTTATCGTGCCACATTGTATCAATCACTCGTGAGTATTTTTCATTTAATATCGGTCCAACTGCGAATCGAACTGCGATCGCTTCGTCTTATATCTCCTCTCGATATTGTAATTCGTCTGTCAACTATAAAAAGATGTTTGAAACGACGTCTGTTTCAACGAACTTCCATTTTCAATTTTCTTTATTTCTTCATTTACTCGTGAAACAGAGAACTGTGATCGTGATCCTAATTTCACGAATTTCGACGCTAAATTTCGACAAAATCGATTAAATTACGTATGATCCTCGATTTCCATGTTTATATAAAATTGCAACATCGAATCAATCATCGATCATCCCCTCCAAATTTCTTGCAATCTTCAAAATCCTTTCGAAATTCCGGATTCTTCTCTACGTTCTCAAACGTTTCAACAGCGAACCATACACGTTGCAACAAATCCAACCGTGCGACGATATATTTTCCGAGACAACGTTGCCCTGCTCGAAAAACCACCTCTCCCTCCTTTCGAGGACAACTTCCTGACGTTTCGCAGCTGCTCGACCGCGCAAACATCCGGCAACACCGAGGATGTCCACGTGCAGACCGATCGGATCCCTCTCGAACAGCAACTCGATTTCTCTCTCTCTCTCTCTGATCCACCGAGAAAATATACCATTGGATGGATATAAATATGGAGCGCGGCTTGCTTGGGCCAGCCAATCTGTACGGTTGTACTCTATAATTAGAGGAGCGTCGCCGATGATGCGCCGCTTTCAATTCACTGCATGGCTCGGCCAATGTTTGGCAGAATTTCTGGCCGCGTAAATGTTTCGCTTCTTTGATGCATTGAATGAGAGAGGGGAAGAGGAGGATCGAATTCCGATACGGTTCCTCGAATTTTAACTTTCGAATCTCTTCTCTGGGATTGGAATACTTGGACGAAGGTATTTCTCTCTGCGGAGTGTGTATTTGGAGTGGAATATTGAACACGTTCTGTTCGCAGTTTTCGCGCGTTTCGAGTGAACAAATTCGCGTGGAACAAGTAAGAATGGGAGTAAGAGGAATAAATTGTTCGTTCAAAAAAAATTTGACTGCAGAATTCGTGACAGAGAAACTGTGTGTGGAGAGAATTCGGTGATAACAACAATGGGTGGAGAATTGGTCGAGTTGTTATCGTGGCGATTGCCAGATTTTAACAAAGTAGGTGGATGAAAAAGTAAAAGAAGAGTGAAAATATAAAAGGATGATCGAATATATATAATAATCGAAAGCAGCGGAATTTGACTATATTCTGCGAAACCAGGGATAGATTCGTAAATTCGAATTCGTTGAAAAAGATATCGTTGGTTGGTTAGTGCAGTGGTGAACGATAAATAAGAAATATACTGATTTAGCTGAACGGATATATATTTTGCTTATACGTGAGTGCACGTGTCAGAACAGCAACTGAACAACTGACGATCGCGTATCGTAGACAAACAAAAGGATGCCAACTACAGAATAGTGACACTGCTAGCAACGTTTAATGATAAAATTATAGATAAAATTTCAGTGAACTTTTATACCCTTTTATACCGAGCGTTTACAATTCGAATTGCTTTGAAAAAAAAGAAAAAAATTGATGATAGAAACAAAATATCGAGCGACTATAATCAAAAGGGTTTATATCAATATCTTCTTTTTCAACGAATTCGAATATCACGAATCTATCCCTGGCTTCGTAGAATAGTCAAATATAGTCAAAGAATTGTTATAGAATTCGGTGAGGAAATATTAACGATCGAAACTGATAATGGAGACCGGAAACGAGCATCGGAAGATCGATCTCGAGTTTCCGATCCGGCGGAAGCTGAGATTTAACGGCTGACCGAGATCCCTCGATGATTGGGGGGATTGAAAAATTAATAGATCGTGCGTATTACTCGGGATAAGTATCCTCGAGGAGATTTCGATCCGGAAAGAAAGATGGATCGAGTACAGTTCGAAAGGAAAAAAGCGAGATTTATTGTTATGCACGACGATTATGCTTGGTTGGATGACGTTAAGTTGGAAAGATGCGATGGCAGGATCGGGCGTGGAGTGGACCATCCCCTGCCTGTCCAACGAAATTATTAATCGACGGCGGCCGCTAATTAATTCGCTTATGAACAGCACTTTTTTCGCCGGGCGACAGCTACCTGTTGTCTCGCATCGAATTAATTAACTATCGACATCGTTGCGATCACCCGACCTTCCGCCCCGTGTAATATTAATTACCATGACAGAGAGAGAGAGAGAGAGAGAGGGAACCCTCTGTTTCCCAAACATAATCCTCTAACAGGAATCATCCGTGCATCGACCATGATGGAAGATTAAATTTCAACCGGAAATTACCGCATCCCTTCTTATCTATTCAACTCATTTTGGAAAATCAATTCGACGGATTGAAATTTCATTCGTGCCATGTACAGAGGAGGCTGGCCAGATCAAGTTCAACGTGCGAATTTGAATGAATAGATCGAGATTTACGAATAGTAAAAAAAAAAAAGAAAAATTGGCGGCCAAAGTTAACGCAGCGCGATCGAAGAACAAGCGGATCCAACGATCCTAAAAGCAACTTTTGAAGCTTGTTTGTTGACAGGGGAGAGGAAGATCATTTTTCAAAGATTCGAATACAAGATTTATGTTCGCTCCCTGTCGCGTCCCTGTCGACTCCTCGTCCATTGTGCGTACTTTCGACGACACGTGGCGGCCAAAGTACGCGCCCTTCGCGTCCACATTTATCCATCTCGATCCTTGGCGAAAAGGGAAAGGGCATCGATGCGGAAAGGACACGGGGGTTGCGAGTATCGCGTGGCTCTGGACGATTAATTGGAGGGAAGACGAGGGAGGGGAAGAGGGCCGATAAGAAAAGAGAATGCACGAGAGATTCCAACTCCGCTATCGCGGTTTTCCGTCTCGTTCGACCCTCGCACGGGTCTGTCTGTCTGTCTGCCCGCTCGCGAGAAGACGACGGTAAGTTAATTAAGCGAACGCCGACGAGTAACACGCGGGTCACGGACGGGTGAAAGGGGCGCGGCATTTCGTTTCAAGAAAGGGCCATCACACCACCTCGAATAAAGTACGCAAGACCTACTTTCTCCACCTCGAGCATTGAAAATTAAAATAGTAAAGTGCCGCTGCGAAAAAGAAAAGAAAAGGAAAGAAACGGAGGGGGGGGGGGGAAGTCGCGTTTCCATGCGCCTTCTTCTCCTCTCCCCGCCCCTCTTTCTCGCCTATAATGTTAATAGTCGGGGGAGAAGGAAGGAAGGAAGGAAGGAAGGAAGGCTCTAGACGGAAGGAAAATCTCTGAATAATTTTTCTTGACGAGGTTGGTGCAATAATAATAATCGTATCCCATCACGATGCCACACGCGTGTAACAATCATTTCTTCGATTATTTTTCCTTTCTTTTTCCGTTTGTTTCTTTCTCGGTATACGTCGATACCAGGTGGGAAAATTATCGTTATTGGTCGTCGTAGCGAATTGTATGAATCGAGTCGCGTTTCAAATAACAACGAAGTAAAAATACACGACGAGATTTTTCTCGTCGCGGAATTTCAAAGATCATTTCGTGATTGTTTCATATAATTTTTTAATTGTCACATTTCAGAGACGAGACCGCGCCGAGCGATTAATCAAGCGAGACGAAATCTCCTTCTTTCTCGTTCCGTTGATGGCGTGAAATTTATCATCGAACATATTGAAATTTTTCTTACCCACATTGAATCTTAATAATCCAAAGATAATTTGATAAGATTATTACGTTGTTGCAAGCATGTAAGATTGTTATAATAAAATTAACTCTCGTTTATTATTCCTTCTCTTAACTAAATTTGTTATAACTTTCTATTAATTTCTTTCTCCAAAAACGAAAAAAAAATAAAATAAAATAAAATCCACTTTTCGGTAACGCAAACACGTTCCACGATAAAGTCTCGTAAAAATCGTTATCACCGGTTCGCAACAACAACGAATTGTTCGATCGCGTGGTTTGGCAAAAGAGAACCGGTGCACCGGTGTAGATACGTTTCATTCAACAGGGAATTCCTTCTCGCCGTTCGCGCGATACCGCGATGAATGCGTTGAATCTATGCAACTTCCGCGAGAGAAACCGCGCTGCCGGATGCTGATAAAAATTTCGCGCCTAAAATCCAAATTTTCCAAATGTCACCGTTTTTTCCCTCTTTCGTGTAATTTCCACACAAGTTCGAGCGATGCAAATCACGTCCAGAGCCCGACGAAACGAAAGGATCTCGAAGAAAAACAATCGAAAATCGGAGGAAAATCAATCGTGGACGTTTCATCGAACGGACCTCTCTCGTGTCTTCCTTTCTCTTCTTTCTTCCTTCTTTTCCCTCTTTTCTTCTCTCCCCTCCAGAATTCCCAATCTTCATAAATTTCGCGCCGAAATCTAAAATCCAAATTTTCCGAATGACGTCGATTTGTTCGATCGTTTTGCTTTCCTTTTTTTTTTAATCCGCGCCACTGTAATTCGCGGTTCGGGATTGATGTTCCATGTATCGGTAAAAGAACAATGACGATGACGACTAATCGTGGATTCAATTGAAATTGGTTTGGTAACAATCGCGTTTGTCCCAACAATCGATCGATTCCGACACACCTCTTAAATTGACGGATTTTTGACCACGTTCTATGTAAATCGGTCTTACCGTTTTGTGAACAAATATCAGCAAAAAAGAAAAATGATCTGCGGTTTATTAAATGAAAGGAAAAAAAATTCTCTTCGTTCGTTTAATTTTATGATTTGACGATATACGTGTATTAATCGTGAATAAAATCGTTGTAGATTTTTAATATTAATATCAATACGGTAATTGCAATAGAAATTATTCTACGAGTGAAAAAGAAAAGACTTGATTATCGTGTGTTCTATTATCTATAAGCTGTCTCTTACATTTTCAATTTCTTCGTTCCTATATTAAAGAAAAATTAAATTGATACGTGCAAGAAAGAGACACGTGCAAAATGTCGCGTAGTTAAGATATTAAAAAAGCGGTGACGCATTTACAGTTTCTGTTATCGCGTTTCGCCGAATTACTCGTAGCGAGAAGTAAAAACATCTTCGACAACATCGAGAGACAGAGATAACGTGTGTTGATGTTTATTAAATGTTATCTCGATGGAGGCCAATATGATAACTAACAATAAGTCGCAATTAATTTGCGAATTTTACCAATCCATCGAAGGGAAAAAATTATCGTTTTCTTGTCATTTTTCCCGTACAAAATTATCGATCAACCCACTCTTGCTATTTCAAACAAATTATCTTATTTTATTAAATACTCAACGTTCAAACGACAAGTGGCTCGCGAATAATTCGTTTAAAAAAATCCGATATAACTTTGCCGATCCGATCCGACATTCGACGCGTTGTTTTTTCCCTCCGAAGAGGAGAAATAAGTGGAAAAGTAGCGTTTGAAATTTCGGTGGTTTAACAATCGGCCACCCGTGTCGCCGATATCCTTTTATTTCCGTCCGAATGAGATCGGGCCGCGAAAGTCGATTTTCACGCGGCGGCATAAAGAGTTCCAATTAAAAGTCCCTTTGCCGAGTTCGCGCCAAGTTAATCCGAGGAATCTCGCCTCCATTGTTCCCGGCCGACATTTATCGTAATATCCCGAATATCGAACAAAGGTAATCGACTCGAATCAAAGTAGGAGGAGGAGAGCACGCCTCGTTCAAAGCTTTCCAAATATCGGATGAAAAATTATCCTCGATTTCTCAATCATCATCGATTCGTTCAACGAAGATTAAAGACGGGGAGAGAAGTTGCGCTGTTATTTGACAAAATTGATGTGTTGACAGAGTTGTTATTAAAAAGAATTCTTCTCTCGACGTGTTAATTACATTGCGATTAGAAATTCGAAAAATCGAGCCACGATTTGTAATTGTGATGCGTTTATACAGGATCAACGCGGAAGAATAATAAAAAAGTTATTTGACAAAATTGCGACGTGATATATACAGAATTATTAAAAAAAATTCCTCTCTCAAAATTTCTTTCGACGGGCGTTAATTATGCGGGCGTTGAAATTATCGATATCGCGATTAGAAATTCGAAAAATCGAGCCACGTAATTGTTTAATAGGTTTATCGTGGTACACGATAGAACGAGGATGAGTTAATAAAAAAAATTGTTATTAAAATTAATAATACGATACGAAAGACGCGAAATTTCGAAAAATCGATTTATAATTGTAACACGTTTATACAGGATCAACGAGGAAGAATAATAGAAACGTTATTTGACAAAATTACGACGTAATATATACAGAATTATTAAAGAAATTTCCCTATCTTTTCTTTCAACGTGTCAATTACGTGGACGTTGAAATTATAATCGTTATAATCGCGATCACAAATTTTAAAGAACACGAAATTTCGAAAAATCGAACTGCGATTCAATGATCTTATTATAATCGACTTATATACGATGCAGTTATTTGAAAAATAACGGCGCAATATAGTATAGAATTGTTAAAAAAAAATTCCTCTTTCGCAATTTCTTTCGACGTGTTAATTACACGGGCTCTGAAATTATCGATATCGCGATTAGAAATTCGAAAAAATCACGATTTGTAATTGTTTAATCGGTTTATCGTGCTACACTATCAACGAAGATGAATTAATAAAAAAATTGCGCAGTTATTTGACAAAATTACGGGGCAATATATACAAAAGACGCGAAATTTCGAAAAAACGGGCCGCGATTTATAATTGTAATACGTTTATCAACGTACAAGATCAACGAGGAAGAATAATAAAAACGTTATTTGACAAAATTACGACGTAATATATAAAGAATTATTTAAAAAAATTCCTCTCTCGCGTTTTCTTTCGACGTGTTAATTGCATAACCATTGAAATTATAATCGTTATCGCGATCACGAATTCCAAGTGACGCGAAATTTCGAAAAATCGAGCCGCGATTCAACGATCCCCTCTAATTGTAATCGATTTATCGTAATACACGATCAACGAAGAATAAAAAAGTTGAAACGCAAAATAACAACGCAATAGAATCATTCAAAGAGCATCTGTTCGCTTGTTAATTATCGATATTAATTAATTATCGCGATTAGAAATTTTGTATTTCGATTCCGATACGATACAAACTACAACAAAAATGACAAAATGGTTGCGCTGTTATTCGGCAAAAATTACAACGCATATATATATAAGAAAATATCTCTCTCTCTCTCTCTCTCTCTCTCTCTCTCTCTCCTCTCTCTCTCTCGCATTCTCGTGTAAATTAGTCGAGACGCGTGATTAGAAATTGCAAGAGGTTTCGAAAACTAATATAAAAAAGATGCTTACGTGCCTCGAAATATCGAACTTTTGTATCGCGTATTTTCGAAGCGTGGAACGGAGAGAAGCCCGACGCGACCGGTCGCGACCGTTCAAAACAGAAAACTGATCGAAGCGCGTCGTCGCCCGAGGTCGAAGCGTCGACCGTTTCCACAACACGCGTACCACGGTGAAATTTCGAAACGTAAACACGGAATTATACCTCGATTCGAAATCGACTTTGCCGTACCCGTAATCAATTAAGGAAAAATTCGTTCGAATATTCGATTGATACCGCGTGATTGCTCGATCAATTAACTTGGATTAATTAACGCCCCCGCATTCGTTTACGATGCACAACGATTTTCGTAACGCGCGTTCGATTGCGTTGGACAACGCGTTCGAAATATACCGCGATTCGAGCGCAACAACACGGGGGAGGGGAAAAAAGGAAGAAAGAGAAAAGTTGTAAATCATTGGAAGAAAAATATATAAGGACGGATACGCTTGGAGGAAATCTTGAAGGAAATCGCGTGAGATTCGAGGAACCATGTTTTTACGATCGAATTATCCGCGGAAAATTTCGGTTAACGATCGAAAATCCCGATAAATAGCAGAATATTCGCAGGAAATTAGACATTGATTTTCGAATTAAGAAGAGGGACGCGAATTTTTCGAATTGGAATTTCTCGATTTGTTTCCCTTTTTTAAATATTTAAGCAACGATTGATCGAGCCGAGTCTCGTAGGATATTGAAATATATAAAATAATCGAGGAAATCGGCCTCTCTAATTAGATACTATGATATTTATCAATTATTAATTAACGCTGTAACAAGAAACAGGATATATAGATGCTATGATTGTACGAACGACGATACATTCCAATTCGAAAAATCAATTGAATTTTTTTCGATATTTCCTGTTTGTTTTAATACGAATAAACGATCCTTTCTCGATATTTCCTTTTTTTCGCGCGTCGACCAATCTTATGTTCGCACAAGATACGTAAATCGACCGTTTTATCGATCGCAATAACGGAATGGCAGTTGGCGGTAATTTAGTATCTAGTCCATTTTGATTTATCGAACGTATGTGGCCAGTGAAACGTATACCGATGTGTGTTTTACGAGGTGCAAACCCGGTTGACAGGCCTCGTCGAACAATGTGGGATCTTTCATCGCACTTTTCCTTTCCCTTTCGCCCGTTTCCATTCTATTTTTATTTAGAATAATCTTCTTTCCCTCTCATTTTGTTTCCTTCCTCTCGCGTGAAATTTATCACTTATCAAACTTTGGAAAATTTTAAAGAATCTTAAAACTTAAGAGTGAATTTTTTTCCCAACCTTCTCGAGAACTCGTTCCTTTCTTTCTTTTTTCTTTTCTTTTCTTTTCTTTTTTTTTTTTCTCCCCTCCTCGATTCCGATTAATTTTTAATTTACTTTGAAAATAAGTCTGTTTAAATTCTTCAAATTGGGTTGTAGGATATTTTCGCATTTTCCACTTTTGTTCGTTATTCAAATATATTTTTTAATAATTTAAACTTTAATTTTCAACGAAAATATTGAAATAAAAATATCACTTTGATTAAAAAAAAAAAAAAAAAGAAAAATTTGAATTCTAGCCTGATAACGTAGCACAGAGATAACGCAAGCACAGCCTCGCCTCGTCGTATTAATTTTCCATCGGGATAAATCCACGACATATCTCATCGTCAATTTTAGATTTTCGCGAAATTACGCATAAAATCAGAGAATCGAGTCGGACACCCGGCGCATAAATTCAAAACACGATAAATTTCCTCCCCCTGTCACGTGTAATTTCCACACAAGTTCTTATTCTCGCCAACCTCCCCACGGGGACTGTGACGCAGATCCTCTCGCGATATAAATCATGTCCAGAGCCCGAAGAAACGGAAACCGAAAGGATCTCGAAGAAAAACAATCGAAAATCGGGGAAAATCAACCGTGGACGTTTTATCGTCACTACGAACGCATCGAACGAATCTCTCTCTCTCTCTCTCTCTTCTCTCTTCTCTTCCTTTCCTTTCTTTTTTTTCTTTCTTCTTTTCTCTTTTCTTCTCTCCCCTCCTCAATTCCCCACCCTCATAAATTTTCCAACGAAGATCAACGACGACGGATTTTTCCGACACGATGGTTTCGATTACGTCGCTTTTCCAGACAAAGATCGTCCTCCAACCCAGATATCGGATCCATTCTTATTAAAATTGTCGTGTCGTTTGAAATTTTGCAATTGTCTATAAGAACGGCAAGGAGAAATCGTCTCGATACATCCTCCTGTTCCTCTCTCTCCAAAAGACTCAAGAGACAAGATTCTTTTCATCTTGTTCATCGATCATTCATTCTAACACGTTTAACACGTTCAGCGTGATTTCGTTCCTCATTATTTTATATATTTTAATATAAAATTTAGTTGGGATATATATATTAATTTTCATTAACTAATTCTGTAATACCTGGTTCTGAATTAATTGTTTTCAGTGCCTCTACTTCTACTTCTTCGCTCCCTTCCAAAATCAATTTTAAGTATTTTGGTATCTCTGAATATAAGCCTCTAATTGGCAACTCGGTTCTATATTATCGATGGTAATAACACTCCTATGTTATACCATATACCATATAACTTTAGATTTAAAATTGTATAAAAATGCAGAGTGATTCGCTAACAAATCACACTTGTCCCTCTTTCATATTTCCATTATTCTCTAAATTTTAAATTCTGTGATTCCAAAAATATATTTTACATTTGTACATCACTGCTTATTCCATTTAAATTTCTTTTAAAAATTCCGCTTCAACTCTTTGCGTTCATATGTCGCCATATAATCGCTATCCTATATTTTATTATTATACGTATATTATACATTGGTAAATATTCTAGAGGGTTGTTCTTACTTGATGAACCTTCTTAAATATAAATACAGATGGTTAAAATCTTATTTTTCTTGAAGAAGAAAGCGTCACCCGTGGTACACGAGTGACGACGAACGTGTTAATCGACCTCCGTGTTTCCTCGTAAACTCGAGTAGACAAGTGGTGGCGCTGTCTCATTCCCCTCGGAAGCCAACCAAATTTTCCCATAGAGGGAACGGGGAATTTCGCCTCGAGACGCTAAATGGGTTAATTACTAGTCTGGTCGGCCGGTGTAAATCTTCGGCCGGGCATTCATCGATAAATATTCAGCAACGTTTCAGCGTCGTGACTCGGGTGTCAAACCGTCTGCCAATAATTGTCCAGTTGGTCCGAGGGGAGGCGGCTTAACGAGCCACGCTCGCCCCTATGCCAAATAGGACGAATTGCATCACGAATTCGATCCAACGCTCCATTCTCTCCATCGATTTCCGTCGTGGTTTATTTGTCGAGGGGGGGGAAGGCGGGAATATCATCGAAAGCGCGCGAGACGTGGTGTTTCCACTCAAGTTGGCTCGCGTGAAAGTGGCCCCGCGACAAAAGCGTCGCTTCACGACGCTTACTCCTCCTCCTCCTCTCTTTTGCGTGGGCGCGAGAGAACAATCGCTTTTCGTCCTTTCTTCTTTCTTTCTTTCTTTTTTTTTTCCACGGGTATCTTGGCAGAACTCTACACGCCTCCAGGCGATCACGGAGCAAACGAACGAAACGTTTCAGAGTTCGTTCGGGAAAACGAGCTTTTTCCTTTCTTTCTTTTTTTTTTTTTCGCGTTCGTTATTTTTTTCTCTTCGAGACTTTCGAAATCGCCGGACTTCGAAAGAAACTGAAAGCGCGTGGCGAGAGTTTCTCCTCCAAAAAGAGAGAGACGACGACGAGGAGGAGATGATATTTCGTCCGAATCTCATCTTGGGAATTTGAAGGGAGTGATGGAATTGTTTGTCGTTTCGAGATACTTTTTTTTATTATTTCCAGGCAATTCTGGCCTGGAAGAGGAGAAATTATACGCTCCAAAAATCAGAGAGGGAAGGGGGAAATCCTTAAATTTTCACCCTGTTTCCATGAGCAAGATAAGGCTCTTATTTTTTTCTTTTTTTCAAGAAGATGGCTCACGAAGCGAAGCTAAGTATATACTCTTCTCGAAGAAAAGCGATTTGTTGTGTACACGATTCTCCGTGCAATAAAAATTATTTAAACATTGTGCCGGGGCCGCGGATTATTTGCGTCTCGCCAGGCCAGTTTAATAGCCGTGGAAACGCTAAAATCGTCGATGATCGGTAAACACAGTTGAGACGGTTGAAAAAAGATTTCTTCCAGAGATCTGAGAAGAATTATGGAAAGAATTATCCACGTGTTACTCCAGTTCAACTTTTTATCCAATAGCGTTCTATCTAACAATATTTTTCCTCGAGCGACGTTAATCGTTTTATTATTAATCTTTCGTATTTATTATACAAGATTTTGTACGCGTGAATTTTGTTCGCTGCTTGAAATCGATGATCAATTAATAATTATTCAGTATTTTTAAAAATGTAAATTTTGCCAAAATTTGCGCCATTATGAATGACGTATATCAGAAACGAGGTACATTTAATCCTGTATCGAGTAAAAAAGAAACGAACGAATGAAATATCTTATCATGGTTTAATCAGTGAAATTAATTGAATCGAATCGGTGAAACAAACGATTCCTATTCACGTCCGTATATTTAGATTTTAGAAAAATTTGGAAAAGTTTGTTCCAAATTTGACTCGCTTCGAGAAAAGAGTATCGATCGAAAGGAAATTCGGAAGGTGGAAGGTAATCGTCGCGTAATGAGAGAAAAGGAAAAAAGTTCTTCGAGATTTTAACGATGGGGATGGGAAAAGTATCCGTGGAATACTATCCCACGAAAGTTAACGCGATCCCCGCTCGTTCGCACGTTTAATTACTTTTTGTGCCTCGGATCGTCGTTTCGTTCATCCACGAATGACCAACAAAAAAAAAAGAAAAAAGAAACGACGCCACAATGTTTCGATATTCTGTGCAATTTTTTTTTTTCCCTCCTTCTCCCCTCTCTCGATCACGCACTTGGCTCGATTTTCGATACGTCGATCGTTTTTCGATATCGCTTCCAGCGAATAAGAAAGTGATGAGATAACCCCGTTCGAGGAGCTCTCATACGAGTGAGACGATTTTTCGTGACGTCTTATCCTTAATCGCAAACTTACTTAATTTATATTTATTTTATATTTCATTACATCCCTTCGTTTCATAAAAATCATTATTTCGAACGAGGAATTTGATATTTTTTTTTTAGAGGAATTTTGAAATTTACTTCATGTGGAGGACGAAATCCCCATTCCTCGTGGAATTTTGTACGGGAGAAGAACGTGGACTTTTCGTTTCTTCGCCTTCTTATTCTTAATTCCTGTAGCAAAGTTAATTATTTCAATCCTTCGAGGTTTACGTGGAATAACAGTTGAAGAACGAGGAAGGTTGGTATTAAATTTAAAGAGAGATAAAATTCGAAATTTACGCGGGGAAGGGGAGATAAAATTTCGGGATATTCCATACGAAATGAAAGTTAATCTCTTAAATCGCAAAGTTACATTCCTTCAATGCTTGTTTCATAAAATAATAGATCGGAACGAGGGAATTGGTATTTTTAAAGAAATAAATTTCGAAATTTATGCAGCAACCGGACCTGGTAAAGTCAGTAGAGGAGGTGTAGAGTTTGTTTCACGAGACGAGAAGTTTCACCGAGCCAGCTGTTTACTTATGGAAGCTTCTCTCAAATATTTGTTTATCCTTACCAGGCCGAACTTAGTCCAGGGATCGATCTCCGAAGGCCAGATCGCAGGCAAAAACCGGACAATTTCGTCTCTGCTCGTCTAAATGCTCCACGCCGAATCTATTTATTTACAAGCTACGTTCCCCGGTATCGTATTCCTGTTCAAATCTCTCGCGTTATTTAAATGCAACTTGAACGGTTTTATCGTTTCCTTCGTGGACTCGATTCTGTTCGTGTCTGAAAATTTATGTATGATCCCATTTTCTAATTATTTATTCCAAATTCCTGATTATCACGATACTAAACACATTTTTCTATCTTCGATATCCAATTAATAAGTAATTGAATTTACTGCTGGATAATTACTCCAATTACATAAATGTCTATATAGCACAATGCGTCGATGCAATCTAAAAAAAAAACAAACTCGAATAATTAAATACCAACTACCAACCTGTCTCCCCTGTCTCAAACGAACCCCTTCTATACCAAACAATATTCCACCAATTTTAAATCTCCATTAACACTGCATTTGAGCTAGCCTGCCCCGCGATGCAACTCTCTCTACCACGAATTTCATCACCCACATCGTATACAATTCAATTCAATTGAATCATTACCCTCGATGAAATTCGAACGCGTGGTAGAATCGCAGGGGGGAGGGAAAGGGGAAAAGGAAACGAGGAAGGAAACAAAATAGGGGAGGCCCGTATTAAAAAATCAAATCTCGTCCGGGCAGGTGACGAGAACGAACGAGAGGGAAGGATGTGTGTCCGAAACCGCATGCATATGTAGATGGGACGCATCTGCATTGCAGATTAAACCGAAGGGGGAGGGGAGGGGGAGGGGGAGGAGGAGGAGGAGGAGGCGCGAAAGAAAACGATTTCGCAGGGAAACTGTGCGAATTGTCCGCAAAAATTCCCTCCTCCCATCATCCTTGGCTCGATCCTGGAATTTCTCGCTCCTCCTCCTCTTTTAACGTAACGTAATAAGTAAAACTCGGTTGCTGTTGTTTTTTTTTTTTTCTTTTTTTCGACCAACTTGGCAGCGCGTGAAAGAAACGGCCGTTTAGTCGTTTTGGTGAACGTGGACCGGAAGTGTGCGAGGAATCGTGGTACCATAACGTCGGTCGGTGGAAAAAAAAAAGGGGGGCGAAAAGGGGTTTATATAAAAGGCTTTGAAACCGGGTAGCAAAGCGAGTTATGTAAAGTTGAGATGAAATTCTCTTTTCTTTTTTTTTTTTTTTTTTTTTAGCAATGCGTTCTACAAAGAGAAATTCGTTGCTGGAACTGCTAATCGGACTCGAGGGCGCTACTTGACAGGCTTTAAACAGGGTGAAACTAAATTGAAAATTTCGTACTTTTTTAGTAGTAGAAGAAAGATGGATGTTTGTGAAAAATTGTTGAAATTTTCTTTCTAATCTAGATATGCCAAATATGCCAGATAACTAAATCTGGGGGATTTAGCTTTTGGGTAAAGACAGACAAAATTGGGGGAGGGAATAATTTCCAACAATTTTCGGGACAATCATGTACGAATAAGGAGGGAAAGTGGCAGTCTCCTCGATCTCGAGACGATTCTCTGAGGAGGAGCAACAATCGTTATCAATCAACCCCGCGAAACGGCCGGAAGTTGCCCGACCGTGATCCTCCGCTTTATTCGGCCAGCTGCCTCTGTCTCTCGCGGAAACACAGGATAGTGGTAATGAACCGAGGGTAACCGCTGGCCGTCGGCCAACCCAAACTTCTCCTCTCCCTCTCTCTCTCTCTCTCTTTCTCTCCGCGTAAAGATTCCCGATCCCGTTTCTCAGGCAGAAGGAATTACAGGTTCAACTTTTTTGCCAGCCAAATATCTCTGTGTCGACCGTGTGCTCCTCTCGTTTCTCGCCCTTTGAACGATCGAACAAGTCGAAGCGATCCTCTCTTAACCCTCGGTTAAGAGTATCAATCGTAATCTCGATTAATTTTCCCTGCTTCTTTTTTTATCCAAACGTTGACATCGAACGATCGTGACACGGAAATTGGTCGAGTATTTTGCCGTACGGAAATAATAATAACCGTTTAACATTTCCAAGAGCAATTTGTCGGATGGAAAACGCGCCGATATAGCAGCAGTAGGCTGCTGGGATTTTTCCTTTTTTTTTTTTTTTTTTTTTTGTGTCAAGACAAGACCTCGACAAGATCTCTTCAATTTTAACGAGAACGATTGCGGGTAACAATTGCGAGCGATCGAGGGTAACTCAGAGAGAGAGAGAGAGAGAGAGAGAGAGAGAGTCGGCTCAAAGGGAGGAAAATGTATTCGAGGAAGGGGGGCTTAATGGGTGCTCGATCAAATTGACCGGTTTAGCGAGTCGGGGAACGAAAGCGGATAATCGGTGACTTCCATTCGACGATTAAAGCTCCTTCCTCCCAGTTCTTTCTGGAAAGTAAGGGGGCAATCGTGGAGGCTTCATTAGCATCCGCCTTCGCAACCTCCGAGCCGCCTCTCAACCCCTGTTCTTTGATGTTCGTGCTAATAAAATATGTTCGAGGCGATCGATCAGAGAATAGATCCGATTGATTCCTCTTTTCCTTTCCTTTTTTTCGTTTATTGGTGCAGAGTGGGGGACGAATGACGAACGAGGAAGATGATCGACAGACAGATGTCAAACGTTTAATTTCGAAGAGAACGAACGTGTACGATCCTCCATGGAGATTTTTAAGTCCTCCGTGCCGATTTTTAAGAATCTATCTGCAAGTTGTATATCTACCTGTTTCACGATCCTACTCGTTGCAAATTATACCTATTTTTATGTATATCCCTCTCAGTTCTATGTGAAAATAGAAGCTGAACATTCGGACTGTTTCGGACTTTTCAGAAGAGTTTAAATCGGGGGCAGCACCAGACGGTTGTCGAGTTTCGTTTTAATAAATTCGGTATTTATTTTTTCTTTTCTTTTTTTTAAGATCTCCTTCGTTTACGCAAGAAATTCAAACAAATTGAAAATACACCAACGAAACCACGACTCGAAATTGCTGTCACCCGCTCCATTTTCCGTGCAGCACCTCGTTCTAATCGATTGCTCGCGTTCCTGGCCACCCGGTAAGATAACCGCGATGGAATGACGGAATATAGCCCAATTCGATCACGACGTTATGTAACGTCGAATTAAGCCTTGTCATTATGCGATGTCGACGATAGATAGAGAGCTCTATACGACTCTATATACGACGCGTCAATTCTGATACATCGAATTTTAAAATAGACATATTCTATTTATACTCGAAGAGGAAGAAGAAGAAGAAGAAGAAGAAGAGGCGATGTTAAAAATGATATACGAGGGAATTAATCATATCAAAGTTCCTTCAAGTAGCCTTGAATCCACCAGGTGGTTGCCCCTCCGCGTGCAAAATATCTCGCCTCCGATTTTATTAAAAAATTTCTTCGTGTTACGAGCGAAAGAAATTATATTAAAATTTTGATTCCAATATGTGTCAAAGTTTGGGTCGAGTTTAAACCGATTTAAATCGCGATCAAAGCAGGGGGAAAAGACTTTTTTGCGTGAAAAGTGTTTCGCAAGGCTACGGCCTTGAGATCGGGCAAAGACAACATCGATGGACCAGAAATAAAGCGAGCAGCCCAGCAGTTTATTCGTGGATACGAAAGAAAAAAAAAAAAAAAAAACATTTCACGAAACTAAGTTGAACGAACACTTCCATGTTCTATCTTTCTATTTCCTTTCCCTCCTTCGAGATCGAACGGAGGGGTGGGAGGGGGGGGTGGAAATGGGAAGGAAATCCCATGGAAAAGGATGGAATGCCTCCCGTCATTTCCATGGAACGTAAATTAATGTTAATCGGATTCGCCACTCGGAATTCGTTCCACTCGTCGGCCCGATCCGTTGAATTACAACTGGATCGGGCCGGAATTAAGGTCGAATTAAATTTCGAAACGTAACGTGCTCGTTTACGATAACACGCGTTCCCGATAACAGATTAACAACGCGAGGATAGATGGTCCGTGATTCGAATGACCATTATTTTCCATCCGCGCCCGATAACGTTGCTGCGCCCGTCGCTTCGATAACAGAATAAAAGAAATGAAGGGGGGCAGGGGGAGAGGAGAGAAAAAAAAAAAGAAAGGAAAAATTTTCACACTCACCCTCTGCGCCTTTCGCTTATCGGCCCGCTGATTCTGGTGATATATCCGGCTGAAATTACTGACGATAACAGGCACCGGTAAAGCGATCACAAGGACACCGCTGAGAGAGCATACACCCCCCACGATTTTTCCCGCGATCGTTTTCGGAACCATGTCACCGTACCTGAAACACAAAATTTCCACAAATTTGTCAGTATTTTGTTCCGTTCGATCGTTTTCGTTCAACGCGATGAATCGCTCGACATCGTTTATAAAATAGAGGATATGGAAGATTGGGATGTAAAGAAATTAATCCCCGCACGGGGAACAATTTTTCAGTGAAGTAAGAGAGAAGAGTTGTAAGCGTGGTCTGGCTATATATACGGGCCATTTCCCCTTACACGCTTTATTTTTATCCCCGCGTGTCAGTCATGCTTTACCGAAATATGGATTGGGCGAAAGTTATTCGAATCGACGAAACAATGGGATTAAATATACATCCCCGAGAAGAATCTCGTCGCACAGTTTCGAAACGCAACGTGACTGGTTGACGTGACTGGATTCGAACAGAGTTGAAGGGGAAAAATTCGTTTAATTGAAAAGTTCGAGGCTACCTCTGTTCGCACAGTCGTTTCGGCCACGATAATTTGCATTGTAGATTTTTATAATGGGTTAAAAAAAAGGAGGAGGAAAGGGATGGTGGTTAACGAAGAGGGAAGCTTTGAGAATTACTTTCAATTTCTTTGGCTGGGTCTCGCGTTAAAATAGGATAAAAAGGGAGGGAGGGAGAACAGACAGGAAGAGTTTCACGATATTACGCGTAAAGATTACGAATCGCTCTCCTTATCGGTCGAACGTACGACGATAAAACTTTTCCTTCGAAACCGTGCTTGCCCATTTCCTCCTCTCGAGCTTCTGCATTTACGAATTCATTTCGGTTGACTGTATATCAACCGAATAACAGTTTCCTCTCTTTCCTTCTTTTTTTTTTGTTTACGATTCTTTTCTCTTCATCAATTTTGTGAATTTCGAATTGACTTTGTTTGACAAAGTGATTCGTCGATATGAGAGATCTTTTGATTAAAATTTTTACTCGTGCAGGATCAATTTGTAATTTGTAACTTTAATATAAGAATTTTAACCATGTTCACAAAATACTTTTGTACACGAATGTTTTGTAATAAAATATTTTCGGTTCCCAATTTTTTTACGATAAAATATATTTTACATTTCCTACATTATTCGCAAAATATTATATTGTTGCGAATACATGAAATCAACCCGAAAATTGATTGACAATTCTCGATATCGAGATTACGGAAAAATATCGTACGGTAGAATCGATATACGCGATGCATTGCGTGTAAATTAAGCCGTGCTTAATGTCCTGTCTTCGCGGTGGCAAGCAATGCCGCAAGCTTGCGCCGCAAACGTCGCCGTCTACTTTACGCTCTACAGAGCGTCTGACTATGACGTCTTATTACGGAGCGAAAGTGAAAACTAAAAACTTGTTGGAGTTAATTTCGATGCGCCATCAAATTAAACAATTTCTCAATCGCTCTGACCGAATCTCTCCTCTCTTTTTTCCTTTCTCGCGTTAAACGCGTACGAAAAACAGAAATATTAAACCGTTCAAAATGCAAACGAGAAATTTATACGCGGCGAATATCGAAAAAACGGGGGACAAACTTTGATCAAAATCGAATTGAAAAAAAGAAAAAAAAAAAGACGAATAGATTCGAGAAAATTGGAGGATACGAAACACGGATTAAAGCGACGAATGATACGTGAAATTCGAACGAAATCGGGTAATTTGTTAGGTTGAATTAAAATTGAAAATTGAATTGAATTGTTGTCGATCGAGCGAAAAAGTTTCACAAACGAGATGTTCGATCGAAGAACGATCGATGGACTAAGTAAGCAAATTACCATTTCGAAGGAATGAATAAATCGAAGAGACAGCCACCAATTTTTGAAGAAATAAGGAAGAATAGTATTTATTCGAAACACGAGTGGAACAATTTTCCACGAGAAGATATCGATCGACCGCCGTCAGGTGTTCGTATTTCCCAGGGAAAAACCTCGCTTGTCCATATTTCTTAAACACAGACGTGTCTCGCGTGAAACTTATTCGCGAAAAGTTTGTTTCTCTCCTAGTTGCCTTCGATCGACAACGCCGTGCTCGAGACACTTTGTCCACGCGTGAAATTTCAAGAGCGTCGGAACGAGGGGAAGGAAGAAACACTGCCTCGTGACTTTTATGAACAATCGGCAAATTGGGCCGATTGGATATTGGAAACGTCGCGTTCAACCGATTGCTCGAATCGAAGGGACCAAGTAACATTTATAAAGAGTGACGAAAATAAACAAAAGCATCGGAATTCGATTGTCCGAGTTTGGCGAATTTAATGTCGGTCGGTGACAGATGCAATCGACGATGCGTTCGCCTCGGAGTTTGGGAAGCGAAAGTTTCAGCGGAAAGGGAAAACGTTAAAGGGAAGATCGTGACGAAATTTTCTTTCGATCCTACACTCCCCTTCCCTTTTCGATAAATTCGAAATAAATTTGAAAATCGTTGAAAAGATCGGTCGATTACACTTTGCCAAATGTAAACGTTCCTTGTACACAAATAAAAATCGAAAAGAATCATATATATATACTGAAAAGGAAAAATAAGCAGAGGGAAACATGGGTTAACCGAGGCGAGGCGAGGGTGGGGGGGGGGGGAGAAGAGAAGCGTTTATCGAGGTGGAGGTATTCACCGAGACAGGGGGGCGTGAAACAAAGGGAGAGAAATCATTGAGAGGCAGGACGGATAAGCCGTGGATTCCCGTGGTCGTAACGTATTTGCCCTGGCACGCATTAGCGGCCGGCGGTTTCCACGTAATTATGGCCGGTTTCAACGTGCAAGCCGCACACGTAGCCTGTTATATTATTAAAAAGAGAAACGTGTGCGCTAATTGGCAAGCGACGAAGGCACCCCTCGTTACCCACCGAGCTTTGCAAACCGACCGAGCAATTCATCCGAGCCGAGGGGGAAAGATGTTTAAACAGCCGGTGAAACGTCGGAGAGGTAAGATCCTGGCAAACACCACCACCGCAATATTCTCATCGTCGAATAAATTTCGCAATACGAACACAATCGCGTTGTAAATCAAAGCCTATTAAAACTTTATTTCGCAAAATTTCTAAAACTATCCACGCATCTACAATGTGTGAACCAAAAAAAAAAAAAAAAAAGAACGAAACTATCCGATCATTCCTTCGCAAATAATGAAAGAAATTAATTTTTAAAATTCAACCTTTCGATTTCCCGAACGCATCTTTCACTTAACAATTCCTGCAATCTCCTATCTCATCTTCTAGGCATCGATCCCCAAACGCCGAATATTTTCTCATAAATAGATTAACCCTTTCGCTCTGCACAAGATGCCGCGTATGACATGACGAGTTGAAGCTATTGCATATCCTTCTCTGGAAAGTGTAGCAAAGCAACCATCTTCCTCGAGCACCGTGCACATTTTTGGTGGCGTGGCGACTCGTGGCGCGGCGGAAAAGTCGCGAAAGATTAGATTAAAAACGAGGAAACGCGTTTTTAATTGGGCGGAACTTTAAAGAGGAAGGAAGGAGGAGGGCGGATAGTCGGCATTAAGGGGAGCTTTAGGGGTAGGAAAATGCAGGAGCAATCCGCCGGTCGATCGCCGGTGTTCCAGCGATGTATGCCGAATTAGTTGACGGCACGCCGGCATCCGGTTCCCGCGGGATGGAACGAAACGACGACGTGCGCGACCTCCACCCCTCCCCTCTCCCTCCAGGAAACTGCGACATAATTCGATAAAGCGCACCCTTCCTCCCCCCCTCTCTGATCTCGTCTCGACGATGGAGGATTGGCCCGCTGGCGATGCTCCATGTCGGTTAGAAAATAGCTTAGAGAGGAAAGGATGAGATCGAGATTTGGTTTTTTTTTCGATCGCACGCCGATTGGATTTATCCGTTTGCGTGAAAGCTTTTCATCCTGTTTGCTCTTCATTATCTTCTTGGCGGATCTTTTATTTTTAACTGCAACTGGCTTCTCTCTCCGGTGAATGGGAGAGGTTTTTGGACGCGTGATCACGTTGTTCCAGCGACCGGATCGATCCGTTGATATTTCGGATCAATATCGATTTAATAAGCGTCGCGATCTGATTTATCTCGTTCCTCGTAGAGAGAGGATTATCGCAACACATCACGTGTCATTTTGTTTCGTGAACTGTGGAAGAATCGTTCAGTTATGAAACCGATGTATCTCAGGTTTAATCATTTTTAAGTTGGAAATGATGCACAAATAATCGGTTTCTCGATGTTGCTCGCAATGAACGAGAAAATAATCGTGCGCGTTTTCGTATGATTCGGATAATTAAATTCTACTCCAGGCTTTCATCAGGCTTGTTTCTTTCGTCGCGTTCGAGAAGAAATTCAGTGGAAAACAATTTGCAAATTTCTTCCCGTGTTCCTTATTCGGAACACTTTCAATTTAAATCACCTTACTTTAAAGAGCGCTCGGTTCAACACCAGGTCGAATCGATCCCTCACGATCAAACTTTCCCACTAATGTTCCTTCCCTGAAAGAGAAGGGGGAATGGTAATCAACCCTTCCCTCGAATTCGAATCGTAGAACGAGGGTGAACTTTGTAAATTGCCGATCCAGCCTAGCTTTTTCATTTCATAATTTTTTTTCATTTGTTAATTAACGCCGATCGAGATTAATAAGAATCTGCATGCATTGCAGGAAGAAACAGGTTCGTTAAAAAATCGTTGAAGTCTTCTCCTTATTTTTCTCCAATTCCTTCTTTTCACCAGAATTATCACGCACAATTGATGAAAATTTCAAAAGGCTGAATCATTTCGGATACGTTCACCGAATTGGAAAAGCAAAAAGTAGATAGGAAGCTGCGATCCTCGCGATATCTCGACCTGATTCTTTTATCCTTTCTTCCCTCGAATCAAAGGAACGGAGGATCGTCCAAGGGGCAAACCCCTTGGAGGGAAGGGAAACTACTTTCGCACGCCGATGAATCCGATCGTACCGACTTCAAACAACCATCGACAACTTCGATTTTCGGTTTTAAAGAACTCCTTCTTCTTCTTTTTTCCTCCTTTTTTTTCAAAGTTTCCTCAAAAAAATAGTAACTTGCCTGCTCGTTCTTTTTTGTTTCTATTCGAACCGATAAATCGATCGGTTTGAAAGAAGAAGAAGAAGAAGAAATCTTGGAAAAAATTGCGAAGCATTCAAATTTCGCTTCCTCCAAGATTATCAAACGGGAAGAAATCCGTTTATTCTCGCGTCTTGTTCAAGAAAACGGTATAAAACAAATAGGAAAAAGGCGAGGAAGTCATTGCAAACGTTAATTATTAGCTACGAAATCTTCATTCGCGATAATTCATCGAGCGAGACGACGTCCCAGATAATTTTCTTCACCATCGTATGTACGTAGACACAAGAATAGATGTCGTTTTTCATGCTAAAACCCAACTTAACGAAATTCAGAAAGACGATCGTGTCGAGTGGTTCGTTTGAAACGAGTTTCGAGCAGCGAATTTCCGCCCGACCTTCGCGAGATTACATCGACACGCTTAGTTTTTTCCTCCCAAGAGGAGGAAATCTACCTTATCTTCCCTTGTTTCATTAACCAATTTTCATTAACCAAGCCAATTCCTCTTAAGAAAAAAAGAAAGAAAGAAAGAGAAAGAAAATCTCCTTGAAAACCTATCTTGAAAAAAGAAAATGCGTGCACCAGCGGCGATATTCCCTGCTGCAAAATTGCAAAAGATGGAAACCGTACGCGGGCCGAAGTGAAAACCATTTCTGGAGAGCCGTTGGCGGTGTGGTCCGCGAGGATAACATCGAAAACATGGGGAATCGTTCAAAAACGAGACCCTGTTTTACGACCACTCTTCAACCGATACTAAAACCGCCCCTTAAAAACGATTTTACGACCCTCCCAACTTTGTCGTATGATCGACCGACCGTGTTTCGTTAAACTTGAACGCGTGTACGTGATACGTGTTGTTACGTAAGCAATAATAGAACAGCAAAAGAGGTATATATGCACCGGTCTCTCGACAACTCGGACTAAAATTGATTAACAGTGTCGTTTCTCCGCGAAAGCGTATATTTTACCCGACCGATCGTTCATCCACATCGAACCTTCCTCGTTAACTCGAGTCGAGTCGAGTCGAATCGAGTCGTTTGTTCGCTTTTAATCGATTCGATGAAGTGTACGCGTTGTTTCTTCGAGGATCGAAGCTACTTTGCGAATCTGTTTACGTCCTATTTTCCGTATACAACTAAATAAATTTGGAACCGAAACTTGGATCGTATCAAAGCGGAATTCTTTCGTCCACACGAAAGAGCGAGTCTACGTTCGAATATAAAATTTTCATTTTTATTATCCGAAAATCGAATCGATTATATATATATATATCTTTTTTTAATCTCAAGATTAATACAGAGAGTCTACAGTTCATTTAAATTCCAAGTGGATTTGGGACACTTCGTTGCGTGCACGTAAGAAGAAAAATTTTTATTTTCATATACGAATTCATATCGATCGAAGAAAAATTAAGTAATATATTTGCACGAAGAATTGTATAGTTTGAGGCGAACTTGCTCACTCCTCCCTCGACAAGATCCACGGAATTCTCTAGTATTTAGTCTGTCTACAAAGTTTGTGTTGTTCGACTCGTGATCAAGAGAAGCGGATTTCGAAGAGAGAACTCGTTGAGAGAAATTCGTTGAGGAAAAGGAAACACAACCGGATGGATCAAAGGCTCTATCTCAAAATGTTATCACTATTCGCGTGACGTTTTCCCTCGCTTCCCACGAAATCGTTAAAATTGCTCGAATTTTTAAATAATTGCCGTTTCGGCGGCCGACGATTGGTCAGGAATTGGATCTCTGTTGCGCGCAACAGAGAACGTTCGGAGGGTTCTCCACGTTCGTCGTGGGAACCCGAAGAACGAGTTTAGAATCCTCGGCGAAAATTCGTGGATTAGAGAATCTTTAGAGTGGCTATCTTTAGAGAAGCGCGAGACTTGACCAACACCGCGAGAATATTTTGTCGCTTAAACGCGCACGTGTGTTAAACTCGTCTTAGATGAGATACGAGATGGCAATCGTAAATCCTCCTGGTTTCCGGGAAACGAACGAAGAAGGTGTTTTTACGAATTTTAATTCTTCACGATTTCTGATCGAAAAAAAAAAAAAGAAGAATTACCGCCCGAGTTATATCGAGTTATTTTTCTTAAATATACAAACTTTTAATTAATGCGTAACAGCTCTGATAATTTATTGGAAGCGTTATTTAAGTTATACTTTCTGGTTCCCTCAACCAAGAAAGAACGAGAGGAGGGGGGGGGGAAATAAGTCTGACTAAGTGAAATCGACGATGTTTCAAAAAAATAGCAGGGATGATCCATGCGCTTCGAGGCGCATCATCCCTGACAAATCCGTTTCCACGAATTTTTGCAAAGATGCTCGAAACGTTTTCTTTCGCTGCTCCCTTTCGTTATTAAATCCCTCTCCTCCCGAACAAACGCGATTGTTTATGCTTGGTGAAATTCGTCGGAAAAAAAGAACGATCCTTTCTCTCCCCACAATTTTGTCTCCCTCTCTCTTTCTTTTTTTCATTACTCCATTTTATCCATTGTTCCCCGTCGTGCTAACGAGAATCGAATGTAATGGACTCGAATTTATTTTATCGGGCGAGACGCGAGAGAAATCAAAAGGAAAAGGAAGGGGGAGGGAGGGAGAGAGAGAGAGAGAGAGAAACACGAGGGAAACGAAGAAGGGAGCATCCGAGAAATGAAAAAAAAAAAAAAAAATCGAGTGTTTGGTTGCTCGGTGCAAGCAAGCTTTCGATATATAACACGACCGATCGATAAAAATGGGATCGAGCCATGGGTTCTCGAGCTTCGCTTTCGACGTCCATCACGGTTGAAACGGATCGCAGGATCACCCGTTTCCACGGGCGGCAAATGGAACAAATGTCGCCGCATAATGAAAGTGTCATGAAATTAAAAAAGTGCCTCGACGAGGGAAGCATTTCCCGCCGGAAGGAAACGATCGAGAATTTTTTGAACCGAGGAGAATAATGCGTAAAAAGAAAGAAAGGAAGGAAGAGAGAAAGCGCCAATAATGAAACGATAAAACGGATGTGGACGTGCGAAAAAGTCCATGGCGTGAAATTTTTGAGGAGGAAAGGGGGGAAGAACTCCGATAGATTTAATACCGAGCGATTAATTTTATTTTGACGTGTGTGTAAAATTCTTTGTATATCTGCCAGCCTATTAATAGCCTCCTCCTCTTTTGTTCGTCACCGATCACCCACTTCTTCGATTCTCTCAAACGCGCGCGCTCAAAAAAAAAAGACTGGCCGACCACAGTTTTCGCGTCAACGCCGCGACTGGCCAACTCGCGCCGCGGCGGGGAAAATAAACGAAGAGGGACGTTTTTTTGCCGGAAAAAAGAAAAAAGAAAAAAGAACAAAGCAAATGAAAAAGAAAAATCGCGATTGCATATTTTTGGACGGATGATTTATCGCCCGAGTCGGCTCGTTCACATTTATTTTTCGTTCTAGGCGTCGAAGCCAGACCAAGATGCAACACGCTATTAAAAGACGTACACGCATCGCCCCTTTCCAGATTTTCTCGCCCCGGCCTCTTAGAGCGCGCGTTGTCCGAAAATAAAGCGCATTCTCACCTTGCGCCCGAGGATGATCGTCGTGCGTCATCCGCCTCTCTCCACCTCGTCCTCGCGGGACAAAGCCGCGCGAGGGAACGCTGACGAGGAGGATCGATCGAAGGGAGGAAAAAGGGGGCTCGTACAGATTCGTAGACCGAGGAAAGGAAAGGAGGATTCGGAAAGGGGGCCGAAATAAAGAGGCGTGGCCAGGTTTCTCGCCGTGAAAATATCACCTGACCCGAATTTATCATCCATGGATTTGACAAATTCGCTTTCGTTCGAGCGAAAGGAAACTCTTGCCCCCCTCCCCGAAATCGCGATATTCTCCCAATCTTTCCCTTTGAGACGGGTTAATCGATCGTTGAAGGAAGAGAGAAGGAAAAAAAATGTGAAAGTAAATAAAACAATTTCGCGGTGACGTTGAGATTCTTCTAACAAGACGTATCGCGACAAGGAGAGACAAGAGAAAATATTTGAGGAAAATTCTAGGCTGACGAAGACAAAGCGTGATTGCACAATTTTTCATCGTCGGGTGAGATATTGCTTGTTCGTATTTATTTATTTTTCTTTCTCTCTCTCTCTCGTTTTTCTTTTTTTTTTTTTTTTTTTTTTTTAATTTGCGAGAGAATTTCGATGAGGAAGATCGATGGAAGCTATCACGGTAACAATAACATCATTTAACATTTTGCCGTGATTAGAAACGAAGGAGGATCGAAGATAAAGGAAGGGAGGAATCCCTCGCGTTTTCGAACGAAAGATCTCGAACCCATTCGAGTCCAGATAAAAAGGTGAGTGAACTTGATACGATTCTTCGATACGTTTAACGAACGCATTTGCTCGCGACTTGTAATAAGTCACGCGTGACTTTCGTCAATTTTTTGCGCGGAGCTTCGGGAGAGACGAATTTGCAAATAGAATCAGGATCGCGCGAAACGGAGAGGTAGAAAAATAAATTTTTCTCGCAGTTTTTCAGCGATTAAGATGTCGTATCGTCGTGTCAATAAAAAGAGGAAAAAGGAAGATGGGCATAAAAAAAAAAAAATCGTAATCGATGATACGAATCTCGATGGTTACTTTCTATCCCTCTCTCTCTCGGTTGCAATCTACTTCCGTTACGAGATTGTTCTTTCTCGCTTTCCCCGTGTTCCAATCGCATTAAAGCTCTAGACGTTTTTTCGTCTATACCCCACTCACGTGCCTCCATTTTCGTGCGATGAAAGCGATTTTATCTTCCTTATTGCGTTATCCTATTATATCCATCGAGCTTTGTTCCACAACAATGCACGTTCTTCCTTACCCTTCCATAAGGAAAACATACGGGAGAAAGGGAAAGTTTGCAAGTTTTTATCAAATTTTACTAAAATTCTATGAAAATCCATCTCTGAATTTTCCTCAAACGAGTTTTGCCAAACATCATCAAAATCTATTATCTGATTAGGATAGATCCGCAGGTTGAGAAACAAAAAGAAAAAAGAAAAAGCGTAACAATAACAAACGAGAAAATTTTCATTTGAAAATTTGGATTTTTCATGCCTGAAACGACAACGGGCATCGCGAAAATCCACGAAAAATCAAAAATACGAAACGAAAGGAACGACGAGAGTCCAAACACCGATTAAAATGATCGTGAATTTCGAACGATAAACGTTACAAAAATCTAATCGATTAAAGACACAAATTAAATGTATAAATTGAAGGAATATCGATCGAACGTTTTCCTAGGAATTCCAGATCCCAAGGATGAAGAAACGAGACGTCAACTTTCGTAGTTGAAACGAAGCTTAGATAATTCCGTGAACGGATTAGGAATAATTGAAGGATACGCGTCGCGATCATCCCCCAACGAGGCCGCGAGGCGCTACTTGCTCGAATTATGAGCGGCACCAGGGCCAACTTCGTGATTAATCGAATTAATCGCCCCGAGTGCATCGTCTGCTCAACCTCGCAGACACGCTCGATTCGTCTCGACGCTGATTCTCGCCGAGCCAGCTCCCTCGCTACGCCTCTCTTCTTGGAAAATTAAACGGGGGCTTCCTCCAAGAGTAATCCAATTTAAGAAAAGGTAAAGCAGTGTTGCGACAGTTGTCAAACCTTGTTCCTCGAATTTTAATTTCAATTTGCTCGCTTAAACGGGCCCGTGAAGACGCGTGAAATGAACGTGAAATTTTACGATACGTTTTTGAAACACGGTGATGATCGATCGAGAAATCTGAGAGACACAAGTATTTTAAGGAGAAACTTTGCAAATAGAATAATCCGCATTTGAAAGAGAAGCGATCAGATTTTGCGATGAAATTCCGGAAATTTTAACGACCTTCTCAACATAACTCGATTCCCTAAAGGAGGGGAGTTAATTCTCCATCTTGTTGCAGGATCGGTTCACAAATGGAATTACCAATTCTTCCGATCCATCCCCGAATTCCATCCGCGAGTTTCGCAAGCGATTTGGAGGAGCGTTCGAGTCGCGTTTCAAACTTAAGCCGAACGAGACGTCCATCGGGGCGGGGGAGGAGGGGGAAAGGAATTTATCGACAAGTGGCTCTATGGATGGACTAATGGAAACGTCGAATCTGGGTCTAACAATCTGGGCAAAGGCGAACCTCCAGGAGCCTCCATTAATCCTCGATGGAGCGTCTTTTCCCCTTAACTCGAAGGGGGTCCGATAAATAAAGAAAGAAAGAAAGGGGTATATTGTATATGTGGGTCAGGCGCGGGAATCGTCGTAAAATTATCCAAAGGGAGCAAACAAGCCATCGGTCGGATCGCCAATGAAAGGGTTTCGTTGAAGAATGTTTACACGAAGGATAAAGGGGGATCGATCGCGATGGAGGAGGCGGTGATCCATGCAACAGCGATTTCGCTTGGTAAAGAAAACGCGCCACGATAAAGGGGTGGGTTTTGCAAGAAGCTCTCTTCTCTCTCTCTCTCTCTCTCCCCCCTCCTCCCCCGTGCTCGCCACGCTCTTCTTCTCTTCCTTCTCCTCCCTCCCTTGGTTGCAGCCTTCGCTATTCTCGTCACCAACCCGCACGCTATTTATAAATGTCAAGCATTCGCGTGCACGTGTTCCACATTGTACGATTTATGCATTCCGATTGTGAGAGAGCGGGAAGCTGGGCACGATCGAGGCGGGCCAAGTTCACAACAGTCGCGGAGAAAAAATTTGATCGGCTTGAAATCATCGATTCTCGCGACGTTAATCGGGCGAGATAAAATCTCGAGATGTCTTCCTATCTCTAATGATGAGTTCCTTCTCTTCGAGAGGACACTTCGAGAGAGGTTGAGCTATGTTTCTGATATAAATAGAACGTTCGTGCAACACGCCACTTTAAAGACGCGACACAGGTTGTATTAACCAGGAATGATCGGGGCAAAGAGTGAAAGGCTGGTGGGGTCGAAAAGTCGGCGGGGTTGGATTTACATGGGCAGGAATTCAAACGGGGACGGCGAAGTCTCGTTCCATCCTGGTATCCATCGATTAACTCTGTTCTCTGTCTCGTCCACCTCGAATTCCGTCATAATTCGCTGTGATATAACTCGTGTATGTGCGAATTCGTGACAGCAAGCTTTTTTTTTTTTTGACGGCAAATGAAATTTGAATATTTTTTTCTTCTTCCTCCTATTTCTCCGTGCGAAATGAAGATGTTTTTTCTGATACTTTTTCAACAAGGAGAGCACGAACGATAACCCTGAATTTTTAATTAACAAATATCCATTGACGCACGATGATGACACGAAGAAGATTTTTAGAAATTTAAAATTTAAAGACGAGTCAGCTATTTGCCGTATCGTCGGGACATCTTTAATTAATTAATAATCGACGCCTCGAGATTTACTCGGTTCATTTTCATCCATCCCCTCGGAATGGCGCCCTTCTAATTGTTCGACGAGATTGATTGCCAATCGGCTCGAGCCCACCACGTTTCGGATGCTGGGGATTCCCCAGAACGGTACAGGCTTTACGTCACGCGAGAATCGACTACACCAACTTGTTAGAACTTTACCGAGAACTCCCGTAAAATCACGTCGAGCTCAATATCTTCGAAACTCGTCGAACCTCTTTAATTTGACTCGAGAAACTCGCCCAATTTATCAAACTCCCTTCGACATTTGTTACGATCCTTTTGGTTTTTTTTTTTTTTTTTCCTCTTTCGAAAACGTCGAAAGGATACAAATTCTCTTCGTGCAAGAGACGTCGTAGAAGTGAAATACTTATGATTTTAAAATTTTAATTTAATAATCGATGAATATTGTTTAAAATTCCGCTCGCGAATTTGTGAATTTTCGTATTAATTTTAAATTTGCAATATCTCGATAAAAGGGAGCAATTATACAGAGAATAAATTCTGCTGTAACGAGAACAAATAACACACCTATGAATACCTTCAATTTTCTTTTTTCCTTTTTTTTTTTTTTTTTTTTTCGTGCGCTAAATCCATCCCTGAAGCAATTCTCGCGTTGTTTTTCGCTCGACAGAGAAAGGAAATAAAGACGTCAATTACGAGTTATCGTTAATAACGATCGTCACGACAAATCGTGTCCCCCCTCCCTTGAGGGGACGTGTCGGTAGTTCTTTTAAAAAATGGTGCAAATTATAGAGCGATAGATGGCGGTGTGAAATCTTTCTGAAAGAGTTATGCGTTCGTGCAACCGGCCTGACAACCCTATCCAAAATGGCGCAACTTGCAATCTTGCGATAGCGTGAACCATCCGACCATCCATTCTTCCCCAAATTTATCGCCACAGCTGTCCCGTTGTTACGTGACTCGATAAAAAGAGGAGAAAGTTGTACGCACACTCGTGGCCGACATAAATTAACACACGAGAAATAGCGGATTCGAAAAATGATAATAAAATTCAATGAGGATTACGATCGAAATGCAAATAGAATCATCGAGAGAAATTCCGCTCGATGTCGTATTTAACATCTTTACGATGAATTATATCACCGTCTTCGTGATACGTTAAAAGAGGAAAGGTATAATCGTTCTTTAGGAACAATTATTACGAGATATTGAAATTATTGCGCGGCCAATAACGGCCATTGTCGAACGACAGAAATAATATTCAACCACTGTTGTTGGTAACGTCGCGTGACAAACGGATAGAAGAAGGAACATGCGGCGGAATGCGGCGATCTGCGAGCAACGTTAATGCATCTAAATTATCGTAGCGATAATAGGTGGGATGGAAAGTGACAAATGTTGGCCACCGACCAAATCGCCTCGTCCATCTTTCTTCCTTTTCCCCCGATTCTTAAAAATCCCGCCAGGAGAGAAAAAAAAAATAAACACCAACACGCGTCGAACGTGTTGTCTCCAAATTATTGGTTAATTGGTTAACGAGGGAGAGAATTATTAATTTTTAGCACGCGATTTTTGTTCGAAACAAAAAAAGGAAAAGAAAGTTTCCTCGCATTAATCACCGCGATCGATGAAACGAAACTGCTAATTTCACGACTTCGAGCGGAGGAATCATTGTCACGGCATCTCTGTTGTGTTGTTAGCTAAATACACAGATTGTTACGGTCTTGCACGCAACGACAATCAAACACGCGCGGTTGAGCCGGCCTCGATAATTGGTTAAATTCGAGTAATTAAGTAAATTTCCGTGAAACAAAAATCTCTTCGTAGGATCTGAATTGAATGCTGAACCGAAGTCACACGAGTTATTGGCGTATCGATTTCCATTACCGTATTTGGATCATAGAACACGTTTAAATTTCTCCGATCCAGGAGGCAACAATTTCGTCGAACGAAGAATTTTCGGAACAAATTATTGCCCGCCATTTTTCTCGGATAGACACCGCGAAAAGAATACTTTCGGAAACCGTGGTTGCCAAGACAGTTGTCAAGAATTTGATTTTAGGGGAAAGCGAGCAACGAGAGGGGCACCGATCGTGGCAGGCACTCGGCCAACGAGAAACAATTGATAATACGCGGGCCAGTTTCACAAGTCCCCGATACTTAAAATATATTCGAATCGAAAACGTTAAAAATATCCATCCGCTTGAACAATAATAACAGCGAATAGATCCTCGTCGATTCGAATCGCGCGCCTAATCGATCATTGCCGATCGTATTCTGTTAAAAAAAAAAAAAAAAAACAAGAATCATTTCGAAATAACGATACAATACGATTTCGAGAAATAACAATAGGAATAATAACAGTGGAGGTTTGCAAAACCAGCTCGAATCTCGATTCGACACGCGATCATTAGGCGGAACCGAGCGCGCGAAGCGGACAATACTAATCGCCTATTAGTCCACCGACAAGTAATTTCACGGAGTGTGCAATGCAATGCAACGCGACGCAATTATTGCTCGCGAACGACACCGCGTTCTACGCCGACGAAAACAGAATTAAGCCTAGATTTACGATGTGATAAAGGGGAGGGAGGGAGAGAGAGAGAGAGAGAGAGAGAGAGAGAGAAAGAGGAGGGGGCGCAATCAGGTATCGCGGGCGGGATGGAATTAAAGCGGAACCGGTTTTCGAAATTAAAGCGACCGAGGGCTGGATTTATAGCGGGCGAGAAGTGCACGTGTTTTAATTAAATACAACTTCTGCCGATTCTAGATCGGAAAGAGAGAGAGAGAGAGAAAAAAATAAAAGAAGGAAAAATTGTGAATCTCTCTCTCTCTCTCTCTCTCTCTCTCTCTCTCTCTCTCATTCCGTGCGTGGAAAATTAAAATTAAATTGCTCGAACATCCGGTGGTATAACGTGTATCTTCGATCGAATGCCCTGCTGTTCGCGGGGAGGAAAGAAGGTACGAAACGATCCTCGAATCCTGGAGAAATTTGCGAAGTTTCGGCCGGGCTTATTGGCCAGAAGCATTGATTTACATTACGAACCTCTTCTTTCTCTTTCCTCCTCCTCGACAGCCCCTCTTTTATCCGCGCTCGTCCACCGTGAAGGGAAGAGGCTGCTGGCTCCGTTCCAAAGAGGGAGGAAGAAGGATTCGATGGAATCGCTCTCCATCGACGAACGAACGAATGGAGCGCCTCCTCCATTTTTCCTCCCTTTTCAGAACGCGGCACGACGCCCTTGGGAGCTAAAGGATCCCATCTGGATCGCGATACCCTCCTCTCTCTCTCTGTCTGCCTTTTTCGCGCCACTTCGTTGGCAAATCGACGCTTGATTCTCGCATCGATGCACCGATCTACCTCTCGAACGTCCCTCTTCCACGATCCGTTTCTTCCTATTCTATACACACCGAGTTCTCGAGTTTCCACCCTCTTCGTTCATTTATTGGAGAAAAAGAAAAAAGAATCTTGCCTTGTCTCTCTCCTTTCGGCATTTAGGAAAATATAGAAGAAGCGAAGAGTGGAGCGAATATTTTATTTTTCGAAAATTAACAACGATGGCATCGAGCACATCGATGTTTCAATTTCTCGACGACATCCGAGTAAGCAAGAGCGGCGTTCTCCGTAACAGGGATTGAAGCATGAGATTGAAATCACTCGAGTCACTCCAGTTTGTTTCGAATAACTTTATCGAAGCGGCATTTTATTTTTATGAAAGCTGGCTTAAAAAACGAGAGAGAGAGAGAGAGAGAGAGAGAGAGAGAGACTTGACCCTTTTTAAACAAATGAAAATCTTCAAAAATCGGCGGGGGTATCGTCGCTTTTAAATCGAACGATCTGTTCTCGAGAGAAGACGCTCGAATTAAAATATTCCAGACCGAAAATATTATAATTGTATAAAAATCGAGAATAAATATCCTTCGATCGTGGCATGGTTCGACACTATTAGCCCGTTGTAATTTTATTCCGATCTTCTTTCGCACCGATTACTAACCGTAGACGTCGGAGAAACTGATTGAACCGTAAACCGTGAAAGTTGGTAATGAGAAAGGGCGATTATGTTTCAGAAAGAGAGCTCGGCTCGATTAACCGTTAAATGTCACGGAGAAACATGTTATTTTTAATCATCGATCACCGGTGGCTGGCCAACTTTCTCTCGATTTTGCGTTCCCTAATTCCCGTCTTTATAAATTTACGAACCTAAATCTAAATCTTAAAAAAAAAAAAAGAAAAAGAAAGAAGAGCGAACTTGCTTGAAAAGCTTCGAGGTCGTTGCGTACAATTGCGCGTGTGAAACAATCGAATGAAGGCGAATTCTCGAAGTCAGCGAACAAGCAAAGTGTCGTGAACTCAATTCGATCTGAAAGCGGGGAAAGATCTTAAATTTCTCCAAATTCAATTTTAACTTTTCACGTCGCCGCGTCGTTTCAATCGACCGATGCAATTTCCGCCACAGGAGCGGAACAAATCGACAGATGGAACCAGAAATTCCTGTCGAAGAAATTTCTGAGGGATCGAAATCGAAACCGAGAAGAGGCGAGAACGCGATACACGGGACTTTCGGCCACTTTCACCCATGGATGTCCGCTTCTGATTTCGACCAAACTCGTAGAACTTGGAGAACGGCCAAAAAGGGGTTCCGAAACCGCGGCAAGATGGACGAATAACAGGATAGTTGGTTGATGGTCGGGGCAAAACTGATCTTCCCATCAGAGATCGTTCACGAGAAAGGAATTAAACTCTGCGCGACGATATTTCGAAATTTAAATATATCCATCTCGTTTTTCTCTCGTCTGGAAGAACAAGAAGAAAATTAATTTATCCTAGAAAAAATCAACACGATCTTCTCTCGAGTTATCGATGCGCCATCCTACATCGCTTCCTTCAATATCTGAAAGCAACTCTGAGATGGAACGATTGGAGGAATTTGTGGGGGAGGGGGATACCCTATCCGATGCATCTCCTTTGATGTTATTCGCCCGATAATATAGCTTAATTTTCGTGGTAGTGGCTCGAGTTTAGAGAAACTTTCCGAAGCGAGTGCATTCGTCTATTTTCTCGTCTCTAATTAGAAGAGGGGAACGAGAAGCGGTGCATAGATCGGAGGAATAGATACACGGGCATCTTCGTTTCGCCGAGTTCGAGCTAATAAATAAAAGGCGGCGATTTAACGATCGCAGAATCGATTGTTCAATTGACGGGAAGATCGAGAGAGATCGGCCGATTTCTCTCCACCGAAAGGGGTGGAAATTTGTGTCGGGAGCAAAGCGAACCCTTTGCGCCAAGTTGCCTCCATAATCGAGAAGGCCGTGTTGCCGACGAGCAACTGGGTCACTTTCTAACAAAGTGACTTCGGTCGACTTCGAGCACGGCTCGAACTTTTCGTTGGACACACCTTTAGGTCCTCCCCATACACACATGCACATAATTGTACGGAAATTCGAAACTGTTAATTATTATATCGTCCGTTCCAAAAATTCCAATTTTCTCCACGTCGAAATTCCATTCTCCTTTCAATCCAATTCGAAATCTCGAAATCTTTAAAATTCGAATATATTTACTTTAGCCAAATAAGTGAAAAATTAAATTAAGTGTAAAAAAGGTAGTTAAAAACTATTTTAAATTTACCTCCGGTTGAAATCTCGAATGGAAGAAAAAGAAGGAAGAAAAATGTTGAGCTTCCACGCCCGATTCGGGATATTTTTTTCAAGCTTCCTCTCCATCGATCGGGATTAAACGATCGGTTGTTATTAATTTTTCTGTTTCACGCGCGATTTGACCCCGCCCAAACTGGCCTCGTGCACAGCTCCGGCCAACCAGATCGATAGAGACATAGATGCTGGAAGGCCATGGAACATCTTATGGGTGAGAGCGTGGAAAAGAGAAGGAGGATCCCGTTGGGATCTGAAAACGGCTGCTTCTCGTTCCATCTCGATTTACTCTGGCCAACCGAACGAACGATACTCGTCGAGATGTACACTTGGAAAATTTTCATCTCCTTTTATCTTCACCGCCTCGATGACAGGACGAACGGAATGCGTTGGGCCGCAATCTTTGTTTAATTTCGATATCGAGAATTCCCTCGACGAGTCTCAGTTTCGCGAGTTATCTCGTTTCAGAGCAAACAAAGAACCGAACAATAAAAGAGAGTTACAGGACTCGAAGTTTTTGCCATGAAAGATATACCATTTCTTCCGATATCATTCTTCACGCGGTATATTTCACGCGATGTTGAGTTGTTCCTCCAAGTCGCGGAAAGATTTTATTTCGGCGTTCCATTGCCCGTACGTTGAAGAACACTCGAATGAGGTGAATTTTTTCCTTGGAAAGGAAGCTGTACGGAAATTCGGTCGATCGATCCACCAGTGTTTCTAAACAACGCACGAATAAATCCTTTCCTTCCTCTTAGTTAATAAATCTCCAAGATCTAAACTCTAACAAGTCAGAATTCTTTCTTTTCTTCTTCTTTTTTTGGGCAGCTAGTCTCGTGAATTACACAATCGTTAATTTCGCGAAATTTTCATCCATCGTCCATCCCTCGAATCGACGACGATGTTGTCGTCGAAAACGTGTCCACAATTTCATTTAAGTGAAGGAGAAAAAGTATCGTCGTCGATGGTAATTCCATCTTTCTCCCTTCCTCTCCCCCCGTGGAAAAGCAAGTAAAGTCGAGCAACAGGGTGAACTTAAAAGGGAGACCCGCCGTTAAAATCTAGCGGCGGAGCTGCTATTAATACTGCCATTAGCACCTTCAACGAGACAATTCCAGCCTTTCCTTCCCCCGCTCGTTTTACGGCACAGCCGTAAAGGAAGAGGAGAGAACGTTCCCCCTCGAACGAAGGAAACCGTCTCTTCGACACGCGAGCCGACTTTCCTTCCATCCATCCAAACTTGGCGTCACCTTACCTGGTTAAATAAATAAGCCGAAAGGCGTGTCTCGTCTGCAGGGAGGGGAGAGGATTGAATCGAGCATAAATCACGCGCTCTCTTATCCATCCTCCATGGATACACGATGGGATAGAAACACGATTCTACCTATTTTACGGTGACTCGAGCGAACGAATCGAGTTCGAAGGGAGGAAGTCGCGTGGAAAAACGAAGGAAAGATTGGACGTAACCAAGGAACCGCGAAGTGCCTCCATCTCGAAAGAATCGTCCCGAGAAATATTACAGACGTGAAAAAGGAAATCCGGTGAGAACACGAAGCAGAACCCCTCGTAACCGAGCATTTGCGCGGTTTCACGATGCTTGAAATTCGCACATGCCTGGAAAAGAAAGTCGTAGACAAAGAGGAGAAATTAAACTCGAAATTAATCTATCGTTTCAGGCCCAATTATTCGATTCGATCGAGTAAAGAACTTTCCACTGGGTGCAATTATGAACCGGAAATCCACCCGCATAAATATTCTTCTGGTCGAGAACCTGGTGTAGAAAGGGCAAACGAAGCCCGGATCCTTTGGAGAAGGCTTTAATTAAGGATCAAACGAGCTTGGACGAATCTGAGGACGCGTCTACGAAAGAAGAGAGAGAATAACCCGGTTGCTTCCTGGACTTTATTTTATCATCCGGGATATTCGTTCGTTTTTCCTTTCCAGAGAAAAGAGGAGAGGAGAGAGGTAATGGTCCATAACCGTTGCTTTTATCCACCATCGCGATTACCAGCCAGGCATCGAAGCGAGTGTGTATTCATGCATCCTCGAAGAAACATCTTATTTCGATTGGATCGTGTTCCAAGGTGAATCGGAAAAAGCTTAGAAAATGCTTTGAATCTTGAATTTTCGAGAGAATAACAAAAAGATTCGAACTTGATGATGATAATTGACGAGGATTTGCATTTCGCGAAATCGTCCCTTTTATCCCGAAATAAAAAATTTTCCACGCGTTGGAGACGATCTCGCGGCGAAATTTCCATGATTTGAATCGCTGATGGATACGTGGCAATCGATTACGCCGTGCTCGCCGTTGTAATACACCTATGACAGGGGCTCCATTAGCATTTTATTGGGAATCATAGCGGCCTGTTGCATTGATTAGTCGCAGGCCTGGTATTTGCGATCGAAGATGGTGTTCCGATGATTAAGCCCCGGATCGATTTTACGATATTAAGAATCGCGTGTCAACATTCTCGTTCTGTTAATCCTTCTATACAGAATGATCACTCTTCCTCCTCGGTTTAAACCGATAATTGCGAGCATTAAGTGGAAAGTAAGCAAGAACGAAAGGGAATAATCGTAGCGCGTTATCGAACGATCCTCACACGCTTCTCATTCGCTGTGTTATTGCTGTAGGATATTGTCGCGTTCGAGAAGCGATGGTAAACGATGGTCGAGTGTCCCGAGCTGTGGCAGAGTATATTTTTATCGTTTTCCAGAAAGAAGGCTGGCCACGAAGTCCCGCCGTGTGGAACGACAGGAAATCGATGGCCAATGAAAGTTCTATTATAAATTCGCCCCGCCGCCGCCGCCGCCGCCGCCGTCGTCGTCGTCGTCGTCGTCGTCGTCGATGTCGTCGTCGCGTGGCGTGGCGGAATAATTATAATAAAGCATTATTACGCGCATAAGAATCGTAAAATAATTACGCCGATATGGAATCGACAGTCGTTTCGACACGAGTTCAAATTTTTTCCCAGGCAAAGGAAATACCGTCGCGTTCTGCGAAGCAATTTATCAGAAATTATATACTCGCGTATTAATTGTGAAAAAGAAGAAATATAAAGAGTTTAAAAATATTAAAAAGATGATATACATTTATACGGGAGTTTAATCCCAACAGAACGTTTAACGTTGAACAAATCGAAAACATTAATAATGAGAAAGCATTATTATCGTTATTTCTATCCGCAACAAAATCTTCAATTATTTTAATTCCGAGTCGGGACAATCGTACTAATGTCTCTCGTCTTTCTTTCTTTCTCTCTTCTTTTTTTTTTTTTTTTTATCCTTCCTTATCGTACTCTCCATTAAAATCCACGGAGCTGCAAAGCGAATTATTTCTTTAATATCTCTAGGATCGTTCGAGTTTGACATTCGAAGTCTATTCGAAGAGTCTATTAATCGTACAATTGATTCGTCGCAATATTAAAAAGAAAGGAAAATATTTGGTAGCAGAGAAACGCGTATCGCGTAAATTATTCTAATTAAAGCATAGCCACAGTGCACAGTGTGACAAACTATTGTACGATTCGAACCGAGTCTTCCCATATTCCCTTTCCTTTCGAAGCGGAAATCCATTAAAAATTATTCTCCAAGTCGATTCGACGAGAACCGGAAGAGAACGGTGCGCGCCTTCCCTCCCCCAATCCCTCGAAAATCTTTTCCAAATAACTATAAATAGGATCGTGACACGATACATTCAGGGAGAGACGAACAAAGCTGCTCTCTCTCACTCTCTCTCTCTCTCTCTCTCTCTCTCGTGCAAGCGGATTTCGCGAAGAAGAAGAGAATACGAGCGGAATAATATGGAATATTCGAATTTTCTCGTATTCACCGCGATGAAAGTTTACAACGGGTAAGAAGTTCCGTCGAAACAACGTGCACAACACAGTGGAATAGTCCCGAGAGAAAAAAAAAAAAAAAGAATCAGGAGAAGAAAAAACGAGACGTGTTATTCAACGCATTTTGCGTGTTCGTGGTACAAAAAGAGAAAAAGAGAGAGAGAAGAGAAGAGAAAGGAGGAGTTTCGAAATCCTTTCGAAACGAAGAATTTCAACTAACGCAACTTCGTTGGGGGGGGGAGGGGAAGGGGAAGAGTCTTTTCTCTCAAAAGCTGAGAGAGGAGGCCGAGGGAGGGGGAGAGGGTTAATGAGGCCGTTGCACAAATTACCCTCTGTGGACGTTATCTCTCGCCCCGTTATATGCGATCCCCGGCCCAACGAGACCGTGCGCGCTTTTCATCCGCCCCCGTTTTCATCTTCCCCCTCTCCTCCCTCCCCCCCTATATTTTCGTGGCCTCATCTGCCCCACCCCTCCTCCGATCGAAAATCCTATGAAATTTATCCACCTGACCGCGACCCCTGCGCTTGGCCGGCATTACACTCCTAGCTAATCTGATATAAACAGGGATCGCGAATTAATTGCGAGTAACAACGGGCAGCCGATCAAATCTCCTGTTCTCCCCGCCCACCACCATTAGGGATTGTTCGAGATTTACGAGGCGAAACGGAGGGGGAGGAGAGAGCATTATCCATCTAATTTCCACATATGATTTGCGATTCTCGGCTGAAACGCGTGATCTTGCCATTCTCCTCATTTCGGCCCGTCGAGAAAAAAAGAAAAAAATCTCGGTCATTTCTACGATCATGGCACAAGTTTCGTCGTATCGTGAAAACGCGTCACGTCTTAGACTGAACAAACCTAATTACCCATCCCCCCCTCTCCTCCTGGAGAAAGAACGTCATAATGGCGAGGCTAAGCAAGGATACGTGGCTCGATATCGCGCGCCTTTCTCTCTCTCTCTCTCTCTCTCTCTGTGTGGACGTGTTTGGAAAGGATGGTTGAAAATTCTTGTCCGTTGGTCACGAGTCGACGAAACGGCGCGTAATATCCTCCCTCGTGCACGATCGGCCTATATGCAATTTCCATTATCACGCTGCGAAGACGGCATGCTAACTCGATTCGATCTTTCCACGGCAGCTGGCCAACCGTTTATACGAACGACGATAAGTAAAGTGTATGGTAAAAATAGGAAGTAATATGTGGTTCGATGTGGTCGAAAGTAAGGAGTGGTAACTTGGTAATTTCCGAGTTATTAGTGGCCGCGTGCAGTTTTGATGGTAAACGGTGAGACGAGGAGGGCGAGTTACCATCGCGTTATGAGATCTAGAGAGATTATTCGATGAATGGAACGAGGATTTAACGAGGATAGAATGAACGAGATCATCGAGGGGAAAGATATCACGAACTGCCGTGGGAAATTAGTTAGACAGCAAGAAGATGATGAAGATGTGACACGAAGCGTATTGCTGAATTCGCGAAATGGCCCACTTCGAATTCGCAAATTGGCCTCGACCAAATGGACCGGAACTTTTTAGCAGGGGGGGACGAGTTGAAGCCATTTCAACAATTCCGATTTTTTCTTTTGTTAAAAATAAAAGCACAAGCTTTTATATTGCGTTAAAGAGAAATTCCATCGTGATCGTTAAATATAAAATATCGTAGAAGTTCCTTTCAGCACGTTAAATATGATTTATGCGTTCCTAATACTTGAAATATTGTTTGAAAAACATTGTATCGATCGATATTCTCACATGATCGAGAGATTAAAAAAAAGGAAAAAATTTCGAAAGAGAAAAAGGAAAAAGTAGGTATCTAATGAAAGAGAAAAACTGTAAACCCTCTTAATACCCATGCCAGACTTTCCAAGGATTTCTCTCTTCTTTCCATCCACCAACTTCGATGAACATACTATACACGTGGGCTTTTTTGTCCAACCCACTTTTGCGTTTTTCTCCTGAGCCCAACGAGGAAGATTGATTCGAAGTTTATACTACGTGGCATGTAGCAATCTTATGGGGAAGAAAAGACAAGCAAACAGGCTTTTCCCTATACTCGAAGGGATCATTAAGATTGCCCCTGTTTCGGCTTACTGTAGTTAATTGAATACCTCTCTCTTCTCGGCCTTTTTCGGCCTTCAGTTTAATTTAAAGCCGATGTATCAATCTATGTAGAACGTACACTTTTCTTTTTCCTAGAATTTTTCAAAGTCTCTCTCCTTCTCTCTCTCTCTCTCTCTCTTATTGTTATTCATAAATTTTCTCTTTTAGAACTTTCTAGGTAGAAAATACGATTACACTCTCTCTTTCTTTTGTTATATAAAAAGCTCCTTAAAATTATAATAGGAATTATAATAAATTTTCTTACTCGTAGAGATATTCTTATGTAGAGAAATCGCATTTACTTTTCTTGTTCGTTATTCATTCGCTTTGCGAGGTGAGAAGAAATTCATCGAACGAATATTTAACAATCTCATTTACAATTGATAAGGAACCGACAAAAACACAATTACAAGCGAATTTTCTTCGAAACGAAGGAAGAGAGAGAGAGAATTATATCCCAATCTGTTACCCCTATGTAAACTTAATGATATGCCGGAACATTACTAATCGGAAAATGAGAAAATATTCGAAGAAAAATCTTTTCGCCCCTCTCTGGGAATCGAACCCTAGTCATAATTAAGCAAAGGCGAGAACCTTGGTAACTTCACCATCGAAGCAATACTACTTGTCAACCTTATCCCTCCATTATATTTCTCCTAATTTCATTCCCTTTGTAATTCTTGATTACTACAATTAACTATACAATAATATAATTACATCAGATACATTCGCTAAAATAATTCAAGGAAAATACACATGGAAAAAAATGTTATATCCATACGATTTAATGAGAAGAATTTATCACGACCTATTCATCCAATGTTCAACTCGAATTAACTTCCAAAGCTCTCGCGCGTAAAATACAAATTTTTATCGCGACTTTACCACACTAGTTTTTATTACCCTAGCAATATCCTTCCGAAACTTTCAAAAAAGAATACGCAATAAACACGAGTAGAGCCGGGAATATCCTTGACGGAAATAGGGGCGTGAAAACGCGATCATTTTCCACGCGTTAATTCGACCTAATCGCACACAATATGCGTGTCCAACGCATTGGAAAAGAGATCGGATTCGGTTTTACGAGACCACACCTGAGGCGAAATGTGTTCCGTGTATACGGAAGGTTATTTTGGCGTTGCGCCAATCGAACTCGGAGAAGTGTTTGCCGACCGTTCACTCGCTTTCGTTATTCGTCCTCTTTTTCCTGTCCTCTCTCCTCTTATCTGCTCATTTTCCTCGCCTTCTTATCCTGCTATCCTCTCAGGTCCGGTTCTCCAATTCAATTATCGATGCCGGAAAAGGTATCGTTGCATCGATTAATCGACGTCACAAAGAGATATGAATTCGACGTGACGTGATAACAATTTTCCTTTTTATCCTCGAGCCGATCGTCGTGCGCGAGAAATAATTAGGAAGGAATGAAATTTATTTATGAAAAATATGACATTAGTTTATCCGCGGCAAAATTCTATCCCCGTCAAAAATTATTTTTTCAATCAATTATTTTTCCGATCCTGGCCTGATCCTGATCGAGATGAAATTCGACGATGACCGGATTTCATATCATACCAGTCCAGAACTTTTTCAAACCGATATACCTATGTATTCTATGATCCCAGCGAGAAAGAGTGGAGATGAATATTCGATTCCTAGCTGGGGAAAATCCACTGTGAAAATCCAGTTCCAACGTAGACTAGCATCGACTTAGTCGCCATCCCAGGATTTTCTTGCCGAAACGACATTCGCCTTGCACTTTTCGCCCCTTGCTCTATCATATCCTATTTTATTGCATGAATATCTCACAGTAAAAGAATTGTACTTGTAACGTGTCTGATACTGTCCTTCTGGAAAAGTCAAATTTTATTTATCACCATAGAATATCTTTTCTTATATGGATATATACCATTTTGAAGATATTTTTTTTTCTCTCTCCATCTCAATGGCAAGAAAGTGACAAGAGGAAGAAAATTTAAGAGGACAATTTTCTTCAAGGTTAATATAAATTGAAAAGGACATTAAGGGCATTATTTATCTATAGTTTTCGAAAAAAAACTATTTTTCGAAATTTTATGTTAAAAATAATTTGAAAACGGTACACCTTAATAAAACAAATTCTACGGTGATAGATCAATTTTAATATTACCTGTACCTGATGCAATATTGATAGAAATATTGAGGAAAAATTTTATTTTCTGTAGAATATATTTTTATGCATTTATCTTCGAAATTTAACGCGATGGCCAATTTTTACATCCAGATTCATCGCACGAAAATAAAAAAAAAATGTACAAAATCTTTCCAATTCCCAAATAAATTTTTATCGATCTATTTTTCCATTCCATTTCCTACCCATTTGTTTCCTACCCATTTCGTTTTCAAATCTATTTTCCAAAATTTCTACCAATATTGTTACATCTTCTATCTCCGTCCGAAACTGCAATATATAAATAATTGCGACAATCCTTCAAAAAACATACATATATATATATATATACTTTTCATTCCACATTATGATTCAAAATTCCTGTCCTCAAAATCAATCGAAGAATTGAACTTTACAAGTTTTTAAGAGCAACCGAACTTTCCATCGAAAACCAAAAAAAAAAAAAAAAAAAATGCGTACGAGCGTAAATTCGATTAAAAAAAAAATCATATCGGTATTCGAAACCGTGCACACTTCCGTGCAACGTACTATCCGGATATCCCGTAAATGGCATCGAGACAGAAGTGCATCGATAACAAGAAACGACGAGAGCGTTCGCTTTCTCCCCTCCCTCTCTTTCGCGTTATTTTAAAAGGATTTACCCTCGTCGTATCCCTCCTGTTAATTCTCAGCATTCGACGTACACACGTTTTCGTTCAACGTAAAAAAAAAAAAAAAAAAAAAAAAGAAAAAAAAACCGAGCGTGGAACGATTTAAAGAGAGAGTCCAGAGGGGGAGGGGGCAGGAGGAAGGTGGATCGATTACGATCGGGTGGAAAGATCGGCCGATAGACGAATCCGTGATTGAATCAATCACGGGGATCTAAAAATCGAGCACAGTTTCGAGACCGTACTACGAGGTTGGAACTGTTGTACGTCCGCTTAGATATATCCATGCGGAAAATGGGCAGGAAAGCTATTCGAAGCCAACCGTACTTTTTTCTTTTTTTTTTTTTTTTTCTTTTTTTCCTTTTACGAGGCACAGTTGATTGTCCCGCAAATCTTTTAATACCCCGTCGCGTGAACTTTCCCGAAACAACTTCCTTTATCCACGCTCGCGACCGATAAAAATGCCAACTGCGAGAAAACAGTTCCCCTCCCCTGGATAAAAGCTAGCCTGCCTGTGAAACGAATCGAATCGTTTCGCGGACAAAACGGGCGGAATTCAATGTTGAGTTTGGTTGAGGGGAAAAAAATTGGTCGAAAAAATTATTTATAAAAACCTTCTCCGGATAGATTCTTTGGACAGAGATTCGTCCAAGAAGAAATATAAACGAAGCGTTTTCCTTTTTATATCTCACCGAGATATCCCGAGATTCTTGTTATTTCGAAGAGTTTCGAAATCGCGAAACGCTGAGAAATTCGATAGTTGTTACACGGATTCTTGAAACGGATAACTCGTGGAACGCATCGTTCGAACCGATCTGAATTACGGCGTATCGTACGCTGGTTTCGCGTATTAAACGACTTTTGCACGCCAAACGTTTTACAACCGATAATTTCATTCCCCGATTTCATGCCGCACTCGTGTTATATTTTCCGTGGAGGAAAGATTCTTGCGTGCTAATTTTCGTCACAACCTTTCCGCCGCGTTTTCAGCTTTGCGATTTTTTTACATTTTTTTCTTTTTCTTTTTTTTTTTTTTTTTTTTTTTCCAGCACGAACGAGGCAACCTGCTAGTTTGCGCGACGCGAACCGCATGCATTGTACGCGATGCACGCGCGACAATGCACCATCCGCAATGTTCAGTTACACGAGTAATTTGACCGTGTAGCTCGCACGGTTTCCGCATATTTTCTTCCACCCTGTGGTTTCACGATAGCGCGAAAATAGAAGGCCAAAAGGCCGAAGAGGAGTTTTTTTCGCCAACTTTCGAAAAAAGGGGAACAATGATCGAGATGGCTTTGGGGGAGAGGAATTGACGAGAAAGAATGTTCTCGTTTCCACGGCTCTCGCTATTTCTTTTTATTTTCTCTCTGATATATCCTGCTCATCCTATTTCTTACCGATTTCTTCGAAAAAATGGGGCACGCGAAAATGAGATTTTGCAAAAAAAAAGAAATAGATCTTGTTCGTTTCGTGGTTCGTATCGTTCGAGGGAGGATAAAAATAGAATAGAAATAATTATTCAAAGTGTAATATATATAAAGACACTATAATCTAGATTATGAAAATATATCCCTCGAAAAAGAAGGAACTCTTTCTGAACAAACGTGTAACAAATGTTTGTCCATGGCATGATAAAAAAACTTAATTAACATACCGACGTGTAATGGAATTCGGACATCGATCCCGTTCGAAGGCAAGCTTGAAAAGTCAAAGCTTGGTTGAATCGCGTGAAATCGCAAAGGGTGAAACTACATTCCACGGAGGGTGTAAATTAATATCGGATGGATGGAAATTTATGGCTCGATTTTTTTTCCTCTCTCTTTCTATTTTTTTTTTTTTTTTATTTATCTCAGCCAAAGAAACCGCGTGGCAGAATTAGAAAATTTTTCCACCAATCACGTTTCTAATCGGATCAGGGATCACGGCAATCGTGGAAACACGTGTATATCACGTTGTTGCGAAGTAAATGTTATTCGATAGATGTCGTGATAGGAATTTCGATGCAACGATGTATGTATTTCTCTATCCTTCGAATAGATTTAAAAAGTGAGACCGTTACAAGACCTAAGCTAGAGAAATCCTCGAGACACCTGTTGATCGTTCTCGTTAAAGTTTGAAGGAACCGACCTGGACTAGCCTGGACACGCGAGCTGAAAGACGATTGCTGCGCTGACGTGGAAGAAAAAAATTGGCGATATTTCCTCACGAGCGAATTTTCCCGCCTCGTCACGGAACACACACCAATTTTCACCGCTTATTTTTCCATCTAACCTCTCGCTCGAATTTATATTTTCATTCATAAATCGTTCGAATAATCGAATTCGAATCGTCGACATTCAAATTCATAAATTTAAGCCCGATTCTTTTTCTTTTCTTCTTCTTCTTCTTCTTCTTCTTTCAATTGTAAAACAAGTTTCGATGATACCACAGTTTCATTTATCGTTCCTACATTTTCCTGTGACGTCCCAAGACGGGGTTCTAGTTTATTTAAACCGAAAAATATTTACAGTGACAATAGGGCCATTGTATTATTATTTTTTTCTTTTTTTTCTTTTTCCCCTTCTCTCTACGATGCCCCAGTAATTTTTATCAACGGCGTATACGCTCGCTCTTCCCGTGTTTTATCGAAAAATATCGTGGAAAGGGTAAAACGGAGTGTAACAAACGGGGATGCAAGCTTTTTTTCGAATTCGAAAGCGAGCAGCGAATACGAGAGCATCGAGAAAAAGAAATAGGGGGGAATAAGAGTTTACAATCCCGTTCGATACATTCGAAGTATCCAATCGAATCAAATTTTACAAATTCGAATTCGCGAGAAAGATTTTGCTCGGCATTTTTTAATTCGAGATAAAAATGTAAACGAAAATGTTTTACTGTGAAAGTTGTCTCTCCGCGTGAAAATATAACGTATCGAATGCGAATCGGAAAGAAAAAGAAGGAGGATCGTCCCCTTCACACTCGAGGTTCAATCAATTTCGATGGAGGCGTTGAATTCGAATATATATTTAACGGAGCGCGATTAAAATTACGAATCAAGCCGCAAATGAAAATACGAATACGGGGAGAGATAGAGGGAGGAGCAGGCGGAAGAAAAAAAGACGGAGGGATTTAATTTAAATCGAGATAATTAACGGGGAAAATGTGGAAACGCGGCCCTGTTATAATTTCATCGGGAAAATCGCGTGTTCATAGTTCGAGCCGCGTAAAATAATAATTATTCTTCTAACGAAGCTTATTCGTTATCCCCATGCATTCACAATGCAATCGGGAAAAATCGGTTAATCAGCCGAACGTTCCTTTCGATTTCACCGATTGATGAAAATCCAAAATACTCCAAAAAAGAAAACTCTTTCTTTTTGAATATTTACGAAAAGAGAAAATGTCCACCAAGTTCGTTGTGATCACGTGGTGATCACAGGGTAACCACGCCTGTGTTAATTTTTTCAAAGCGGCTGGATAATTGTTGCCCTCCAGTGATCTCTCCCTCCACAGAGAAGAGAGACAGAGGGCACTTACGAAAGAGGGCACCAGTTCGATTCATCGGCCCTTTTTTGCATCTATTCAGATTGGATCACGATGGATCAAAGTCGCATTCGACGACATTCGACCACCTAACGACTCGCCGGACCACCGGCTGCGTAACTAAGATTACGCTGATTGTCAGCTGTCCGCGTCCGAAAACGAAATGAAAATACCATTTGACATAGATTTCGCTTCGCGAGCAGAAAATAGAGGAAGAGAGAGAGACAGAGAGAGATCAGAAGCGGACAGACCGAATTTTTCCATTGCTCCTACATACCACCCTTAATTAATCCAGATACTTCTACTAAGAGACAATAAAATTCGATCCGAATTTTATCTCCACCCGGAGATAATATTAATATTTTCGAAACCGTGTAGAGTTTCTTTTTTTTTTTTTTTCTGAACGACGAAAGAAACGTTCAACTGGAATTATAAAAGATTGAAAAAGAATGAAAGAATTTCGGGATCGAAAACGGGGTTAAGAGAATTATTATTATTTAAAATGCTCTTATATACATTATACCGCGTTTATATTATATCTCATCTTATACCCCTTTGTTATAAATATTTTTCCCAATGCAAAATCCAATTGCATTGTTTTCCGTTCGTTAAGAGTAATCCTAATTAAGAAACGTAATAAGAAACCTCATTCTCCGTGGGAGAAGATTGAAGAAAAGATCGAAGGGGGATTTAATCCGCGATACTTGTTGGAACCGAACTTGTTTTCCCGAGGAATTTTTTGAGAAATTAAAGGTAAACAGAGGGACGAGGACCCTCCCCCCTCTCTCTCTCTCTCTCTCTCTCTCTCTTTCTTCCTTTCTCTCGTCGATTCTCTCGCGGTCTCTTCTTGTTTGAGAAAGGGTGGAAAGGATCGGTCACTTTAATTCGTAAAAAGAAGAAGGGGGAGGAGGGGGAGAAACGGGACGGGAGTGGAGGAGGACACGAGAGATGCAGAAGAAATTGTCGAGCGAGGCTTTTCGGGTGCTTGGTGCTTCTACTTCGCTGCGGATATTTAGAGAAAGCAGCGAAGGCCCTTCGAGGTAAAAAGGTCGACAACGACCTCTGTTTAAAAATATCACTGGAGACTGGTGCTTGTTCCAGCTTGGGGCGGTTTACACGGAGCCAATTACTTTCACAGATGCACCCGTTACTTCTGTTTCATTCGGCACACATCTAGAAGCTACGAGTTACGCCTCGACCATCTCAAGATACACCTTTTGTATTTCCAATAACGTCGAAATTCGATAATAATAACAACGGAGAAGAAAATCGTGTCGCTCCTTTTTTACTTACTATACGCGAACTTATATGCCTTTTTATTGAGAAAAAAAAAAAAAAAAGAAAAGAAAGCAAGAATAAAAATAAAAACAGAGGAGAGTTTCCAGCTCGTATCACTTACGCTTCGAAACGTAAAAAAGGAAAAGAAAAGGAGAGGCACGATATAATCTAAGACTCGATCTCTTAACACGAGGTTCGTATAAATTAAATCGGGGCGAGTCGGAATTAAGAAAATTATACGGAAGAATCGGAATAATTAGAAAATTTAGAAAAACGAATGGAACTCACCCTAACGTAGTCATAGTGACGATCGTGTACCAGAACGCGGCAGGTATCGAGGTGAAGTTCGTCCCATCGACGTTCTTCTCAGCGTAGAACATCACGGTGGCGAATATGATGATCGCCATGGCGAGGGAGAAGACGAGGAAACCGAGCTCCGAGGCGCACGATTTCAACGTGTAACCGAGGATCCTGAGCCCCTGCGAGTGCCTCGAGAACTTGAAGATCCGGAACACACGGAAGACGCGCAACGTAACGAATGCACCGGATACGTCGTCGTTGTCGGTGATACCGAGACCGATGTAGTACGGGAGGATTGCGACCACGTCTATGATGGACATGACGGATCGCGCGAACTTGCACCGGCTCGGAGCCGCGAACAGCCTCAACAGATATTCCGCGGTGAATATCATGACGCACGCGGTGTCCAGGCAGAAGAATACGATCTTGTAACGCTCGCCGCATGAAAGCGTGCCGGCGCGTCCCGGACGATTACCGCACGGCACGGTCTCGACCACGTTCGCCAACACGCTCACGGCGATGAAGAATCCTGTTACATAATAAAATACCAAAGCCGCCGTCGAGATGTGTGGATTCTGGAATGCCCTCCACATCTTTTGCCTGATGTCCGGCAACTGCTGAAGAGTTTGATCCCCGTTCTCGCTCAGCTTGTCGTCCATCAAACGCTCCGCGTTCTCCCGTTTCCGGTCCCGATAATCCTCGTAACAGCAATCGCCGATCACGTCCGGCAATATACCGAAGAACGCCAACTCCTCGTCGTAGCTTGTCAGGCATTCGTGCTTCGGATAATGAAGCTTGCCGGTTCTATAATAGTTCAATATGTGGCGGAATATGTCTGGATCACGGTCGAAGAAGTACTCTTTGCTCTCCTCGTCGTAAAAGAACTCGCGCTCGTTCGAGCCGAGAAGAGTGTCCGGATACTTCTCGAGGGTGTTCCGCCAAGTCTCGAAGCGACGGCCGCTCACGTTTATCAATAATTTCTCGTCGTCGGCCTTGCGACGATCCTTGGGGATCGGCGGCGGTGGCAGTGGATGTGTAGCGATCGGCACCCAACCAATCGCCGCCGCACGAGCGAATGGCAGCCATGCTGCCACCGAGGCCATGCTCGAAGGTGGAATAGTTTTCTTCCTTCCCTAAATTTTTCTACTCTCCTTTCCTCTCTCTCTCTCTCTCTCCCTTTTTCCCCCGTTCCCTCTTTCTCTATTTTCTCTTGTTATTATTATTATTATTATTATTATTATTGTTATTATTGTTATTATTATTATTACTACTACTTCGCTCCTATTACCTTCCTTTCTTCCCCGTACCTTTCTCAATGTTCTTCAGTCTCTTCCATTCATCGTCGTCGTTCCAATCCAACAATCGATACGATATACGAGTTACGTTCTTCGATCACTGTCGTATCGATCGATGTGTGCGATCTTCCTCCTGTTCGCGCTCTACCTCACCTCGATCACGCATTCACGCGTTTTGCCCCCTTTTGTTCTCGATGTTGTTCGACTCACCCGCGCGAGCTCCGTTTATTCGACGCCTCGAGGAACCAGTAATCCGGCTAAAACTCGAGGTGCCTGGGGGTATCCCCGAAGGAGAGGCGGCTGTTGCCGGCTGTTCTTTCTCGACGAATAGGGAAATCCCTCCCCCGAAATGCCGTTTCTCGTTCTACGGATCGTTCGATCGTTAAAAATGTCCTCGACAATCTCGTAGCGGTCTCCGCTCGAGACCCGTCGCCATTCGAACGATCTGGTCCGTCTGTATTAGCTGGTCGTGCAACAGCGTTCCCACCAGCTACGCGTCGACCGCGACGACCACGACGACCACGACGCCGACGACGACCACGACGACGTCGGCAACGACACCGCGATCCTAAGATCGTCGACGACCACCAACTCCGTCATCGTACCACGGCATTCCTTCGCTTTTTTAAGCTATTGTTTACTTATTGCCACTTGACTCGCGATATTAGCAATAACGGCAACAGCCCCTAGCAATGAGTCGCGAGCACCACGGCAACCAATCGTCTTCTGGCAGCTTGCCCTTCACCATCATCGATACGTTTCCTCGTACCTCGTCTCTCTCTCTCTCTCTCTCTCTCTCTCTCTCTTCCTCCCCCTCTCTTCTTCCTGCCTCTCACGATCAAACACTCGATCGAGATCGAGCTTCGAGATCTTCCACCTGTTCTTCCTCCTCTTCTTCCTCCTCTTGTCTCCCTCTCTGTCCAACCGTGTTGCAACCGTGTCGAGTCGGGCAACTGGCCTACGCCAACCAAAGAGTATCCTCGAGAATCGTCGAGATGCACGATCCTGCTACATCGTCGAGGAATATAATAGAAAGAGACCGATCCTTTCCATTCACTCGCAACAACTGGTATCGAGGCACAGCCGCGTACTCATTTTTTTCGAACGAATCACGCGGCGATCCACGAATCCCGATGATATTTCGATTTATTCACGGCTATTTTTTCGCGACACGGAATTCTGTCGGATTTGCTCGCGTGATCGATCCTTTCCTAAGATAAATCGCCGTTGTATACTATCCTCTTCGTTGATCAATCCTTGTCGATCCGAGTCGTTGTCGTTTTCTTCTTTTCCCGGAAGAGAACGAAGCTGGTGATGATGGTGGTGGTGGTGCTGCTGTTGCTACTACTTTCGTCTCTCCTTTTTCGCCAAGAGTTTCGTCTCGCCAAGAACGAACGTTTCGCTTTGGTTTTCGATCGGATTCAAGAGGAGAATATTTTCAACGACGAACGTTCGACGAACGAGAGTTTCAACGTTCAAGGAACGAGAGGTCGAAATATATTTTCGCGGTTTCCTCTTCGACGTGGCTCGCGAGCATCGTCCGCGAAACGTTGAACGAGCAGTGAGTGGCCGTGGTGCTGATTCAGCCTGTATCGTTCTTGGCACGCGCAAGCTTTTTTTACTCGCTCGAGGCCTGTCGCGGATCACACAGCACGCAAGGACCACGCTGATTCCGTTCGTCGACGTAACACGACGTCAGAGAGCGGGGAGGCACACGAGTTAAAAGCTTCACCGGTCGCGCAGATGTTTTCCACGACGCACAGCTCTCGCGATAGACGGCACGTCGCATGCGTCACACCGTGGACTCGTTCCTCGTGACACCACAACTCTGAACAGAGAGCACAGCCTTTCGATTTAACGTTCCATCGTTCGACATCCAGCCGTCATTTCATCAATCGCCACATTTGGATTGATCGATCGATCCGTCGATCTTCTCACGAACCCCGTTCCATGACTCGATCGAACGGAAAAAACCGGGAAAGCTTGGAGAAGCTTGCCTCCTCGACTCGTCCAACAAATCCACTAATTATCCTTCGATGAAAATTCACGACTCGCTTCTCCCCTCGAACCTTTGATCCTCTCTTTCGCCCGCGATATCCTCTCCGATCGACACCTCACCTCTGCCAACAATTTACGAATGGGAGGAAGATCAGGAAGCCGGCGCTCCCGCGACCCTCCTCGTTCGACCGGAACAATCCGGCCCCGAGAACCTTCTCTCTCTCCTCCGTGTGTTTACAAGCGTTCCACGCAGCACAGTTGCTCCAACTCCCTTGTTGTGCTACGCGTCGTCCCCTCGCGTCGTTTCATTTCGCGTCCTTGCGCACAAAAACTCGATCGGTTCACCACGTTCTCGCACGATCCGAGGGAGGAAAAAAAAAACGTTGGCTTCACCGATGACTTCACCGATGCTCGTCACCGTGACACCGTGAAACCTCCTCCTCCTCCTCGTGGATCATTGTCCTCCTTGTGAATGCGTAGGAAAACGTATCGAAAAGTATCGAGAAGAGAGGGAGAGAGGGGGGGAGAGAGAGAGAGAATGTGTGTGTCTATGTGTGTATGTGTGTATGCGTATATGTGTATGCGTGTGTGTGCGTGTGTGTGCGGCTGGTCGGCCGCGTGCGACGAATGGAAGGGTGCGCGTCAGCGGACACGCTCGCCTGGCAGACGCGTTCTCTACCGTCTGGCGTACCCGCTCGGTTGACGACTCGCGACTGAGCTGCTGCTCGCGGTGCGGTATCGGTCAGGCGGTCGGTCGGTCGGTCGGTCGGTCGGTCGGTCGGTCGCCTAGCTATCTATCCAGCTAGCTAGCTCGCTCACTCGTTCGTTCGTTCGTTCGTTCGTTCCCTCGCTCGCTCGGTGGCGAGGTAACCGGCAGCTCCGGAAGGGAAGCGTGGTGCTCTCGAGGCTCGAGCCACCGGAGCAGCCGCGACGCAGCGCCGAGCGAACGGTCACCTAGCCAAGGTCCAAATTGATTTTTACGTCGCGGCGGCGGTGGCGACGCACGACGGTGTCCCGACGCGAACCGCTTCCCCGTTGCCCGGGCAACCCTCAACTATGACGTCATTCCTCCCTCTACCTACCCTCTACGCCATCTTCAACCCCCCTCCCCTTCCATATTCCGCTCCCCTGCCTTCGTCGCCGCTCACCGTTTCCCATCGTCTATCTCGCTTCATCCATCCTTCGATCCCCGCATACCTTCCTCGTCTATCGGTCCCGCTTTCGCTCGATTTTCCTTACCTGTCTTTCCCACCCTCCCGCACTCTTTTCCCCCAAACTCTTCGTTATCTGTTCATTCGTTTGATTCCATCGCCATCTCCGTTCCTTACCTCTCCTCGCGTGCTCGTCGCGCGTTGGAATATACGTCGCTTCTACCCTGTTATTGAATTTGAATGTAGGTTTATGGAGCTACACTGACTGCTGCTGCTGCTACTACTACTACTACTACTACTACTACTAGTACTACTCATTCGCGCGACTATCGCTTAATTATTCCTCGATTTTAATTTGCCTTTCGAGAAAACTTCGCTCCTATCGTCGTCTTCTTCTTTTCTATTCCTTCTATCGCGTTCAAGTTTAATCGAAGTTCTTTCTCTCAGATTTCTCCATCTTCGTGGTGGTCGACGCGTGTATTCAAACGCACACCACCACGATCACGCTATCTGTGCCCGTGCATCTTCATTTAATCATCCACTAGCTTATTTTTCCTCCCGTCCAATTCACCACGTGCATAAAATCTTCGCGCTCCAACTAATTGCACGTTAACCCCCTCCCCCCCCCTCCTCCATCCCCCTCCTCTTCTTAAATAACATTTTATTTTCACACAACCGTGCTCGTTCGTGCCTCGTCTCTTCCGGTTCTCCTTAAGAGTCCAGAATTCCACGTTACCAACCTCTTGCTCTCCTCCTCCCTTCCTCCTGGGAGGATCTCTCGTTTCCCGTTTGTCGTTACTTTCCCCGATTTCTGCTGAAGATGGCATTCCCCCTCTCTCCATCTCCTCCGCTGTTTTTAAACAGCCCTCCTGTTTTATTTCGTCACGCTTCGTGACATTGCCACGCTCAACTCCCAATTTTTCACACCAAAGTTTTTATCTCCTAACTTCCTCTAGTTTTCCTTCCGGATTTCCCTTATCTGATCGTTTGATCCATGCATTTCCGGTTCTTGTACGATTACCCTTGTTATTGCATTAATTCAAAACATTCAAAATATCGAAATGGACGAGATTCGTATCCTATCGCCGTTTCCTTTCGCCGATTCGAAGCGAATATTCTGAATGTACGTTACACCTAGACAGCTGATAACCAACTTGACCCGAATATGTAAATACACGGGATATATTTGCGACGATTAGCCTGGCAATTCTTACAACGCTCTTCGAATATTCATTTATTCCAACAGGTCGTGTTTCGTGTTGCGAGATGTGACGTGATCATTGTTCTATCGTGCGATGCTTAATTTATGTATGAAATTACTCGGGCAAAACCCATGTTATTTTCTCTCACACGCGCTATTTATTTCGTATATCGTATTATTCGTTGTTTCGAACTTTCCCCGTGAATGAAATATAAAACGGTCGACCAACAAGCTAAAATCGTAACTAATAAATTTGCGTCACAAGGTAACAACAGGTTCAACGACAAAGCGCAAATAATCATACTGGGAAACAAGATATTAATTTAAAATTCAAAAAGAAGCGGATGAAAAGGGTTGAGCGTCGAAAAGGAAGAGAGAGAGAGAGAGGGCGAGGCAAGGTTTGTCGTGAACATCCTGAACCCTACTTCGGATAGGGCCAAGACGTAACGAGCGGGCCAGTGTGTGCGTGTGTGCGCGCTTCGCCGCCAGGTAAACTGACGACCCTAATGAACGTGCGAAAGAGTGCAACCTCAAAACGCAAGTGCATGTCCTCCAGCGCAAGGTGTAACGTCCGCTTAAGTGGAGCTATCTTCCGCTTTGCCCCTTCCAATCCCTTTTAATCTCCGTTTAATTCGTCCGCCCGCGTGAAAAGCCAAATCCTCGCGAAATTTTCTAGAAAAGGGAAATGTGCACGATCGAATTCCAGATCAGGAGAAAGAAAGTTTTAAAAAAGTTGAATTCGAAGAAGGAAATGTACAAACTGTATATTTTTTATCCTCCTCCTTTGATTTATCCGAAAAGTTTCATCGAGATCCGAAGAGTGATCCTCGTCCCAGTAAATAAAGTTTTGTCCATCATTTACGTCGACCTCTTGGCCCGTTTTCAACGCTTGCACCAAAAAATGGTCGAAGCAAGCAATTTCGGCCGTTGTTGCCATCTCAGCTAATTCCATCTTCTTAATTTCTGTTCAATTTCTGTTCCCAGATCAAGAATCGAAGTTTCGATGGCGAAGCAAGCAAATGCTGTCGGATAATAGGTTGAAAGTTTGCCACCACCGCCGATTCCTGCCACTCCTGCGAAGCTTTTAATCGGATTTCAAGTTTCCTCTTGAAAGAAACAACAATTCCCTTTCTCGGCACATATAACATATCGTGCTTTTATCCACTCGTGGCAATGTGGGATCGAAATAGGAATCGATAGGATGTAACGACAAATGAATTAAATTTATCTAAAAAAAAAATTCATTCTTATGTATCGCTTTTAATCGATAGAACCTTGAAATTTCCAAATCTCGAAACTCACCTTCTAATGGAATGACTATTGATTATTATTGTCACTATTGATCAGTTGCGAATTTGAAATTTGAAAAATTTCAGAAATTAAAATTTATTAAAATTCAGTTTTTAAAAAAAAAAGCAATTAATATAAAAAAAAAAAAAAAGAAGAAAATAAAGGAACGATTTCGAGTGTTTCGAAATTTCGCAGTTTTTGATTCGAATTTTCATGAATTAAATTTCAACCATCTCTTGTTAAATATTTGATAAGAATATTTTAGAAAAAAAACGGAAGACTGAATTCTAGAAAAAATTTTTATATAGGAATGAATATTTTGTCGAGGAGAATAGATAAATAAAAATGATAAAAAAAGAGGGAAAGAGAAAAATAGAGGGTAAAAAAGAAATAAGAGTAGAGAGAAAAAGAGAGATAAACTCGGAATCGTCGACCATTGCTAATTCAAGTTTGTTTTAAGCTCTCGTTCCTCTATCTCGGTTTTTAAGGAACACTTCACAATCCAACCTTAGCGTCCTTATCCTTTCTCTGTATAAATATCTCGGGGAAAAAACGATCTTTATGACACCATTCACGATTAAAATTCTTTTCTTTGCGGATAAGAAAGTAGAGATAAGAAAAGAAAAGGAACGAGCCGAGATAAAATCGGTCGCGTGTGCCTATATCGAACGATTCCTCTTAAAAATTATCTTCCACGAGAGCGTGAAATTAATCCTTGAAGATTGCCTCGACCAAGGCAAAAAATTGTCTTTTTTTTATCAAGAATTCAGGAATATTGGAATATTTCAAGAATATTCCAATATTAAACATTTTAATTGATCATAAAAAAAAAAACTTATCTATTTATAAAATAGAATTTGTTTAAAAAAATAATAAAAGAATGAATTCGTTTGGATAAAATTTGCATGCAATGAGTAACAATAAACGGATGGGAAAAATGGAAAAAAAATTTCGTAGAAGATGAAATAGAAAAAAAAAAAAGGTGTCGACTCACCGATGGAAGATTGGAAACGTCGAGAGGTAATGATTTGGTTTATCGCGTGGATTATTCTTCATAAAAGAGATGGGTTTACTATTATCTTCAATTTTCAGTATCTGCTCGTCTAAAAAATATACAAAAGAAAAAAAAATATGAAACAAAGGAAATGGGAGAAATAAAAAGAAATATCGAACAAAAGCATTAAACTCGCTTTTGTGAAACTTCTTGACAATATTCCAGTATTCTTTGCTTTTAATCTCGGAATACGGTTCAACTGAATTACATTACCTAATAAGAACTCGAAACAACTTGCAAGCAGGCTAATTTCCAAATATAAAATTTTTACTTGTTTATATATATAGCATGCCTCTCATTATTCCTCGTATGTTTTCGTTTCTCTTTCGTTTTAAATCGAATTCTTGTGAACAGAGATTAATTGATAACATCGAAAAACATATGCTCACAATCCAAGATATAAACCTAAACCTTGTGTTTCCCTTCCCTCGAATGCATTCATCTGTTAAAATATTCTAAATTGATAGACAAAAATTGAATGAAATAACTTGTACGAAACTCTGTTACATTCGTGACCCTGCTTGGATTTTTTCTTTCATCGACATGCCACTTATTTCTATCATTTCTATCATTTAATTTTTTTTCGAGATGAAGAATAAATAATGAATATTATTTAGAGATTATTCATAAGAATGATCTTTATTATTTGAAATGTTTCTTAAACATTTTACACGTTTTCGCCAGCATTGTTATTAGTTAAATCAACACGAGCGTCTTTTGTACCAATTTCACATTTTTTTTTAAAGATTCTCAATAGATTCTTCAAGAGATCGACACTCTTTTCTATCAATTCCATTCTTTCCAATAAATTCTTCAGAAAGTGCATGCAAGATTATCTCTCATTCCTTAATACTTCCTGCTTCGAATTCTGTTCTTGAGATACAGAAATATTAGTTGGCATGATTTTGAAATATCTATGCTTCGTAAGAATCAAAATGATTTTTATATAATTTGAATGAATGCACATTCTATTTAACATTTTATAAAAAAAACATACGTATTCGTTATCGCAAAAATAATACATGCATAAATTATGATATTTAGAGACATGCAATCCTCTACTTATTATAGTATTATAGTATATCAATAGAAATTATAATATATCAATAAAATGAAAAACTCAAAACCGATCATTGATTAGTAAACAAAATCGTTCAATATTCTAGATATTCTGAAGTCACGGGAAGTCACGGAAACAGAAAAAAAAGTAAAATTGAGGAAATCGATGAACGAGGAAAAACAGAAATACAATATTTTACATGCCAGAAGCTTTCTTTAATTCTGGCAAAATGAAATTTTACGGATTTGTATACAATGAATGAGCACGGGCATCCAAATTTCTAACGTAAATTTAGTCTTCCTAAATTTGTGAAACCTTGATGCTCTTGAAATACACGGAATTTACGGAGGATGTCATTTAAAACAAGAAAGATAGATAAGGAAAGAAAGATAGAAGAAAATAATCAATACAACTTGTGGCAATATAAGATTGAAAATTGACAATGAAATAAACTTGGAAGTTTCTTTCTCAAAAAAAAAAAAAAATTCGTACAAGATTCAAAAGAAAGTAAAAAAGAACGTAATAAATGCTAAAAAATATCGAAACATGATTCTTTTTAATCAACAAGTCTAAGACTTAAATGATTAAAAAGTTTTAATCGATTAAGATGCAAACATTACATCAATTTTATGTGCATAAAATATCTTTTTAACGGTGAAGATTGACAAATAAATCGATAGTAAATGCATAGGAGAAATATGAATTTTTTTAAAATTCATGATACACGACGATCGATGAATACGTGTTGTTAACTAGTAGTTTTTTCATACATTTGAGAAATATGTATATTGTAAACATTTATTATCTTTCTCTATAATTATTTGAGGATAACTTCTTAGAATTAATAATGAAAGATAAAAGCCGAGCTTCAAATTTTAATTAAAAATCGATGAAAATTCAACAAACGAAATTATAGTTGTAATACAAATATAAAAAGACATGCTTAAAGAAATAAGACTAAAACTAAGAAAATAATAAGCAATGATAAGAAAAAAAGAAGAGAATGTCAAAAATGTGATAAACAGGTGTTCGAAAAATTTGACCAGTTTGAATTCAGCGACGATGACAGAAATCATGTCATTATTATTTCAGACAGCATTTGATCCATATCCCAGATCTTACACGTAACATCGACGTCTCTGTGTGTGTTCCTATTAATAACATTATACAATTATGTACGTACGAATGTATAAAATTCTTTTGTTTGTTCATTTTATGACTAATACGGGAATGTACGATCCGTTCTTTGTTGCAGCGTCTTCGGAACGCTAAATAGATCATTGAAATATCGTTACGACGATTTTCTTATAAATATGACAGTGCAAAATCTATCGAGAACGAACTCGTCGAGATCGAACAATCTAACCTAAATGATCTGTTTCTTTCTTCCTGTCTTCTTTTCAATTTCTTTATATGCAATGTATCAATTGCCGAAGGAACATGAACTCGTCGAATTCGCACTCGACCATAAGTAATTTCAATCATTACTTATGGGAATGTTCCTCGTTATATTTCCGATTAACGAATAAAATAAAATAAACAAACAAATTTATTCATATAGTGGATCGCATTGTCGATCGGTTGTCCGTTAATTTTTTCAATCTTTTCTTTTTTTTTTTTTTTTTTTTGTCTGACGATCCTTACAAACAATCGCCGAAAGATGTATAGTTACATTAGATCGTGAGATAATTACACACAGTATGGCACACCTACACCTGTGTGAATTTGTCGCTATTCGAATGGATTTCGAATCGGACTACATTCGCACTAATAGACGAAGAAGGTTTTGCACGCTGGAAAATCAATTAATGCTAACATGCTAATCATGAAACAATATTCTTCATTTCAACAAAGATCGCATTTGTTACGTTAAGCGTCATGGAACAATTCTTTTACCTTTCGATAGTTACTATTATACATTATTAAAAACAAGTAACTACATCACAGTTCTAATGGCTCAGTCATTTGATGTGTTGATGCGTCATATTATCGAATTTCATTTCATTTCAAAACAGTAACAACGATCGTCAGAACTCTTTATCCATGCAGATACATCATAAAAATCATTATGTATATAATAATTTAAAATGATGATTTTTATTTAAAAAAGGAAAGAAAAAGATTGTAGTTCGGAGTAACGCAGCAGGTACAAGAGCAAAATGGTTGAATAGTTTGACGATCGGTTACACGCCCAATGAGTATTCTAATATTCTAAAATTGAGAAATAAAATAAAATGTTTATAAATACCTTTTATAAATACAGACGAAAGCTGATACACAAAATACAAACGCGATTAAAAACACGGACCTTCGTCTATTATTCAATTATTTTTCAAATACATTATGCATCGCGTAAAAAAAGATAAAAGCGATTTGTGTAAACTCACGGTCATGGCGACCACTGGATAATCTCGAAAGTATCGATAATCGATTTTCGCGATTCTCATTATAAACTTTTCATAGCTTACAATCTTATAATCTTATGTACACGTTCGCTTTATGAAACTTGGAAAAATGTCTGTGAGAATCTAAGTATTATTCTTAGCATTTAGTATTCCCATGATCTGTTATAATCCGGAAATCTTCAAGATTTATCTTAATAATTAGAACCATATCAATATCCTTACAATCTTCTTGACATAAACGCTTATTCACTGCACATCTTGAAAAAATTGCAAATACATGTAACGCTTTTCAATTTCTTCATTTTTTTTTTTTTCTTTTTTGCTCGTTTTTCTTTTTCATTCAGACGGAATGGATATATTATGCATTGTATCACCAACGAGCTTAAATAGCTCTATTAAATCAAATTAAAAATGGATATATTGTGCACTGTATCACCAATAAGTTTAATTAGATCTATTAAATCAAATTAAGTATTATGAAATATTGATTTGAAAAAAAATTCATCAATATATAGAAATATATTAATATATTAGATGCAAATTAAAGATATTTTCTGACAGATTAAAAACAAATTTTTAATCAAGAAAAAATTAGTTATAGAGATATTTCAAATTTTTTGATATCGTTGCTATATAAAAATCACATGAATTAGAGAAATTTTATACTTCATACATTTTATGATACTATCTTTAACACGCTTTAGAATACGAATATTCTTTTTAAGAGATTGCGCCATTTTTTTCTCGCTTTTTATCCTTTCTTCTTACTTTTTTTCTCTCTTTTTCTCTCTCTCACACATTCATTCTCAAACATACATTACATACAATAAAAAAATGTAAGAACAAAAAGAAAAATAAAAAAAAATTAGATCAGAAAAAAAGCAACATCGAGCTCACTACTATATTCACTATTATCAAATATTAAGATTATCTCTCCTCTACCTTACCTCTAATTTCATGTTAATAAATACATCGCTCTGAATACATCCAACATGATACATGCATACTGTTATGACACATGGATTGACTTTTTATTATTCGCATTATTATCGGGCCTGCAAATAGCCATCATTAGGACCATCAATCTATCACTCCATCAGTCATACTTCGCAATGGAACGAGTATGTAAACTTAAATTAATTTGTTCGTCTTTTTCAAGTCATGAAAATTATCCTAATCATAGTTCAAATGCACTATGATGAAGTCATGGTATACAAACATAGTAAGACAAATCATTATTCATGATCGTAAGGACTAAACTATTATAGAAATAATCCGTATCGTATTAATACAAAATTATTTCTTATTATTCGTACAAGCTCTAATTGTACGATTCGAAATAATGTAATCTTTCACTACACCATTACGATAGCTTCTTCACCACAAAATAAGAAAGGATATTGATCTATCATTGTTTGAACAACATCTTCCAAATATGGTCTCATTGCTTCGAATCTGCCAAGATCATTAAATTCTATTGGTAATAAAGTAGGCCACCAACAGATTGCCAAATTTTTACTATCCATACTGTTCAGCTTACAATTTTCAGCCACTCTAAAAATATATAAATATTTCATGATTTCTAATAATTAATAATTATACAACTATTTAAGCTATAGACAGACTTACTTTACAAAATGATGGAAAATAAATTTAAGTACATCAAAATTAACTGGCTTCAATTTGTTGAGCATCAAACGTAATGCTAATAATCTGCAGCTTCGATCTATAATAAATCCATAAATATTTATCTTAAATTTATCTTAAATATATAAATTCATAAATCTTTTATCATTTATTTATTAAAATTTATATAATGATATTTACCTTCCATATTCATACATGTTGCAGACATTGGTTTGCTAATACCACGAGCACCTAAGGAAAAACACTTCTGTTAAAGGCACAAACAGTTAAGAATTAACGTTTTTTAAAATCATTATAATTTACCTGAGATATCCTCGAGTTCGCTCATTCGCTCTTTGTCAATTAATGGTGGTAGTCTTTTTGAAAAGAAATCTTTCAAAGCAGTTGCAACAGCATTTACTGGTATATCCAACGAATGTATGTCCACATTTCCGTCTGCAATAATAAAATATGAAATAATGAAAAAAATTAATATTTAAATCTAAAATCTCAAATATCATTTACCTTCTTCAAACTTTTGAAAAAGAAGTTCAACGTGTGCTCTATTTCCAGGAACTCTATATATACCTTCAGAATCTAATCCTTCATCTTCAATAAATTGCACACATTTTTCAAGAAATAGAGGTATTCGATTTGTTTCACTCTGTGCAAAATCTTCAATTAATGGTTGTTGCACTTGACTCAGACTTAATGTTGAACTAGGACCTTTAGTTTGTTTTGTTTTTTCTTGCTTTTTCTTCTCTCTTTCTTTTTCCTTTTCCGCATGTTTTTTTAGCTTTTCTTCTTTTTGACGACGTTTTTCTAACTTCTCATCTTCTTTCGCTTTTTGTTTATCCTTTTTTCTATTTAACTTATCGCCATCTTTGACCTTATTTAAAATATTAAATCGAAACAGAATATCTTTAAAAAAATTTATACAAAAATTTATCTTTACTTTTTCGTACATCCTTTTTACTTACACTGGGAGAATTAATTTCTCGTGGAGATGAAACATCTAAACTGGATTCATCATCTGGAATATTGCCAAAAATAAAATTACAGCTTTGCTTGATTAAAATAATAATAATTTTATTTAATATCAAATACATAAAAAGAATTCTAAGCAAATCTTTTTTTATATCCTGTCTGAAGCATTTTAAAAAATAATTAAAGAAAATTCTATAACTATTATATTAAAATATAATATTAGCAATTGATTTAAGTTTTAGTAATTTTTATATTTTGGCTATTTTTGATTTAAAAATTACTAAACTAATAAACTAGAAAATCAAAAATAATAATAAATCTTTTTTAAGATAAGAAATGACAAAATATACACATAAATTAATTTCTTATTTTTTTTTTAAAACATTTTTAGCATGCAAAAAAAAATAGCCATTTTAAGTAATATAATGTTACTTACAGGAAGCACTAAACATCTCTTGAGTCATATGTTTTACATTGTAAGGATGTTGTAATGATGCAGGCAGATGTTGTTGTGGTAATGAATTTCCAAATCTCCTTCGTAGGATAGCAGCAGCATGCTTATATTGTTTGGCTCTTAATCTTGAAGTATGTTCTGGATCACTTGACTCAGAAGAATCTGGTGTTTCACTAGATACTACATTAAAAAAGAATTGTAATATATTTTTATAATAAAATATAACCATAATAAACATATACCTCTTTCTGTAGGATTTACTCGCCAAGTTTTATCTTCTTTAACATTATAATTCAAACCAACAATGCCATCTCCACTTCCCATGCTAGCTAAAGATGGTACTTTAGGTGCGGCAACAGGTATAGCTGTACGTTTTTTTCGTATCCTTTTATGCGATGGTGGTTTTTTGTTTGCTTTACCTAAAACATCAGCTCTTTGTCTTTCCAAAGAACTCCATTCAGAATCAGAATCACTGTATGCTACAAAATGAAAATATAATTAGTATTCATGTATATATTAATAAATTATAATCAAAATGCATTATTCTTTTATTTAGGTTCTTACAAGGTTGTCCTTTTTCACGTCTATGACGTAACTTGGGTTTATTATTTCCGATAGAATCTTGTACTGAGGCATACATATAATCACCATCATAAGAAGGATATGAAGTTGGTACAACATCTTTAACTTGCGCATATTCGGAGAAATCTAATTCAGGAGTAGCAAGTGGAGCATGACCCATACTTATTTTAGGACCGTGTTCATCTTTTTCTCCTACTGTCATTCTAGCTATAGCATCCGTGACATTTGAAAAATCTTTCAAATTTATTTTACCAGGTTGTTTTAAAGTTTGACTGTTTCCTTTTGGACGCGGCTTTGCTTGAGAAATATGTCTTCTACCTGTTGTAAAAGCTCTATGAGAGTAACTATTAGTTACTCCATCTTGATGCATAAATGTATCTTTCACCCATCCTATAAAATTAAAAAATAGATAAAAAAAAATGAATTTATATGTAATTCTATATATATAAAATTTTGTTATTATAAAACTAACCAGATAATTTGTTTGTAATATCTCCTGGTTTTAACAAATCTCTTTCTCTTTCTTCTCTATAAAAATCTACTTGGCTATAAATATCACTATCATCACTAGGTGTAGCTCTATTGTCTGCAAACTGTTCATTTAATCCTGTATCTCCAAGATCACCATCGGGAGTTAATTGTTCATAAGATTCAGAACCACTTCTGAAAGTTACGGACATACTGCTTCACATTAGATATTTGAATTGTCAGAAAATTTTTAAGATAATTGTTATCAATTAGATGACATTATTAGAGATTATTTCAGATTACTTACCCATCATCTGGTGTTTGAAGATGATAACTTTCGTGACGTGGTGGTGGCATAGGATGCAATGCAGAATATTCCAAAGTTCCTTCACCGCTATCATTTAAATTACCTGGTTCTTCCATATTAAATGCCTGTTCGATTTCGGGTTTTTTTTCCCACACCTCTTTGAAGAATGGTGTATAGAATGCCGCTGCAATAAAAATAATATAAGAATAAAAATTACTCTAATAGATATTTCTAACGAGAATATTTAAATAAGTATAAATACTTTTTTGTTGGCAACTAGATGCTGAAGTCATAAAATGTGCTTGCAATTTATCCGCAATTGCGTTTCCCTCTGTGATAAGTAAATGACTTAAATCATTACTGAAGAAAGCATTAGCACCTCCAGTATCAGTCACAGCCATTATTTGTATTGGTAAGTTTGGTATATTCATAGAAAATGCACTACGAAAAAGTTTCAAATTAATAATAAAATAGTATTAAAATAGTATTTTGAAATATGTATATTATATTATACTTAAGAGTCGCGAGTGATGCTTTTCTTTTTGTAGAATAAACGAGTATAAAACCATGTACTAATTCATCTCTAAATGCATTTGCTCCATGAAAACTTGAAATAATAACTTCAACTCTTCGTTTCGATTCTCCTAGAAATGTTTCTAAAACAATCGATCGATCGCCACTAAGAAAACAACATTGATGATTGAGTAAGGGACCAAGTACGTTTTCTACGGAATATGGATCTCCGCAGAACATACACATTATTATTCTAAAATAAAAAAATTATTAATAGTATAATGATCAAAAAATATATAACTTATTTAAAAATTATTATATATTATATATTACCTAATATCTGGTTCTAAACATTCAATAACACTTTGGTAAATATTTAAAAAACCAGCTCTGTGATTTATAGATTGTATAAGTTGCTGTAATGCATCTTTCACAAGTAAAGTAGGAAATCTTTTATCTTGCTCCAAATCCTCTATGCAAACATCAATAAATGGACACTGCAAACTATAAAGATTGATCATTAATTTTTTTTTAAATATAAAATAGAATTCATAAATAAAATGAAATAATAGAGAATTCATAAATTTTTACCTATCAGCAAGATTCTGACCCTCTTTCCTAAGTCGTATTGCTTCCATTTCGTCTATAGTTGATTCTGGTACAAACATAATAACAATAGGCAATCCTTGAAATGGTAATCTATCTTCTTGTTCTAAATTCGATAATAAAGTTTTTTCTAAAGAAGAACGGATATATTCAAACGAATCCTCATTTGCATAAATACAAAATGAACCTATAAATTTAAAATATTTTCAAAATTTTGTTTCTATAAAATTTATTATATAATAATATTATAATAATATACCATGAGGCATGAAGTCTGAAGTAGTAAATGAATTGTGTGGTAATCCAACATCACCATCGATTATTCGATATCCGAGCGTATACAATTGACAATCAATTTCTACTTCATCATCTTCTGTTTGTGCTCTTATTTCACGAGCAAATTCCTCACCAAGTCCATTGCTTCCAAGTATAACTAAATTTAATTGATTATTATCAGATGTTAATTGCCACTGACTACTGTGATTCCATGAAGAAGGTCTATAAAATTATTATTTTGATCATTATTTTTTATTAAAAATTTATTATTTGTTAATTTTAAATTTTACCTGTGAGCTTTTGTTCCAAGTATTCGTTCTATAAGTGCATCCATGCAATTTGGATAAGCTGGACAATGTTCTCTTATAGGACAATGTACAAAACCCAAATGTTGAAATAGCATTAATTTTCTATCTTGATCTAATCTATCTAAAGCTTTATATCTGTACATCATAAAAGATTACTCAAAAATATTTATACATATAATTTAAATAAAAAAAATTAAATTAATTACCTAAAATCATCCACTAATGCATCTGTAATTTCTTTAATATCATCTTGTGTTATAGTACCAGATGGTGCTATACTCTTAAAATGATAGAATAAATCAGCATGTTCTAGCAATAGTTCCTGAAATATAAAAGATTAAAAAATATAATAGAATAAAAAATATTTATTATGTTTATGTTTATGTTATTATTATTATTATATTAAATATATTTATACCTGGAAATTATGTTTTGCTTTTTCAATAATTTCTTTTTGATGTTGATCATATATTTCTTGACAATCATGATGAGAAAGAGCTTCAAAACATTCTCTACCCATAAAGAGAACTCTAACTTCAGATAAATGTTTTCCAGGTGTAACATAACCAGTTTCTTCCAATAACTGTTTAAACTGTTTTTTCCATCTAAGAAATGATAGATTTTTTATATAAATATAAAATTTCTTTTTATTTCTATAAATAAAATATTTCTTTATTACAATATAATTATTTTCAATATTTAATATATTATAATAATTATATTATAATAATTATATTATAATAATTATATATTATAATTATTTTCAATATTTAAAAGATATTTATAAAGTTTTAGATAGTTAAAGCATATATATGTAATACTATATGTGTGTAATAATAAATACAAAATGTTAGTATAAATAATTATATATTTTTATGAAAAAATAATATTCGAGAATATAAAGCAATAAAAAGCACAATTTACCTTTTAGGGAGTCTGCACAAAAGAAACGCCACCCAGAATAAAGCAAAGCATTAGTATATTGCACATAAATATCTAAAATGCTGAATGACTATATAATTTTAATAATTATGTTAGCAAAAAACTACTAATTTCTTTTCTATTTATAAATAGCAAAAATTTAATAAATTATAATGATTATAAAGTATATTAAGTATACTAAGAAATATTTGCATATATATTTAATAATTAATTTTAAAAAATATGATAATACTAACTCTAATCGCCGTTGTTCCTGTTGCAATACATTTATATGATTTTTGAAAACTGTTTCAGCTTCTGGTGTTTCTAAGACATCATAAGGAATTTTTGTTCCATTATTTTCACCGAAATCACAATCAATCCATGGGATATCTTCAGGACATTCATAGAAATATTGATGAAAATCAGGATGTTCTTTTATATATTGTTGTACTGCAGACCACTCTCTACATAAATAAAATAAATAGAATAAGCAAAAAAATTTTTTCAATTAAAATTAAACAAATATAATTGGAAACATACTCATTGATCAAATTTGTTATATCAGGACATATTTCATGAAGAATATCAGGTAACATATCCAGATATCCCTGGATTTTTTTTGCCACTTGTTCATCTTTCAATTTTTTAATATGTCTCCTAAATAATCTTTGAGTTGCATCAATACCAAATAATTCAACAAATGTTGAAAATTCTTTGTGTTGAGCTAATTTTTTAGATGCTTGAGACCATAATGCTCTATAATCAGTAACATGTATTCGAATCAATCTTTGTAAAGATTCTGTTGATGCATCTAATAGTTCCTTTCTAGCTCTGGCTGCTTCCGCAAATGGAATAACTTTACTTCGCATTTTGGTTTTATCAATCAGTTGAGCCAAAATCATAAATGCCAAATCAATATTTATATTTTCATGTGCAGATGTTTCAATTATTAATATGGAACCTTTGTATTCTTTACGCATCACTAATTTTTCAGCTTCTTTTACATATTGTTCATTAGCATCATCATTTTTGGTTGTTACCAAAACTATTGGTTTTTTAGTTTTCATTAAATTATTCAATATATTTGCTACTATTTCAACCTGTTTTTCTATAGATCTATTTGGTACAACACTTACATCAAATACACACAAAAAGCCATCAATGTTTAATTTACCATCTGGTAAAACTTTTTGTTCATATTCTTTTTCTATACCTAATTGATTTTTGCAAATATACATAAGCTTTTCTGCACTAGTAATTTTTGTGGCTGCACATCTTTTTGCATAAGGTTCCATTTTACCACCTTTAAAAGGCTGAAAAGATGCATCATCTATAAATTCTGTATGTTCTATCACTTGAAATTGATATTCTGTTCCATCCTCTGCTGTTTTTGTAACTTCACCCCAATATAGGAAATGATCATTATTTACCACCCGACCACTAAAATCTGACTGTAAAAAATAATAATCAATTAATAAGAGGAAATATTGCAAAGCAAATAAACTATATTTAACCAAACTAATCACGTGTATATTTAACAATTACCTGTGATAACACTGATATATGGTCCACATTATAATCATCGTTCAAAGAACGCATAAAACGATTACACAGACATGATTTTCCCACACCAACTTGCCCCTTATCTTTCTCTGTACCAGAAAGACCAACAATAGCAACATTGATGGTTTTGATATTATCACTTTTTCTTGCCATTTTTAAAGCTTAATTTGATTATATCATTTATATAATTAAGTGTGAAAATAAAAATCTTTTCTTCATCAAACTTTACTCAGGACATTTTTAAGTACCATTATTAATAGTTTCCTCTATTCGTTTATTTTGTAGTTATTAAAAACCAATATTTTTCCCTTTGGTCATTATATATCAAGTCTAGAAATTTATATGAAAATTAGCATTACCTTCCTTTGGTAACATTTTTAACAATATATTTTTTATTTTATGTTTCTCCTTGCTTCACAACATTTGAATATCATGCTTCAAATTTTTGTATGGCATGCAAATTTATATGTAAATAATCATAAAGAAATGTCATTTGCCAAAATTTCATTTGCGTTTTGTTGATATAATTATTATCATAACTTTATAAATGACAAAATTACATCATTAAAGAAATTAATAATATAGATTTCAAGAAATTTTTACACTTTATTTCTTTATATAAAGCACAACATTTATAATTTAGCACAAATGTGAGCAATAATTCTTTGGAATGGCACTGTATATCTGAAAAAAAATAATATTCACAAATGAATAAAATGATAAACAGCATCATTACATATTATTAAATTTTATTATACATTATACATTATTAGTTGCACTCATGTTGCATATATATCTTTATTATGAAAATTAGATTAAATATTCATGATAATATTCACTATCTAAAATTCACATTAATAAAATATATATTTAAAATCACACAAAATTATATTCATCACATGTATATGTACTATAAATTATATTGAAAAATACACTTCATAGTAATATTAAAATAAGAGATGAATCAAATAATAATCAGTCACTATATATAAAATTAATTTTTATACCAATTTATAGTCTCTTAGAAACAGAAATAAATTATTTCCTACATTATACAGGTTATGAATTCAATGAAACGGAACGTCAAAAATCTCTTTATAAAGTTTTTTTTACATTAACCTTTATATATATGATACAAAACTTGGATTTTTTTTAATAATAAAAAGATCAATATAATAATTTTTCATGAACACTAATGTTAAAAGTAACATTACGATTATATTATTTTTTAATAAAATTACGAAAATATATATTTTGTAATAATGACAGAATATTTCTATCATAAATAAATGGTTTTGTTTTACGAAAGAAACAAATTAAAGTTATAGACTTCATATAAAATTTATGAGACATGATTCATGCAGCAGAAACAAATTATTCGATATACAAATGACAGCTACGAATAGATCAATATGCATTGTACACAACCGCGGTCAATTTTAACACCGATGATAATTTTGGGGTTCAACAAATTTTAATAAGATATATAACTAATATGTATAATATGCTAGAGCTTATCTAAACAAAGTTAGAAAACTATTCAAAATATCTTACTCGATGTAGTAAAGGCTATGTTACCTGTACAGATTTTTGTTCAGCAAGCGAACTATTACACCAACCGGCCGTCCTGTATAATTTTTTCTTCAGGAACTCGATCGATTCTTCACTGCTATAGAACACGCACTCTTTCTTGATTTGTTTCACGCACACGGTGCACAGAAAGACATCTACAACTTGTCTCAATGAAGGCTTAATTCCAGGTGTGTAAATAACTTCACGTCAAACACCTAGAATTGCCCCATAAAGGAGCCATTTTGGTGGGTGGGCACAAGGATTAATGTTTTCAGAATAGATAGTATATGTCGAACAAGAACAAGGCCGTATCTAGCATATTTTCTATGATTCATTTATTTTTTAAATAAATTCTCTTTTTCTTATAAATAAATTATTAAATTATATTTATTATTTATACCCATTTAATTAAATACAATATTTATTATTAATAATTTTTTAAATTTTTATATAATAAGAAAAATAAATAGATTAAAAATATTTTTAATATATTTTAAAACAAATAAGAATATCATATCTTTAAGAACTACAAGTATTTTAATAAAATAGATTTATTATTGAAGCAAATTTATTATATTTTTTTTAAATTTTAAAATAATAATTTTTCAATTTTATAATTATTTATTTAAATTGATCAATTATTTATGAACAGTATCGACAAAAAGTACCTGATTATAAGCACACCATGATTACGCTCCTGTAACAGCATAAAAGCACCATCTGTCGTTGAGTAAACGTACTAGTGTGATTTCGAATTAAAAATGGCTGACAGCGGGGATGCTGTGAATAGTACGTCGTCAGGAAAAGAGGCTAGAAATACCGTTACTGATGGTCCTGTCACTGATCCAGCATCAAACAACAAGGTAAATTTAAGGATTTTGTCAGCTAGATAATTAAACAAATGAATTATTTTAACTTAAATTATGATAATATAAAATCATGATAATATATTACCACGAGTATTGTATTTTACCGCCGTATTAAATTTTTAATTAATTAAATTATTTATAAAAAATAAAATATATATTTTTTTTAATTTATATAATTGTTGTACAAAATAAAAGGATAATATATTAGTGAATTTTATTTTTATTATTGTTTTTATCTTTTTATTTTATTAAATTATTTATTTAAAATTTTTTATTTATCTTTATCTCTATTAATATGTGTTTTGTTTTTTTTGTCACATCTTAGCCCAACCCTTTCAAGTCTTATGACCACATGTTGCTATTATGTAATACAACACATGGTATTAATTGATGTATGGTCTTATATATACTTTCTGTTTATTGTCAAACAAATAACTTCCACCTATTGTTATTACATGCAAATTAAACTTCATTATGAAAAAATTTCATAAATTTATTATTAAAAATAATGATTTAATTTTAAAATTTATTAATCATATAATGCCAATATATATATAAGTATAAGATTATTATTATTTGAAATTTTTATAAATGTATAATAATCATAAGAATAATAAAAAAAATAATTTATAAATAAATTGAATATATACTTTTGAGTCATAAAAGTATTTTTGTATTTAAAAAAAAATTACTATAATTAACATTTCATTAATGTTACACAACATAGAAGTAATTTTATGATAATTGGTAAACTTGTAAATAATTCATATACATAAGACCAGCTGCTAAGGAACAATTACTATATCTTTCAAAGCATTTTTGCTTTGTTTTATATGCTTTATTGGTATTTTATAATTTAAAATAAAAATGTTTCATATAGTTGAAAATATTTTGTTATTTGTTTTTTATTTATTTATTAAAGAAACAAAATAATATAAAAATAGAAAATTCATTAATATTCATTATTTTAATGAAATTTAAAAAACAAAAGATTTTTAATTTTTTTTTACATATTTTTTTTTTAATTATATCTCTTCTTTTTATATATCTCTTTTTGTGTATCAGAAACTTAAACACAAAAAATATTTAATTCTTTTTTACATATTTTTTTTTTTAATTATATTTTTTTTCCTTACATATGCTATTATACTTTATTATTTTAATTGTATTATAATAAAAAAGATATATATATATATATCTTTTAATATCTTCAATGATATTTGGTACATAATATATTTATAATTTTTATTTTGATAATGCAAGAATTAAGAGATGATTTGCATGCTATATATAGTACCTACTATCAGGGCGCTTATATTATTTTACATATAGAGCATTATTCACACAGTAGTCCGTAGGTTCGGTACCAATCACTCATTCATCGCTCATTATAAGCCTAAATACACCATATAGGCGTGGCACAATTAGTATTATAGAACAAATGAGTGTAATAAATAATTATATAAGGAATAATTATAAAACAAAAAGGGAGATCTTACATAAACTGATTGTAATTTGAATTTTACAAGTACAATCTTTGGGAGCTTTGTACCAAACTACGGACTGTATTATAAAAATTTGACCCAATTTGAATCATGAAATGGTGGTTGTTGTGATTTCAGAGCTTAGAGGCATCAAATAGTGCCTTTCACGGCGCGAGAACAAAATTAGTAAGTAAGAATATACGTGTACAAAACACAAAGTAAACTTGTATTCCTTTCCAAAGCAATCCTTACAATTTCCTCAGGGCTGCTTTAATCCCTATGATTACATAAATATGATATGTGCCAATGGATTTATCATTTTGTCTTCTCATCAAATAACACAGGGTAATAAGACGACTTTTCCTTAAAATATAATTGAGGTCATGAATAATTCATTCATTAATTTTGTTAGTCTAATAAAGTAATATAAGTAATATAATAATTATGTAACATAAATGAAAATATATATAGAAAGAATTATTAAATTTCGTCTATATTAAACTGTGTCCATTCTATCAAATAAAATAGCTTCATTTACATTTTTATGTTTGTAGTCTATTTCCATCTATTGCAGCCCTTTTTGAGATAAAATATTCATAATTTTATAATGATATATGATTTAATCTTTTAAATGTTTAGGATTCCAAATCCGGAGCCTTGAAAAAGTCCAGTCGTTATCGCAGTCGTTCTTTGTCAGCTAGTAGCACAGATAGTTACAGTTCTGGTATGCATTTGTTTTTATGCACTGTATCTATAATTAAAAAAAATTATTATTAATTTAATATACTAAATTTATTTTTCTACTACATTAGCATCTTATACAGCAAGTTCATCCGATGAAGATGATGTATCACCTCGAGAAAAAATTCAAAAAACAGAAAATGGTTTCATAGATTTTTGTGTACGCAATATTAATCAACATGCATTTGGTAGAAGAGAGATAGAAATAGCAGAGCAAGAAATGCCAGGAATTATGGCACTTCGTAAACGCGCTGCCGAAGATAAGGTATATAAATTATCTGCAATAAAAGCAAAAGATTAATTGATATTAATATATATAATAAAAAATTATTTTAAACAGCCATTGAAAAATGCTAAAATTGTGGGATGCACTCATATCAATGCTCAAACTGCTGTTCTTATTGAAACTTTAGTTCATTTGGGAGCACAAGTTAGATGGGCAGCATGTAATATATATTCTACTCAAAATGAAGTGGCTGCTGCCCTTGCTCATGCTGGCTATCCAATTTTCGCTTGGCGTGGTGAAACAGAAGAAGATTTTTGGTGGTGTATTGATAAATGTGTAGCTGCTGAAAATTGGCAACCTAATATGATATTAGATGATGGTGGAGATGCAACACATTTAATGCTCAAAAAATATAATGCTATGTTTAAGATGATTCAAGGTTTGTCTATCATTTATTTTATAATAAAATGGATAATAATAATATTAATTTCTAGGAATCGTCGAAGAGAGCGTAACAGGTGTACATAGATTATATCAATTATCAAAAGCAGGAAAATTATCCGTCCCTGCCATGAATGTTAATGATAGTGTAACAAAAACCAAATTTGATAATCTTTATAGCTGCCGCGAAAGTATTATTGATAGGTAAATTAATTAAACATCAATTATTGAAATGTTGAAATGCACTAAAATTCTGCCATTAATTATGTCTATTAATGTCATATTATAGTTTGAAAAGATCCACAGATATTATGTTTGGTGGAAAACAGGTTGTAATTTGTGGCTATGGTGAAGTTGGTAAAGGTTGTTGTCAAGCTCTTAAAGGTTTAGGATGTATTGTTTATATAACTGAAATTGATCCAATTTGTGCTTTACAAGCAAGGTAGATAATCTGAAACAAAATAAAAATATATCATGTAAACTTTGATTATTTATACATATATTTTTTTACAGTATGGATGGTTTTAGAGTAATGAAATTAAATGAAGTTATTCGAAATGTAGACATCGTTATTACCGCAACTGGCAATAAAAATGTAGTTACGCGTGAGCACATGGATAAAATGAAAAATGGCTGTGTAGTGTGCAATATGGGGCACAGTAATACCGAAATAGATATTGTACGTTTAAATTCTAACAATCTACAGTTAATTCTTCTAAAATTCGATTAGATTTTCAACTAGAGTGTAGGGAAAAATTCGTATTTCTTATATTTCAGAACAAAAAAGAAATATATTGGTAAAACATTAAGACTCCTTTAATATGTTCTTAACAGAACAGTTTACGCACGCCCGATTTAACTTGGGAAAAAGTAAGGTCTCAAGTGGATCATGTTATCTGGCCAGATGGAAAGCGCATCGTATTATTAGCAGAAGGCCGGTTAGTCAACTTGTCTTGTTCCAGCATTCCTTCGTTTGTTGTGTCGATTACAGCTGCTACTCAAGCATTAGCACTGATTGAACTTTTCAATGCACCTCCAGGACGATATAAAAGTGACGTTTATCTGTTACCAAAAAAAATGGGTAAGTATAAAACATCTTTGTGTTTCATTAGCATTGCATCAATGCATAAGCTGTAATACAATAATACTATTCAATAGATGAGTATGTGGCATCATTACATTTACCGACATTTGATGCGCACTTAACGGAGTTAACAGATGAACAAGCTAAATATATGGGACTTAATAAGGCTGGACCTTTTAAGCCTAATTATTACCGGTTCGTATTACTTTATATATCTTCTAATGTTATTATTTAAGTTTATTTATTTAAAATTATTTTAATTTATTTCAGCTATTAAAAATATATGGATAAGTAACATGGCATAGTATATGCAATATTTGAAATTTATGTTTATAAGTATTAAAAAATAGCTGCCTCATTTTATTAAAATTTTTTCTATTAATTTTGTCTAAATTAATAGAAACATATAACAAGGTTTCATGTTAACATTTTGTTTTATTATTTTAAAAGAATATTTTCTTTATATTTCAAAAAGATATATACATATTAGTTCAACCAAAATATTGCCTCCCATTGCAATAATCAATAACTAATTATATATAAATATATATATTTAATTAACATTCAAAAATGTATAGAACTTATTAATTTATGATTTGTGTATTTAGAAATACATGTGCAGTTGTTCATTCGAATTGAAGTACAAGTTTGTTAAATGCAATTTCTACACAAATAATATTAAAAAAATGTTTCCTGTAAAGATCTGTATACGTAAAGCATATTTAATGCTATAGATTATGTAATTATTTAGAAATTTTCATTGAGATTATTTTTGATGTATTAGATGTTACATTCTACATTCTGAACAATATTTGATAACATTGAAGATATGTACATATATAGAGAGAATTTAATATTACAAGATATTAATGAATATTAATGAATTGAAGTACAATGACATATCTTCTAATGAGTTTATGTCTTTGTAATTATATCTAATAATTGTTCACAATTGGTTACCGAAATAGCAATCATGTATGCTTGAATTTAGTATTTCTGATTTTGTTATTAAAAAAAATGATGAAATTGTAAAAATAAAGCAGATAAAATTATGTACATAATTATTTAAGAAAAATTAGGAAAAAATTAATCCTTTTATAATTGGTCATATCATCCGTCGATAGAAGATAATGAAAAAATAGAAATGAAATAAACATTTATGATGCCTTGAATCACGTGTTTATCTTGATTTTACCTTTTTATTATATTTTATAGAAAATAAAATTCTCATTTTTTTAAATATAAAATTTAAAATATGAACAAATGTGATATTTGTTTCTATAAAAATTTTAATTGATAAAAATTTAAATGTTTAAAAAATAAATTGTTTTCAATTAAAATAGATATAATCACAGTAAGTAAAAGGAAAATGTGAAAAATCAATATTTTAATATAACAAAAACTAAATAAATAATTTATATATATAAAAACAATAAACCATTATAAAAATAATTAGAAATACACAATACTTTTTCATATGATATGATATTAATTATTATTTTATATATAGAAAATAATAGAAATATTTATTAAAATATTAAATTTTATAAAATAAATAAAAAATATATTAATTTTAAATTTTATTTTTTCATTAATATAAAAAATTATTAATATCATAAATTAAGAACAAGGAATATATAGTAGTATAGTAGTATAGTAGTAAGTAGATTTAATAAGTAAAATACATCACGTCGATATAAATGTTATATATTTCAGTATAATATTATAAAGTAATAGCTTCTAAAGCATTTATCAACAGCATTAATTGAAAGATAAAGTTTTACAAGATTTTTTTACTCGCGATCAATATATGAGTATTGAAAAACAAAATAACTTTGGGATTAATCTTAAAAATGAACCTAAATAAATGGCAAGGCTCAACGGCATGGCATACATAATGGCATAACAGCTGCGATCTATAAAAAAAAACGAACTTAAAATATAATTTTGTATATATAATTATATAATGTTATAAAGAAATAAATAATAAAACCAAAAAAATGTAGTAAAAATATATTTTACAATATTCTGTACAAGATCTTATTAGATTAATATAATTAGCTCGATGTGGATTATCATGAATCAGTTTATTAATCCTGGAATACTCTTAAAATTATATTATTTTTAGGTTTTCTGATTAATAAGAAAGAAATTATTTTCTTGATTACATAAAGTCTGACTATTATTTTAATATATTAAATTTTAAAAATCATTTATAATTTCATTTTGAAAGAGAATGCAAGACTAAAGTATTCCATGACTAATATTAGTGTAGTTATTATCGCGGTGTCTGCACATTTCTGCAAAAAGACATTTTCATAATTTTACAACATTAATTTTCAATGAAACTAAAATTTATTTCATTAACAAACATTAATGTTGCTTAAGAACAAGATAATTATTGCAAATAATTGAAATTTTTAATTTTCACAGAAACAAACAGGCACGTGTAAAATACGTAAAGTAAAATTTTGAACACTTTCCTTTCAATATTTTAACAACAAATATTTTAATGAAAATCTGATAATTTGTATCAACAATTCATTGCGTTCTAGATATATATTAAGAAGAAAAAAAATTTATAGTCAGGGAGTTCATATAAAAACATAATTCATGAAATTAATTATGTTTCACGTAATAACATTTCAATACAATTATGTTATATGTAAAAAAGAAAAATCACTTAATAATATTTACAAAAATTGATTACATGTGTGAATCATTGCACTAAGATTGCTTTACATTATAAAATATATTTATATCAATTAATTTCATCAATTTTTTTTAATTTAATCAAATTGCCAATTTATTATAACACTGAGCTCCCGTAATATCGATGAAGATATATAATATAAAAATTATAAATATCTTAAAAAGCTATTTAACTAAATTATACGAACTCTGTTTGGCTACATAAAAAAAAAATTGAGAAAAAAGGAATATACGTGTTTTATATATGCCTGTTTTCCGCAAGGCAAATTAATCGATAAAGGTAAACATTTAATAATAGAAATAGGTCTTATATGTGTCACATAAATCATTGATACATCTTTTATATATTTTTATAAATTCATATATGTAATATAATATATATATATATATTATATATATAAATCGTTCACACCACAAATCTATATTTAAAATTTTTAGATTAGACTACATATAGACAGAATATACATATATATATATATATATATATATATATATATATATATATATATATATATATATATATATATATATATATATATATATATATATATATATATATATATATTATATATATGTATATTTATAGTGTGCAATAAAGTAGTTCTTCTTCATTTATAAATATGTAACAAAAATAGATAATAATAGATATATTATATATACAATGAAGACATGTAAAATCTAACAAAGTAGATGCGTTTGTTTACTTTCTAAATCAATCTAGAAGCCTTTATCGTGAAAAATACTTATTTCAATGAGCATATCTCAAAATCTTGCGTGCATTCGTGCATTTTACTTTTCGTTTTTACAAAGACAGCGATATATTAATCTATAATTTTATTTTTTTATTTTATTTTTCATTCTTTCGTATAATAAAAGATCCTTCTTGCATGGATAATAATTTTCAATACGAATTTGCTCTTGTATATCTAAATTTTATACATGTCTTGAAACATTTTTCTGTATATGAAAGATGAAAATATCTACCTTTCCGAATGTAAAAATAAATCCAATGCATTCGTGACGCACTAAACGTATTTATTATTCATCGTCAACTAATTGTTTTTTCTTAATCTTTTTTTAATTTTATCTAATATTTTTACGAACTAAATAGTATTTTTTACAAGTTACACGCAATTCATTAAATATTAGCAGCTTTTCTCTTAGTAACAACAATATAACATACGAGTATATGTAAGCTCGCTCCAAAGAAAGTACCACAGATTGTCAAATTCATCCGTGGCACTCATTGAATAATATTTCACAAGTTCAAACAATATTTTATTATATAATCTTCATCTTCTTTTTTTTTACATTTTAACGAATACAAGTTTTACAAGTTATAACTTAACAAGATCGGTAAAACTTGTTTGAGCTTGTGAAATAATTACTGCAAAAATCCTCCCAGGCCTTTTTTGTACTGATATATATATATATATATAATATGCTAGACTTTAATTATTCGATTGTTCGATACGAGGCAAAATACGATCCTTGCAATCGTCATAAATGATTGTTCGTTATGATACAAAGAAAATAAAATTTTTCTCTTTTTATATTTTTTTATAAAGTGATTCAGAATATGAAAAATTGATTTTACAAGTTGAAAATATAGAATAAACTTTTTTCATTTAAATTCGAATGAAATTTCAAATGAAAAATTTTTATTCAATATTTTTAACTTATTTTTTTCACGTAAAATTAATAGTGTCATATATATTTCTGACTCATTTTATATATCATTCTTTCTATATTTGATAATATAATCTATATAAAAATTCTTCGATAAACTTGCAAAAGTAATTAATACATTAAATGATATATTTCAATTTGTATAGTTTAGCATCAAATGATATGTCGATAATTATTAACAAATTAACAAATTAACAACATTTTAACAAAATCATTAATTAGAAGAAGAATCGAAGATTAAAAAAACCATTCAATAATCATTCGTAAAGTATAAATCGTTAAAAAAGGCCTGTAAAAACTCATGTACCCCATCAATGACTAGCTTAAGGTATTATGCATATATATGTATGTGTGTGTATATATATATATTATATATATATTATATATATATGATATATATATATATATATATATAAAATCTTGCTCTTTTTAACATAAATGTTTTAATGGTATTGCATAGTTCCTTAAAATTTTTGCAAAATGCTGCTTATAATATTTATTTCAAGATATCTTTATTTTGCATTGCTGACTAATAATTTGTTTGAAATATTTATATAAATGATTTTATCTCTTAAAATGATTTTTACCAAAAATTTAAAAACAATTTATTTACCAATTGAAATTGATCTAAAAATTATATATTTCTTTTATTTAAAAAATATGAAAATTTCATTAAAAGATTTTAATGCAATCAGCAATGATATTTAAAATATAAAAAATTATATTATTTTTAATTATTTAAGTATTTTCAATCGATAACAAAATATGTAGAATGAAACATGCAAAAATTTAATTAGTTTCAAAACTGCAATTTGATTAACTTTTTCTTATCTTATTATCTTTGACCCTGTACTTGTTAATAGTTTTCGTTTTACTGCGTACTTTCTGTCAATCATTGCTAGCGTTAGTAAGGTACTACAGGAACAATTTGTAAATTATATATACAGATAAACAAATTGCGCATACGAATGTAGTTTAACAAAAAAGTTGATATAGTTTTTGTACATAATATACGAGTTTAACAAACGAATAATTCAAAAAATATCAATTTTTATCTCTTTCAATTTAGTTTTAAAAGAGATAGAAATTAGCAACTTTTTAACATTTGTAATTTTAACATTTTATAAGTGATTTATAATTGCGAATACTTTTTTTAATTGATTATGAATATTTGTTTATTGGAACAATAAAAATACTTGTTCCTATAAATGTATAATTTTCAAATTTCATTGAGATTAAAAAAGAAAAAATTGATCGATATACATATTATTACTATGCACGATAAAGCAAAAGAATGCATTTATATCGATAATTTACATTATAAAATAATTCGTAATGAAAACATCTTTGAAATTTTTCAAATCGTTGTTTTGAACGTATTTCGAAATGTTAATATTACTATATAGAGTCGATTAAAAGCTTCACAATGATTAAATAACAATTTTTCTACAGTGAAAATTATTATACTAGTATAGATAGCAAAAAATTTGATTGTTCAGATAACTACGAATTGTTTGTCGATAGATGTATGCCACATAATTTACTTATAATCCTTACTCTAAATCCTTACTCTATGGCGTTGCTAGTGATCTTCAAATCACATTGTATGATAATATATATGATACAAAAGAAATTCATTTTATACATACTTTCACAAATGAGGGTGTTTCATATTCGATGTATCCTTATACCGAATATATCGTTTTACATACGACATTCTTCAATTTCTACTTTTAATTTTCCTTTTTTTTTTTTCTTGTTTCAGCCGTTGATTCAATATCGAATCATGCTGTCTTGTGAAGAATCCTAGAAAACACTAAAATTTTAAACACATCGATACGTATTAACAAAATATCGCAATATATTTTTTAGGATGCACGTTTTGTGTTCCAATTTAGTATTTGTCAGGTCTCCAACCTAAATACTATATCCGTAAAACCAATGTAGGATTTAAGTTTCATTATCTTTTGAAAGCACCTACAAACGTGAAATCGTATTGCACCATCATTGTTCATTGAAAAATGTTCCTACATTGAAAAAAGTTTACACAAAATAACAAAATACACAAGCTACGCTGCCACAATTGATGTATTTGCACCTTTTCCTTTTTATTGAATAGTACTTGGCACAACAGTCACTTTACTGTATTGTTCATCTGACTGTCCAGTAGTATTTTGTGGCAATGGCTTCTCAAACCTTTCATGCTGCACATACGATGATGATAATGTCGACGTTCTATGTTGATCTAACTTTGGGTTCTCTGCTATGGTAACATATCCAGTATTCTGTTTAGTCGTAATAATTGATTTATCTGCGTCTAATTTCGAGCTAGGTTTTGTACCACTTGTTTGCCAACACAGAGGATACACAGTGGTAACATCCTCTTCTGATTCATCTATCACTTCTGAAATGGGAGTGTCTGATTTTCCTCTTTGTTGTTGTTGTTGTTGTAGCATTTGAAATACAGAACTTGCACGAACGTATGGTTGAGAACCATCGGTTGTTGAAGTTTGAGGCACAGTGGTCTTTTGTGAAGACTCTAAAGTAACTGTTTGAAGATTTGGTTTCTTTGAAACTTCAGAAATCGATGATACGGAAACATAAGGTTTCGATGATGTATCAAGCGTAGATGCTAAAGTAGTAGTTGGACTTACAAAAGAGGAAACAAATGGTTTATTACATGAGTCAGTTAAAGATGTGGCTGCGAATGGTGTAGACATTGTCGTGCTTCTTGTACCATCAATATTGCTTAGGGAGAATGGTTTCTTTAGTGGATCAATTAAACCTGTTTGCACATATGGTTTAGAAATTTTGTCAGAAGGTGAAAACGAAGTCAAAGATTCTAATTTTGATTTGTTCGATTCAATAAACGTTAATTCATCTAGATCGTGTAAAGTATCAATAGTTTTCTTATCTTTTTGTTTCTGCTCTAAAGATGCCAAAGTAATATATGGATTTGTAGATTTAGTTTCTGACTTGGTGGATATTAATGTATCTGCAGTGGATTCAGTTAAATCACTATCATCTTCTGACTTGGATTTTATAGACTTAGGAACCGTTCCTATAATACTATAGCCACCTGCAGTTGAAGTTTCTTTAGGAACAGGACTTGGATTACTAGATAATTCTTCTGATGATGGCATACTAATATAACCTGTTGAAGACCAAGTATGTTGTGAAGTTGTGTAACCTGTACTATCAGTTAAATTAGGTGTAGATCGTGCCAAAGATAATGTGTCTCCAATAATAGGCTCTCCAGATTTTGTAACTTTCACGTATGATTCCCAGCGTGCTGTTTCCGTAAATGGTTTAGTAATTCCAACATTTCTTTGGCGAAGACTCGAAGATTCCCAAGCTGGTAAAGTTTCGAGTAATTTATTGGGCGATACCGGCATCGGATCTATCTCTGTACCACTATCACTTGAAACTTGAGAGTCTGATGTTAGCGAAGAGGTAACAGATTCTTGTCCACTTGAGCAACCACTTGAATCAGCAGAAGATTGTCGTATATGTTGTTCACCCACTTTTTGAAGAAGTTTCTATAACAAAAATATTTAAAATATTTAAATGTTTCAAAATGTAATAATAATAAATATAATAAATATAAATATATATATAAATAATATATAAATAATAAATATAAATCTTTTAATATGTATATGATAAAATAATCAATTTATTTTTATACACAGTACCATATTTGGTGCTAATCCTGGTGGTAATTTAACTTCAACATCTTGCATAGCTTTACACTTCAACCACATTCTATAACAGACAAAAAATATATGTAAATAAGAAAATTTATTTTACAAAATATTCAGTATTTAGTAAAGAGTTATTCATACCTTTTTGATATATGTGCAAGACATAGAAGAAATGCTACAATACTAATACCTCCTATCACCCATATTATAACCCATACACTAAATGATGGCCCTAAATAATATAATATAATTGTTACATAACTATTTTAATTAAAAAATTATCCAAAGAAAAAAAAAATTGATTTTATACTTACCATCACTATAACAGTTTCCTTCACCAGGTTCAGACCAAGGACCTTTTAAATGTGTATTATCTGATGCAATATTAACAGCTCTTACACGAAACTGATATAATCTTTCTCGTCCTAGAGTTTTGCAATCAGGAATAGGTATCTGAGCCTCTGAAATATTTGTTAGTGATAAAATAATTTTAAACAATGAATAAAAAAATTCTTTTTATACAATATGTGACATTTCAATTATTTATGGTCATATAGCAAAAACAAGTTAAGAATGTATAACAAATAGTGATAATAAATATTTCAAAAATTGCATTTTTTAAATATTTTGTTAATTTTCTCATAAATTTATATATAATATAACAATTACAAAACAATTTTCTGCAAAATATATTTTTATTATAAAAGAATTGTTATCAATTTCTCATAAATTCTTATATAAGATATATAAGATATATATATAAGAAAAATTCTTATATAATATATAAACATATAATAAATGTAATCTTTCAAAACAAAAATAATCATTTTCAAATAAAGTTCTATTGAATTATTCATAAGTAATTTAATTTAGATTAATTCAAATCATGTTTACACCATTTAAAATAAATCAAAATATAAATCAAAATAATATTATTTTCAACTATAAATATATTATAATATAAATAAAAATAAATTTATTATAATAATATAAATAATAAATAAAAATATATTTTTGAATTTGTTTTAATGTTCTCTATAATGAAAAAAAAATATACTTAATTTAATGTACTTATTTATATTTATTGTACTACAAAATATACTTATTTATATATTTTTTTATTTAAGAATCTTTTAAAAATTTAAAATAAAATGATTTTAAAAAAATAAAATATTTTCAAAATTATTATTGTTATTATTGTTACTATTTGTTATATACTCAATAACGATAAATTTTCATAAAAAAATTTTCTTGTTTCATAGCAATATGAGAAAATAAATAAAAAATCATACATTGCGTTAGGAAAAGTATTCTAATTTATTTACTATTCTAATAATTTCTGAATATTTATTAAAATATTACCTGTTCTAGTACTATTTTGTATTTCACCGTCACTTAATATTTCATAATAATTCAAATATCCAGCAGAATATTCGGGTTTATTCCAAATGACAATCACTTGGCTTGAATTCATAAAGCGTACATTACGTATATTCACTGTTCCCGGTACTCCGATTTTTGTAATCTTGGAAATTGTAGGCGATTTTATACTGCAAGACACAGTACATGCTGCTATACTAATACTATAATTCATATGTGCTAACAGGCCTTTTAATTCAATATGATTTGCTTCTTCAACTTTTTGCATGTGATCATTATAATAAACCTCATAATAACGCAATACGCCATTCATTGCTTCTGGTGGTTTCCAAGTAATGTACATTGTTGTATTTGTCACATTAATAATTCTTACATCCTGTGGTGGAGTTGTTGGTGCAGCTTCAAGTGTTGTATTATATAAAGGATCACTATGCAATCCTTCTCCACTTTTAGTAAGAACAGCAACAGCTAACATATATGTTGTATATGGTTTTAAATTGTTCACGATGCCATGAATAGTATGAGGGTCGGCTTTTATCGTTGTATTAAGTTTTGGACCTTTACAATTTAGATTATATGGCGAAACAATAGGGCAGTAATAGATATTGAATCCTTCTACTATTCCAATGCGATCCGAACAATCTAATTTCCAACCAACTTCAATAAAATCCGAACCAATTCGATTTATCCATACAGACTTCATTTTTCCAACAACTTTGTTATGTATTACAGTACATGATGCCCATACCATGCCGCTACTACCTTTATTCGTATTTGCAGAAATTGCAAATTGGTATACTTTGTCGGGATCTGGTACTGTCATATTATAAATTGTTGTATTTTTCGATACATGTACCCAATCTAGATAACCCTGTAATCATTAATTCTAGTATTCTATTTTCCTTTTTTTTATTAACGAAATTATCAACAAATACATACATTACACTGATAAGGACGATCGCGTTCATTATCACACCAAAAAATTGTATAATTTACAATTTCTCTATTCATATTAGGTGGTTTCCATGATAACTCATACAGACCTCCATCAAATGCAATTTTTGTAAATGCTACAGGTTCTTGCGGTACTGTAATATAAACATATTATTATTCATTTATAATGCATACATATTATATATCATATATATATCATAAAACTTTATTTTCTTTTTTTAATCTTACTTTCGTATTGACTAGGCACAAAAATTTTAGCACGTTTTTTATTCGCTCCAACAATGTTTGTTGTGACAATTTCGAATCTATAATTAGAATATATTCTAATTCCTTTAAATTTAGCATATGTTCTCGTAGTTTCATTCGGCACAAGTGATAATTTTCTTCCATTTTCCTCTACATGAACAATTTCATATTTGAAACAATCACCATTTTCTAAATACTGTGGTATAGCTTGCCAGTACAAATATACGTCCCTACTAGCACTATTTTCTGCTATTTCAAAGCTTCCAATATCGGTTTTTGGAGGACGGCCAGGTACTAAAATATCAAATATATAAGAATATAAAAAATATTTCGAGAAATACCTAACAATACCTAAAATTAAAATTATAAGAAACGCAACTTACATCTTGGTGGTGTCCTAAAAGTAACGTCACTAAAGTTACTCCATTTGTCTTCTCCAGTCGCGACAGCACTTTTCATGAAAACTCGTACATCATATGCAGTATTTGCATATTCCAATCCAGTAAGATTATAAGATCTTCTATCCAAGTGAATATCATTCGTAATATTGATTACCTAATATATTCATTATTAGTGGATAATATGTCACATTTTCAAATATATTATATTATATATAATACAAATAAAGATTTTTAAATTTACCTGCCAAACTTTTTGATGATCCCATTGATTTTGATACATGATTCTATGATATAATCCAGGTGGAAAATTTTGCATTGGATAAGGCACACTCCAGTGCAATAATGCACTATCAGATGTTTTATTAATAACTGATAGATTAGCTGGTTTTGCAGGAATAACTAAAACAATTTAAATAATGTTGTAAATTATAATTAAATTATTATTAATCGAAATTAAATAAAAAAATACAAACCATGAGCAAAATGATGAAATTTATATGTAAAACTGCTATTTCCAAGAACATTATTTACATTCAATATAAATGTATAATATTCATACGGTTGTCGATAAATTGGATTAGTGGATGTATCCCACAAACACATATTTAATTTTTCATCTTTTTCTTGTTTTGGACATGGATATAATTTTCTACCTCCTGCTCTTCCTGGTAATTTAAATACAAGAGTATATGTTGTTGTAACATAATTTTGGACAGGTTCCCATGAGCATATCATATTTTCCCAATTATAAGATACACAACTGAAGTTTTGTGGTACTTGAGGTTTAACTATTAATAATTAGTAAATAAATTATTATATATTTCCTTTTTAAATTCTAAAAAATACTATATAAATACTATATTAAGAATACTTATAAATAACTCTTTTGTATAAAAAGTTTTTTATATTTATGATCTTATCTTAAATGACAGTCAAATATGAATTCCAAGATACAAAACACATTAAATGATATAATCTTTATGAAAGCAGACATTGAATGCTCACTTTTGTATTCATGAAATACTTTTAGCCTATTCTGATAAGTTTATATTAATGACCTAACTTAATAAGAAGATATATACTACATTAATTATAATTTTTTACTTAAAAAATAATTAATCTCTAGAATTTAAGAAAAAAATACTTACAACCAACCACAACTTTATTCAAACAAACTGCTTCTAATTGCTTACTGCGATTATTTTGTAATCTTAATCTACAGTAATACATATCTTCTGCAGGTGGAGGTTTTTCAACATCCAATGATATTGTAGTTTCATTTATAATTTTAATAAATTGTGGTTCCATTTCTTTTTGGTTACGAAAGAAAACAAGATCTGAAGCATTTTTTCCAGGAAATTCATCCAGTATACAAAGTATTCTCAAAGGTTGACCATATTCAAGAACAATATCACCTTGTGGCCAAGTTCCTTAATAAAATATATTATTATATTGTAATATATTGTTTATAAATTTAAATCAAAAATAAATGTTGATTACAAATTATTTTACAATTCATATTTTACATCAATATTTAATAAAATATTCAATGATTTTACTCTAAATTTTAACTTATACTGTATCTATCTTGTACATTAAATATAGATATACATTTAGCACCAACATTAGAATTCCAAAAGGAGAAAGATAGTTTAGTATTATTTATAGATTCAACTGCAGTAGAAACTTACAAATACTTCAAAATCAAGAAAAATTTAAATTCATAAATACATATATATATATATTTTTAAATAAAAAATTTGAAATTATTTTTTTTTACTTACTTCCAGGTGTTGTTAGACCAACTGCACATTGATTAGGATCTGCACTACATATTGTTGTACATAATAATAAAATAATAAAAGGAATTAAAAATATTCTCCAGAAGCAATTCCTCCACTGTGTACCAACTCTTTTTGTAATCAATAATGGCAAACTTTTATTTGTTCTAATTCTCCATAAATTATATATAGAATACATATAATTTTGTGAAATTTGTTTATGTTGTTGATAATGCATTATATTATAATTACAATTAAAATTAACATTCTCACTTAACATACAATGATTAACTAAACATATATCAGATGAATATTTAATAATTGTTGAAAATTCAGTTGTATCACATGGATTATCTTGCATCCAATTAATGTCTATTTGGGAAAGAATGTTATTTCTTGGTACATATGTAATATTATTTTCACATTTCTTTAAATTATAGCACAGAGTTTCTGTCATTCTTTTTGCAATTGGATATCTAATAACATCATCATGGTTTAATGCATTTTTAAAACTTGATTTTAAAAACATTTCTTCTTGAAATTTGTTGGGATCTGCTATGTTTGAAGACATCTTGTGCTCCCATCACTGAAAAAAATATAATTTTCACTATAATATATAAGATGATTAAACTATATATTTTAACATATCTTATCAATTAATCAATTAAAACTAATAGTGGAAATACAAATTTAATATTATATTAAAATAATTAAATTATTCAATAAAAGATAAAATATTTTAAAATGCAATGCAACAATTTCAAAGCTGAATTATAACTGAATTTTTGTACTCTAGAAATTAAATATAAAAGTCTACAATTAATAAGATAAAATATATTACTGCTAAATTGGAGGTCATGACATATCATTTCTAGATTTTCATATTGTTTCCAATAATTCCATCTATCTTTTATCATTATTATTTATATAATATAGTGAGATGAGATATATTTCTAATTAAGTTGAAGTCACAAAGTTCAAATTAGAGGAAGTATTAATTTTTATATTATATTTTCAATGATTCCTTATGATATTTATCTTTTCTTCTGTAACTTCTATATATATACATTACATAGTTATATTAATATTAAGTAACAAAATAAAAATATTTATGTAAGAAATTATAGAAAAACATTATAAAGAAAAAATTTTAGAATTATAATAAAATAAAATAAAATTAGAATTATATAATTATAACAACACAATAACATAAATATGTGATTTACATTTTAGTTATAAAATGTATTGATTAATATTTTTATGTACCATAATATTACCATAATAAATGAAAATTGAATGGAGAAATGAAAATCTGAAATATAATTTATATAGATAATTTGTTCAGAATGAATTATTCATTAAACAGGTTTAATACAATTATTTGATATATTATACATAAAACAAAACTTAAAAATTGTATTTCTAAATAAACTATTATTATTTTTATAATGTATATATTTTAATTTATAATTTAATTAAATAAATAAAAAAATCTATACAAAGTAAATAGCAATTTTAAATAGTAAATTAAAAATAACAATAAAAAAATAAATAAATTCTATTATATTGTGTTTTAAAAAGTTTTATTATAAAAATATTAAAATATAGTAACTCTAATTAAATCAATTAATAAAACAATGAATAAAATAGAAATTAATAATAATAATAAACAATTTTTCGAAAGATTTTATTAATTATATGTTATTATTGTCATTATTTATTAGAGAAATAATTATCAGGATAATAGAAAAATTTGAAGATAACTTGAAAATATAATCAGTCATCACAGTTATAATATAACTGAAGAGAAAAAAGAAATATATATATATATATATATGTGTACACATACATACATATACTATATATATAATATATATCATTCCTACACAAATTATTTAGTGCAATACGGTAAAATCATTTTAAAAGATACGGAACATTTTCATAATTATTTGAAATGTATATTTAGGTAAAACTATCAAAATCGTTTATTTACGAATATTTACTATATCCACAGCGTAATGCGTTTCATGTAGATATCCGTACCTTATATTCTGTCTTGTTGCACGTATATGTCTCTGTGTGACTGTACGTTAAATTGTGTGTGATCTCACAAATGCTAGTCTAATATAAGCCATACATATATAACAGGACACATGAAAATATGTAACAAGATTTATCTATCATACATATATGAAAAGTTGTAATACATTCTAATATATAAAAAATATGTATTCGATTTATCAGGAAAATTAGATAATTAAAATGTGCAAGCTTATTTCACGGAGAAATCGACCAATACGACATATTTTGTGAGAGTTGGGAAAGTCCAAAGCAGTTGTTCGTTAGTACCATTCGTTTCGGAGTACTTACCGTCAGCAAGCAGTCAACGAATTTCTGCAGATCCCTCATTGCACTTCCATGTATTATAAACCGTCTTCACACTATTTCACTGAACTTACATTACGGGTGGTCAAACGTAAACCCGTTTTATTCGCTAGGTATATCTTCTGGTTACCGTAACGCGTTTAAAACTAATATTTGAGGTCTTATGAACTGCTAAAACGGTCAACACGATATTACAAATTACAGTTTCCATGCACGAGTCGTAGCCGCATAGATCGGCCGTGTCACTTCATATTTGCGAAAAAATTCTGTTTACATTCGCCCAGAGGGACCAGGAATAAATGATGTACATTCTAAGTAAAATACGTGCGATCAACAGTAGTGCCAACATGTAAACGATTCTTTATGAAAAATTGGACGACATAGCAAAAATAGTTGCACAAAAATAATCTAATTTGATGATTTAATATTATCTAATTCGATGAAATGTGATACTTCTGTAACATTTTTAATTATAATTTATAATTATTTTGAAAATATTACAACATAGAAAGCATAAAAAACACATGTTTCAAATGTTGGATGACATTGGCTGACATCATAAGAGTCGAGTAGTATATTCTTGGAAATGTAGGCATAGATTCCACTGTTGACCGCAATCTTCTATGGGCGCTGCTTTTAAATTTATTAAGATTTTAATTTTTCAATTATATTTTTTTTAGAATTTGTATATTTATATTTTTAAAAAAATAAAAATTATATAAAGTTAGTTATATATTGATTTGTATATTGACAAATTTTTCTTAATAAACATAAATAAATATAAAATTTATTAATTATTTCCAATGAAAAATAAATTCAATATTAATTGTAAATGTTTATTATCGATATATGTATTAATAGTAATGATCCTGTATAATAGAATTTTAATAACAATATCGATATTTCAAGTTTAATAATAACAAATTTATACAATATCAAATATTGAATTATAATAAATATCGAAAGATTCAAAAAATTTAATAATTACATTGCAATTACAACATAAAAAAAATATGTTTAATGATACAATATTTTCAACTTTTAAGTATATAATATTTTTAGTAAAAGGATGCAATATATTTGTAAGATAAAATTTTTTTTAATGATGAAATTATGAAGATAATGAATACATTTTAATTGAAATTTTTTTTTTATCTTATAACTATCTTAATAATGTCATACATAATGTCACACATAATTTTTTAGTGTATCTTTTTAATATTTATATATTTACAATTTGTTTGCACTATTCTATATAATATACAAATTGTAAATGTATGTATATATATATATTTTTATATTTAATTATAAAAATAAACATAATTATATAATATAGATAAAATGTAATAAATTTTAAATGCGTTTACTATTGTTTCTTGTTGTTAAGATATATGTAAAATAGCTTACGTAAATATAAACAATAAAAATTGTATACAAATTTTCAAAATTTTTAAAACAGTGTTTTTTATTCGAAAAGATTTAAAGATAAAAATATAATCTAAATCAATCTTGTTTAATACATTCATTTTTAACATTTAAATTCATTATATTTCATTCAAACATTTTTTTTTTTTAGTTATTACTAGTAAAAAAATATATTTATTAGCTTTTTATATATTCAACACATTTCAATATCGCAAAAAAAAAAAAATCGAAAAAGATTTTCTATATTCATTCAATTTCATTAATGATTTTTTTCATCATTATTTTATTATAAATATCTTCACATAATTAATAAAAAAAAGTATGTTATTTATTTTATTTTATTTTAAACAAAGATTTTAAGTAAGTAATAAATGTAGTAATATTTTTTTTTGTATCGTTTACACTGCATTTCAAAATGATTAAATGCATTTGTTTCTTTGGTTGTATCAGTACTTAATTTAATTATTGCTATTCGCATATATTTCGTACAATAATCATAATAAATATTATATTATAATAAAAAAAATATCAACAATATTCTTTAAATGCTGCTTAAAAAGTAAAATAATAATGCATTAATTAATAAATTCAAAGAGATTCTTCACAAATTGTATACATATACTCAAAAGCATATTATTTTATGATTAACATCACAATATTATCGTAAATATCGTGAATTTATCAAAATATTCCTGAGTGTATACAATTACTACGGAGTATAACATATATACAAAAATATTTAATTTAGATACTTCAATTTGCGAGTTGTTTTAGTAAAAAATCTACTAGTAGAGAATAATTTTTCTACGCAAATATTAAAATAAGTAAATCCTATACGATTTATAGGTATTAATACTATTTGTTATTACAAATAGATTATACTCTATTAACATTTGCAATTCACCGTATTTGTTTACAGTAATTCGTTTATACAAGGAATTTCAATATATAATTTATAGGTCAATATTTTTTATAAAAAAATGTAAAGTGATCTAGTTAAAGATTTTAAAAAATTTTTTCTCAGAATTAATATTTAATTTTATAATATTAACTTATTATGAATAAAATAATATTATGTTTGTAAATGCTTGTTTATCATAAATATCTATTTTTAGATGAACAGCAGTTGAGTAAAATGAAAAATCGAACTTTCTGACGTTTTTTAGGATGCACACCCATCTCGTGTAATTTCAATAAATGTCTGCGTGGTGTGCCTTCATCAATCGGTCGAATACTTATTTGGTCGATTGTAAGATTACTCTACAATAAAGTTCAATAAAAAATTTATAATTGCTTCAAAAGCTTAAGCTTTTGCTTAATAATTTTGTTATTAAATATGGAACACGCGTAAGGCACAATACTCTCAAGCTATCACACGTGTTAGGATGAATTAATATCTTTTCTTTCAGAAATTAGATCATTTAAATATAGAGTTAGCACCAGTCCAATTTTGTTAGAATGAGCAAGTATCATCCCTATAAATCGGACTTTACAAGTTATGTTCATAGCTGCAAGAAAAGTCGTTCACATATTTGTTTTTTCAACTTAAAAGTATGTAAAATTTCTTATTTTAATAATCAAAACATTATAATTATATATAATACGTAATTAATATTAATATTATTATAAAGTATAATTCATTTCATTGAAAATCAACAACCATGTCCACAATATCCATATTAATATTGTTGAACTGCAATATGTATAATTTGAAGCTCTAATAATCACTAGTAAATAATATTATCAAATATAGAAGCTGCACATATAAGCTATAAAAATTGATTTCAACGTGTCGCATATAAAAAGTATATATCTTACTACATACCTACATTTATGTATAACCAACTCCATAAAATATACAATATAACACTGTTTTCCGTTTGCACCAGATATTTCTGTACCAAATGTCATAGTACTGTAAAACAGTATTAATCTAACTCTCACTGCAATAAAACAACCTCTTGCAATCATTGTTTTCTTTTTCATATTGTCTTTAAATATTTTTTTTTTTTTTTTTTTTTTTTATTATGGTACCTAATGTTAAACTTTGAAGCTTCAAATAAAATTATTAAGGAATGTTATACAAGGACAACGTTAGCATTAGTATCATCATTTGCAGAAATAAATATCGTTAATATTTTTAATATTAATGTATTGTTATTTAGAGTGGTTAATTTCATATATTCATGTCGTAGAGGTGTGGAGGAGCACCTACCACTGAAGGCATTTGACAACCACGTCGAACTAAAAGTCGAACAGATGGTCCACCATTTCTTATAATTTCGATAGCTTCTGTATGTGTCATATTTTTAGTATTAATTCCATTTATTTCAATTATTTGATCGCCGACCTAAATTTATATTAAAATATCATCATTTATATATAATCACATTCTGATAATATTATATTTATATTATATTTACTCTTAATCGATTATCAATAGATGCTGGACCATTTTCTGCAATTTGTAAAACAAATAATGGCATATTTTGAAATTCACGTCCTCCACGAATACTAAAACCAAATCCTCTAGTTCCACGAGTTAATTCAACAGCATGATATTGTCCTCCATCTCCATCACATGTTGGTTCATCCTGAAATTATTTATAAAACTATATTTATTATATATTATATATTATATTATATATTAGGATTTAATTACAAATTATTTTAGAGTTAAGCAATACCTTTTGAGATAGAGATGTATTACTACAACAATCATCAAGAGGGTAACCAATTGTTAATGTAACAGAATAACCTGAGTCTTTAATTAAATTCACAATATCTTTATGACAAACATTTGTAATATCTACATGATTAACGGCAAGAATATGATCGCCAACATTTAATCGCCCGCATCTTTCGGCGGGTGAACCTTCAATTATTCTACCTATCGTCGAACCAGCTTTATTAACTGAAGAAATGATAACAAAACCAAAACCTTCATTTTCCATTCTAGTGACCGTTACATCATAAGGATATTGAAGATTCATCTGTCTATTATATGACGTTTGAAGATTTTCTGAAAGATGTTCTTGGGTATTAATTCGGCGACGAATTCCCAAAGTGACTCTACCATTCTGAGCAGCGGCTATCATTAATTGTACAACATGGTGATGTGACGAATTCATAACACTCTCACCATCAACAGACATAATGAGATCACCTGTATTTAATCTATTATCTAAATCTGCTGCTCCACCAGGTACTATATGTCCAACTGAAACCTGCTGACAATTACATTATCAATATTTTTGATTTCCTTTAATTAAAGTATAAGCAACTTTCCAACTCACTTGAGATCCTTCCTCAGTACCACCAACTATTCTAAATCCAAATCCTGTATCTTGTCTTATTAAAGTTACTAAAGTTTCTATCCATTCTATATCAGGCACGATCGGACATACTAATTCGTTGCTATATTGAGGATATCTAAAATATGAAAATTAATTTTATATTAGAAAATAGATTGAAATAGAAAATTAATGAATCCATATTATCTACCGTGATATCGAACTGGAATGTGGTTGTTCATGCTCAAAACTAGTAGTCTCTTTTCGTTTATCCCATATTTCACCAGTATCAACATTTTGTTCTTGACCAATGGAATATACATTATAATCTTGTTCACTATACTGAGAATGTGATTGCGATGTATATAAATCTTTATAATAGTCTGAATGTAAGCATCCATTCTGTTTTAACATATTATCATGGTGAGGTATATCAATAGAATATACATCATTATTTATGTTCAATTTTTCATTTGTAACCCAATCTCTTTTTGTACCATTTCTTATAGAATCATCATCTAAATTTGTCATTGTAACAAAATTATCAGATAAATTTGTAATATTTGCTTTATATGGATCATTATAATATATGTTATGTGTATATTCTGAATACTTGTATCGATTATCAAGTGGATTTAATTCATTTTCGTTTTGTTCATTCCAATTTGATCTGATTGCACTAGATGGAGATTTTGGACGATTTCTAGTATCAATAAGTGGAGTTTTTGGTCGACTTGGTACAACAGTTTTTGTTTGAGTGCTATAAATATCAGCTGTTGGTGTTTTACTTCTAAAAAAATCTTGTGAATTTTTTTCTTTCTTTTCGTTTGATTTTGATGTTGTTCTTTGTACATGTATCAGTGCTTCTTCATTACGAGAACAATCTTTTAAAACTTGTACTACTTCTGAATGACACATATTTCTCACATTAATATCATTTATATTAACTAAAATGTCACCTTCCATTAAATTTTTACAACGTTGACGATCTAAAATCTTTTTAACTTTCTGACCATGAGCAGAATCTGCTATTGTAAATCCAAATCCCATAGTACCCTTCACAATCGCAATACTGAGAAATTCTGGTTTGGAAGACGTTGATGAATCTTTACAGTCATTTAAGTCACTGTTTTCGGATAATAAAATATCTGTACTACTAGGTCTTTTAATTGTATTAATCTTATCCGAAATACAAAGATCTGGCATTGAATTGACAGAAGTTGTGGCAAGATTTTCACCATTTTGAAGATTATGTACTGGCAAGAATGTAGAATCCAGAAAATTGAAACGACTATTACTTTGCAAAGCAGGATCCAAATCCATATATAATCTAGGATCTTCTGTTAAAATATCTGAGAAAATAAAATTTATTCTTCTAACAAAAATATATTATTATTTAATAAGATTTTTACCTGGAGTATTTACAGCAATAGTTGTAACCACTTCTGTGTTTGGGTCATTTGGATCAAATGGTAATGGATAACCACGACAAACTTCTAATGTAACAGTTTCACCACTGCTAATTGATTTGAAAACACTTACCATTTCATTATGTGTAAAACCCAGAACACATGTATCATTAACATAGACTAACACATCTCCTGTAATGAAATTTCAAATTAAAAGAATCCAATAATAAAAAACAATGATTTTATATTACCTGTTTGCAATTTTCCATCTAACCATGCTGGACCATTTGGTACAACACTTTTAATTTGTAAAAATTCTTCCACTGAATCATCTCCACCAACAATTGTAAATCCCAATCCTCTTGTACTTTTTATTAAAGTTGTTCTTATTTTTTGGCCTTTTAATTTGTCAGGATTTCTTGTAAAATTAGGACTCTTTCTTTCTCCTAAATTTTGTTGTGCTCGTTTGGCTTGCAATACAGGATTTTCATATTGAGTTCTACGATTTACATGATCAATGAAATATGTACCATAGAGAGTATCATCTATTTTTTCCCAACCATAAGGTAATTCATCATCTAAACATTCTTCAAGTGATCTTTTTTGAAATTTAGATAAACGTGGATCTAACCAGTGAGAAGTACCTGTATTATGACTATAAAATAATTATATTTTATATATATATATATATATAAATATATAATATAATAATATATAATATATATAAAACAAGTACAATACAATTTATACTCAATAGTTTAAAAAATTTATGTTATACATACTCTATAAAATAAACTTCTCCTGTGTCTGTATAAGCTTTTTCCCAATTTGGTGGTAAAGGTCCTAACTGATCTTCTGAAGCTTGAGTACGATTTTTATTGTTTTGTTCCTGATTAGATATTCCTGTATTTTGTTCAGAACCTGAATTATACAAATATGTTGGTGGAATACGATGATTAGTTTCATCATTTCCACTAATTGCTAATACCTCTTTATCCATACTTTCTCCTGAAATTACATATATCATAGCAATAATAAAAATATATTTAATAAATATATAATAAAAATATATTTAGAAATAATAAATAATAATTTTTATACCGTCATTAGTATTATCAATAGATGTTGCATCTTCTGTTCTTGTAGCCATTTTATAATTTTTTTAATTCCACCTTAATACCCTATTAAATAATACAAAAATTAAGTATGAACAATTTCATTTGCATTATGTTAATATTTTTAAAATTTATTAGTTTTAAATATAATATTTTGTAATATAATTAATAATAAATTAAATAATAAACAAAATAAAAAAAATAGTATAAATAATATGGTAACAAAATAGTATAAATAATATGGTAACAAAATACGAAATATAATAAAAATTTCATAGAAATGAAATCAGTATCAGTAATAAACATAGTATTAAAATTAAAAATTATTCACGAATTATGACATATTTTACAATCAACATTTTAAAATATTTTTTATTTCTCTAGAATTATTTACTGGCAGTTACTAATCACAGTATCTCCAGATTGGCAGTATTCAAATAACCGAAAATTATTTTATCAATTAATTCAAACATTTGACAGATAAGGAAAACAAAAACGTTGACAATGAAACGTAGCTGACTTCTTGACACTATCGTTTAAATGCCGATATTGATACGATATTTAAGATCCTATCGGACAGGTGTTCGTAGTAAAATTACATAAAGCTAAAGAGGAACACGACACACGGCGGACGTGAATGCATTCTTACGAATGCATTCACCCGAGAGAGTCTGTGCGTAGCCCACATATCGCGCATCATTGAATGCAACTTTCTATCTAGAAAAGTAACGTTGGTTAATCTCGACGTAAATAAAACTTCTTGTCACGGTGATTCAGTAAGGATTTCTACTTTTTTTTGGTATAACGACATATTACTTTCAATATCTTTCTACAATATTAATAAACATAATTGAGCTATGAAATTCACCAAGTAGAAAATAACGATAGTACGAACTAGAAAAGTATATAATTTGTAGATATTTTTTTCATCAAAGTCTACTTACATTGATTTTTTTCGATATAATTCCCGATTGATTCAATCATCGTGGTTCAGCCATAAAAACAGGCTGAAATATTTCAACACTGAATCACTTCGGGATCGAGGAAATACTCATCATTTCGAAATGATAATGGAGCGATATGTACTCACGTTTATCACAGATCTACATCACGTATTGCACCGCACGCAACTGAGGCATTTAACTAACGTCTATGTTCAGATACACCTTGCGGTTCAATCATGCACTAGTACATGGCGCGAAATTCAATCACGAAATATATTCAGAAAAATTCAACTTATATTAAGAAAATGTACAAAATATGATATATATATATATAATATAAAATAATATAAATTAAAAATATTTACATACATATATATATTAAAATATATATTTTTTATTATATAAAATATAAAATGTTCATTTCGAAAAATTCCGAAAAAGATATCATTTCAAAATTGAATAAAATTGTAATCATCGATGATTTTATATCTCTTTTCCCGATAGTGTACCAAGTCATCCAAGAAAAGCAAACTGCTTTCGTTATGTAATTTTGTAAGAACTGGAGGTAATGGCGTTATTCCAGCAGTATTTGCAAGATCGTTGTAATAGCGATCCTGTTTAAATCCCATCATATGAAAATGTTTCTTTTGCAAACCCTCTTTTTTGCGACTTTCCAATTCTTGCGTTTCTTCTTTCAGCATATCTGCTTTAGAAGGAAAGTCCTTTTTTCCCGACCAATATCGTAGGACGAAACGGACCTTCGATCAATAAATAGAATGACTCATATTAAAATAGTTCTTATGTACCTTATTATAATATTATTTTTTTTTTAATCGCACCTGCAAATCGAACATGCTGAAGGCACAAACATAAAAGGGAAGACCAATCAACGCAAGGGTGGGATTTTCAATCGATATCAAATGCTTCCATAATGGTGTCACCATATTAGAATCTACCCGTACTCCACATTTTTCACTCAGAAAGGGGAAGCTATATTTATATCCTTTGATCAAAAAGAAAAAAATAATTAAGTTATTTTATAAAAAAATTAAATTGATAATTACCTGTACAATAAAATATCGCATCCACAGATTCATTAGTATCATCTTTAAAAAGAACACCGTGCTCGGTCAATTCTTTTACATCTGGTTTCTAAAAAATTGAAATAATTTTATATTTTTTAAACATTTATTTTTTATATTACATTTACATGCATAATTTACTTGAACAACATTGTCAGGAAATACAGTGCCTATGGGATCTTTCAGGTGATGACTTAAAATTACACGTTTTGCTTTCTTCGATATTTCCAAAGCTAAATCCATTCCTATTGTTTTTTTTTATAAAAATGTTAAAAAAAAGCTATTTTTCTTATTAAAAAAATAAAAGATCACAAATAACGTTACCCGAAGGTCCGGCGCCAAGTACAACTATAGTTTTATCGGTAAAAATATCTGGCACCCTATAATCGTGGCTATGTAATTGTTCTCCTTGAAAAATTTGTTGACCTTTCAAATTTGGTATACTAGGTTCGAAGTAATGACCATTGCATATCATAACTGCATCAAATGATTCTTCTAAAATGATATTTTTTTTTAAATCTTTCACTTTGATCATCCATTTTCGATCCCCGATCGATGGTTCCACTAATTCGACATTATGAAGAAACTGAAAAAAAACACAAATATAATATCTAATATTAAATATAATATATTCTTATATCTATAAATAATATATAGTACTTGGATGTACTGGCGGAGATTAAAATGATCACAATATGAATTTAGGAATTCAAGTATTTGCGTTCGAGTCAAGTAACTGTCAGGATTATCTGGAACAGGATAATCAGGATATCCCATCACTTCTTTTGGAAGATTTGTTCTGTAATAAATAAACAAATATTAAATATATTATTAAAAAATAATATAACAACATATTAAATATATCTTGGACAAGATAAATAAATAATTTTTTCAATTTCTTTTTATAATTGACTTGCCTTAAATTTTTGTACATGCTAGTGTGTATTGGTAAACCGTATCGATCTAAACCTGTTTCTTCCCTGTAAACCCATGTACCGCCTACTTGATCTGTTTTTTCGTAACATATTACTTGAGTGTCATATGTGTCAGAAGTACAATGTCGTAGAGCAGCAAGACCAGCAGATCCAGCACCGATCACGGCGATCTTCATATTTAAGAATTAAAAACTGTAAATTTTATGAACTTGTTATTAAAAATTCTTACAATTTCTTAAATATTTTAAGAGAATTTTTATCTCAGTTTCAATTATTATTCAATAATAATTGAATAGTAATAAAAAAAAATCTATTCAACTTAAGTGTTACTTATAATTTTTAAAAATGAAATATATAAATTCAATCGATATTCCTGTGATGTACGTATACACGATCAAATTACAAATGGGAAAGGTGCAACGATTGAAAGTTGTACCAACGCGAACATTCCTTCTTTTTTTCTCTTATAGAACACTTTCCTTATTACCGCGTGACTTTCCTGCGTTGGACAGCAAAACTATATTGTAGCTCAATAAATATGAAGAACTTGGAACAGAATAGAAAAAGCAATAATTTTTTCCATAAATTTCTCATATATATATTATTATTACATATTTAACAAGAAAACAAACAGAAAGTGTAATATGTGTTTCCAAATTAATTTTTATTCAATGAAATTTGAATAATATTAATTAATATAGTATACTCACAAGTAACAAGAAAATAATCGTGTAGAGTTGTTAGCAATATTGATGTATTATGATCAGTGAAGAAATACGAAATGACCAATCTTGAAATAATCAGTTGAAGTGTATCATTCGAAAAATGACTGTTACTGATAACAAGGTCATTGTGTTCTATACATTTCTATATAAGAGATACACATATAATACTACTATGAAAAATAATGAGTATCAGTAGCCTTGCACATGCCTTCTTTAGAAATCTGTCGATGCATTAACCAGAAATGGCTAATAAATTTTTAGAATTTCATTAATGTGCTATACTATATATATAATGAAAATTTTTATTATATATTGAATATACATGTATTAAAATTTTAATAAAATATATAGCAAAGATATTATAACGTAATAATTATATAAATATTAAATAGTAAAAAATAAATATACTTGATAATATGAAAATTATAATAAGATTTTTATAATAATTTTACTTCATAATTTCTTTTCTAATTACTTTATAATTATAATTAATATTTTATAATTTTTTAGATATTATTCTTATAATATATTTTTCATTTATATATATTTCCATTATAAATTTTTTTTCTTTTAATTTTTAATTTTCTTAGTAAATAAATAAATATTATATATTTTTTTAAATTTATAATTTAAATAATTTATTTTATTTTTTTGATCTTGTATCATAAAATTTCAAATATTTAAAGATATAAATATATAGATAAAAAAAATAAATACTGATAACAACATTCTTAACAAATCCTTTTAACATATTGCTGATGGATAAAATTCTAGAAAGTATATGTGACATACAAAATTTTTAAATTTAATGTTATTCAAAATAATATTTTAAAAAATAATTTACAATATGTGATCTTTTCAAATATTTAAATTTCATTTATATGTGAAATTAAAAAATTAAATGGTGAAATACAATGAAATGTATATACGGATTAAATATGTTTTGTAGTAACAATCAAAATTTGAAGATATAAAAATAATTTATAAATTAATATTTTCTTTATAATCTTTCATTAAAGATATTATGAACTATATGATATTAAATATCTCTTGTCATTCGATAACAGTTAGTATTTGGACAATTAATTGCATGTTTTAAGAATGCTTTATAAGATAACAAATTACGAGAAATAGATTCGACAAACAATAATATTCAATAATAACACAAAACTTCTTCTTGACTTTATTGTCAGACTTTCATTTGTTTAAATTCCAAAGCTATCGTCACACGGTATTAAAATACTTGTATCATATCACAGGATATATTACATATTACAAGATCGTAATTTCATAGAAATACATTGTAAATATCTATATTTTTTATATTAAAAATTAAGATATATAATTTTGAAAGAGAAACGGTGAAAATACAATCAATTTAGAAGATCTCGTACTTCTGATTACGCGCCAAAAGCAAATATAGACAAAACGAGCAAGTAAAAAAAGAATAGAGATAGAAATAAAAATTGTGAAATCAGCGCCATCTCTTGAGTGCTGTACACAAAACTCAAATATAGAAAAGGAGAGTAAGTAATAAGAGAAAGATAAAAATAGAATAAGAATTGACTGTTAGTACCATCTCTTGAGTTCTAAAAAAAATGCTTTCTGAAAACATTCAAAAGATGGTACTAATAGTTAATTTTTATTCTATTTTATCTATCCTATTTTATCCTTTGGAGAGATATTTTATTATTCAAGAGATGGCGAGAATGGTCAATTCTTATTCTATCCTTTTTTTATTATTTATTTTATATATATAATTTCAATTACGGTATATTAAAAATAATGCTAATTGCATTTTTTTCTATTTTTTTCTTTTTTCCATGATTTATTTTTCTTATTTATACTTTTTCTGAAAACTTTATGTGCTAAAAAAACAATGCATATCTAATTAAACTTTATTATTTTCTTTGTTTATTCTATTTATTAAAAAATTTTATTAAAAAAATTATTTTATTTTTTTCACTTTACTTAATATTAATAGATTTATAAATATATTGTATAAAGTGAATTATTTAATTTTATCACTGAACATCACGTTTATGTTTAATAATATCAAAAAATATTTCAGATAAAAGAATGTAGGCACTAAAATTTATATAAAAAAGAAATATATTTTGAAATTTTTAACATAAATTCTCTTACACTCTGGTAACAGCATTCTATTTACATATTTAATTATATATAATTATATATATAAATAATTATTATTATTTATATATATAATTATATATATATAGATTTAATATTTATGCATTGTAAAGCCTGAAGATTAATTTTTAAACATGATCATGAAAAAAATTGAAATATTTAATATAAAGTTATTTTATATAAAATAAATATTTTTATTTATTTTTGAATAATTTTATATTTAAAAGATAGATTTTTAAATAAATGTTCATCAAATATTTGAACTTTGTTATATATACACAAGATTTTTAGAATTTTTTATAAAAAATGTACAGATTGTTCATTATAATCCAAATTACCGTTTAGAATAGAGTTCAGATTCCCATTTATTTTTATAGAGTACATATAATTGCATTGCAGTTCTTGCATCTTCTATTGAATTATGTTCCCCTGTTTGTATTTCTTTACCTAGTAATTCATGTGCTAGTTTCTTCAAACTAGGAGTATTTCCTCTAGATAATTGTCTGAAAGTTTTAAATCTAGAAGTATCTCGTAGATGTTTTCTTGGATGAGAAAGATATAATACATCAAAATCATGTTTTAATGCATGACCAATTAAAATGCGACCTCTTAAAATTTCTGCTACTTCTTTCTGAACAATCTCAAATTCTTCTCCATTTTGAAGATTATGAGGTCTAATTCCACTAACTTTAGTTCTATAATCTTGAACAGGTTCTCTTGGTTTTACATATTTATCATAAACACAGAAACCATGACGATTTACAATAGATACTCTAGCTAACATACTTTCAGTACCATCTCCTATACCTACCATTTCACAATCAATTGCTATTTGTTTTGTTAATTTCTTCTTACTTTCATCAAAAACTATTTCTTCATCGTTATGTGATATTATATGATCCACATTTAATATAGATGAATAATGCTTTTTTCTTGATTTCTGATGTGGTGATGATTTTTTTTTAACACTCTCTTTTCCAGAATCTGGATTTAATGATGGCGAATTAAATACTAAATTTCTAAACATTTCCCAATTTCGACCAGATGCATTACGCTCCGTATACGGAGTCATACGCTGAGTATTTTTATTATCCTTTTTATCCATAATTCGCTTACTAGCAGATTTCTTAGAAAAGCATTGCTTTGGCTGTTCTTCGTTTTTCCTAAAAAAAAAAAAAAAAAAAAAAATTATTGAAACATCATCATGGATAAATGTATTAAGTACTTATTTGTTTTTACATTTTAGGTTACCTCTCCTAACCTCTTCATTTAACACGTGTATAAAGACAAATAGTCATAATTAAGTAATCTAAAAGAAACAATACTTATCGAATAATAAAATATACTATATTTATATTTTGAACTAATTCAAAAATAAGTAAATTTTAAGTATAAATTATTATAAATTATTAAGTAATATGTCAACTTAAATATGGCGGCACAAATTCAAAAGACTTATATTTAGATATGGTTTCATTCTTTTTTTCTCGAATATATATAATTAAATAAAGATTGTATAAATCTATAAACAAAACTTATATTCAAAAGATCTTCATTTAATAATGTTATAAATCAAGAAAATATTTTAACACAAGAAAATGTATTCATTCGATATTTATTTTACGGGTACATATTTTCAAATAAGAGGAGGGGATAACTAAAAGCAACAGCTTCTATCTATTTGAATAATGTGAAAGTTTTCCTACCTTATAAGTAATACTATAACGATAAAAAACACTATAAAAATTAAAAGAATCATTATGCTAGAATAAATAGAAAATATCCTAGAGTTTACATTTGCCACATTTATACTGACAGATTGTTTTTCTCAAAAGCTTGCGTAGTTTAACGGTTACCTTGTATGAAATAATACTGCATATATTTCAATTGTGCGTAAATTTCTGAAAGTTTAAGGAAATGTATGATGATAGTAATAATACAAATAAAGATGCTTTTCCAGAACCTCGAAAAAAATTTTGGTTGGTAAGTTCTTAAATCTTATCAAAGTTGCTTAAAAATGACGCGTGATTAACCTATATTAATTTAATTAATATTTAATGATATTAATTTTTTTGTTTTTTTTTTTTAATTTTATCTATTAAACTTTTAATTTTCTTATGATTATTTTAATTAGCAGATTATTAATGATTTATTATTTTTTTATTATTATTTAATATTTTTTCATATTGTTTTTGTTTATGATAATAAAAGTGACATTTTCTAATGTTACGAATTAGCGAACAAGAAAACGACCAAAAAGTGATGCTATCAGTATCAGTTCAATGGACATATCTATTGAATCAGATGTAATAAAAAAGAAAAAGAGAAGAAGAATTACAGAAGTGGCCAGCAGCATTTTTTCCTCTTCTACTCTAAGTAGTAAACAAGGAAGTATTCATAGATCTTTCACAATTCAACCAAATGCAACAGACTTATCATTTATAAATAATGAAACAGATACAGGAACATTAAAAAAAAAGTATAAAAATATTATTAAATATATCTTTGTTACATAATTTAGGAATATTCATTTAATTTAGTTTTATTTCTTAGACACAAGAAAAATATTGAAAATTCTAATAATTTTACACTTAGAAGTTGGGCAGTTGATGTAGCAAACACAAGTACTAAGGATAGACCTAATTATGTTCTAAACAGAAAAGAAGTAAAAAAACAAGAAGCAATTTATGAATTGTATTGTGGAGAAAATGTATTCATTAATGATTTATGTGTTCTCAAAGATTTTTATTATGAACCATTAATAAACAGTAATATTTTTACTCCTGATGAATTAAATATAATTTTTGGAGATATAACACATCTTATTGAAATACATAGTAGATTGAAAGATGAATTAATTGATTTAAGAGATAAATATGGATTTACAGAAACTGTTGGATCTACAATATTAAATTGGGTTAGTATTATAATCCATTCTTAATGTTTAATTAATATAATTAAATTGTTATTCAATTATTTTATTATAATTTTCAGATTCCAATATTAACAAAACCATATTTAGAAAGATGTAGAACACAAATATGGGCAAAACATTTATTAGATGAAAAAAGATTAACAAACAAACGATTTCAATCTTTTTTAAAAAAACGTTTAGAATCTCCACATTCTGTAGACTTATGGACTTATATAGATGTAGCAAGGTCAAGAATTGTTAAATATCCTTTATTAATTAAAGAAATGCTAAGGCATACTGCAGCAACACATATAGATCAAACATATTTAAAAGAAGCATATGATTTAATATGCAATCTACTTAAAAATATAGACAAAATTATGGGAGATGAGGAATGCAAGTTGGCTCAATCAAAAATTAATATAAAACCAGATTATGATCCTACCAAATGCATTGAAAATGCAACAGAATTAATTACTCAAGGACAACTTAAAGATATAAGGGGAATGGTAAGAATATTCTGTAAAATCATTTTATTAATTAAATAAATATTAAAAAATTTATAATTATGATTTTTAGAAATTTCAGTGCTTTCTTTTTGACACGGGTTTTGCAATAACTCGTGGTACAAGATCTATAAGTAAGAAGTATAACTTATTTTGTCCTGTCATACCTAAAGAACAGATTTGCATAAGTACAGATGAGAAATCTGATGTAACTTATGGATTTAAAATTGGAGATCATATTTTAATAACAGAAGATGACCATGGAAAAAGACACTGGATTGATTCATTTAATAAAATTTATAAATGCAGTATTAATTCACTAGAAAATATAATTAATATCAATGAAAAGGAAAATGAAGAAATTTTGACACCATCAAAAATAAATCGATCCTCTAGATTGTCTATAAATAAAATAAGTGAAAATCATCTTTCATTAACATTAAAGAGGAGTTTTTTAAAACGCAAACGTAGCAGCATTGGCTTTGTTTAACATTATAATATAATTTTAAATTTCATTTTGAATTATTTCGTTATATTCATACAATACTATATATAAATAAATATAAAGATTTAGGTCATCAAAAAAATATTATATTTAATCATAATAGGAATATTTTTTGTATTTTAAATTTGATTACTAAATTATTTCTCTTAATGTTTTAAATATTACATTCAATTTAAAACAATTTTGTTTATATCAACAAGTATGAGTACTTACCTATGTATTATTTACATATTTTGAAAAATATATTATAGGTGCTATAAAATTAAAAATATATAAATATATATATAAATGTATACATGCTAATGCACGAACTAAATATTATTTCTAACAAATATGTACAAATATTTTTGATATTAATGTAAATTAAAAAGAAATGTATCAATTGGTGTAAATGCAATTTATATGTAATTTTATATAAGTATGTACATTTATATTTAAAAATAAAATTATTTTTGTATGAATATCTTAAAACAAGCATATGAAAATCGGAAATTTATATTCAAATTTTATTAAATGCAATTCTAAATTTCATCCTAATAACATTTATAATAAAATAATTATCCATATATTTTATATTGTTTAAAATATTTATGATTTACTAGGTTTCATCGAGTTTCCATCCGGATAACGCTTTTTAAAGGCTTTAATAAGTTGAGGATCAATCAAATGAACTCCATCTACTTGATTACCTAATGTAATCCAATTAGGTTGAACATTATGTGGTCGACCAAATAATTCTATTTTTCTCGTTCCTGGGCTCATACGCTCAATAATTCCATAGATTTCATCAGGCTTGTGACTAGTTGCACGAACTTCAGCTACAATAACATCACTATCTAAACCTCGATTAATTCTTGGATTTCCTTTCATACCGACCAAACAATGTTCTTTGCCATGATTTAACCAATGACCTGTCCTACCAGTTCTTATTATCCTTTGCAATTGATTAGTTTTTACCCATATGATTTCATCTACTCTTTCATATCCCCACAATTGTAAACATTCTCTACCAAGTTCCATTGCTCTGCCTGTTACCCATAAAAATAAAAGACCTTCATCTTGAAGAGCAGGTATACCTAATTGTCTCATTTCATCATCTGACATGGTACCATAAGGCAATTCCATGTGAATGTCCCATGGAGGATCAGCCATTATAACAGCAAATTTACCCAATACAGTCATATCAAGGTAACGTAAATCACATTGTATCCATTGTGGTGGATAAAGAGTCAATTCACTACCTAAAGATCCACTAGGAGCTGGACAAGAAGTATTATTACCATTTTTACTATCTATTGTTAAACCTTTATTCACTGTACTATTATTTGTATTATCTGTTTCATTTGATTCCTTTGGTTGAGTTGTTGGTCCATCTACTTCATAATGAACATATCTATATATAAAATATTTAAATAAAAACACAATTAATAAATATTTTTTATAAATTAAAATAAAATTGTTACATTTACAATACATACTTGCATGTATCCATATGAAAACAAGTATTGAGAAAACTACAGTCACCCAAGGATTCATCTGTATGACTTTGAATAATCTTTTTGAAATGAAGTTTCTTGCATTTTTCTGCAAATCCTGGTCCACCATTTAACTTAACACAATCTATTCGTGTACCATGAGGACAGAATTCCATTACTTGTGCTCCTCCTTGAGATCGAAATCTTTCAGCTAATGATTTCTCCTTGGATGTTTGCTTTGATAATAAATCTAAAATTTGTTCTCCAACCTTCTTATTTTCTTTCTCCCTAATAGTAGGCATAGATATAAGTGACATTATATCCTCTGCATTTTTCTTATCTAATTTAGGCTGTTTCTCTGCAGGTCCATAATCATTTAATTCAGATGCAGATGTTTCTGCACTTTCTGGATTTTCAGTATCATCTGATTGAGATTGATATGATGATTGTGATTCTGCCACCGATAATACTGTATATCCAAAGACACCATTTTCTGTTACTTCTTTAATTCTGAAAAAGTATTTAATTTCTAATTTTTTATATAAAGTGTTAACATGAAATAGTGCAGAAACTTACTAACTTAACAATATCTTGTGCTGCAAACTTTTCCAAAATTTTATGGATATCTGAAGAACACACATCTGCATTTAAATTTTTACGAAGTTGATCTATTAGTTCTGCAGATGTGATTGGTAAATTGGGTAATGATTCATGTAAGATGCATAATACATCTCTTTCATATTCATTATGATCAGAACGGTGTGAATGTCCTATTAAATCTAAAACATTCATTATATTTCTAATATATTTTTATTAGTTAGTTTTATATTATATAAAATATTAAAAAATTATATTTAAAATTGAATGTCAAAAATATATTAAAGCATTAAAAAATAATTAAATGAATAAATTCAATTACCACTAGAAAGAGAAGATTCATTTGTCAAGGTGGATGATACTGGTGTTGTAGAAGTAAGAGTAAATAATTCATGTCTTTCACGTTTCCTTTTCTGCAATTTTTCTCGCAAACTGTTTCTTTTTATTTTAATTGCCTGTATCTCTTCAAAAGCGTCTGACATATCTTCGCGATAATATTTGTAAAAGAAATATTATATATATAATAAGTATATGAAAAATAATATCAAAAATTAAGTTTAATAAAAATTTAAAAAGTTATTTTTTACATTCCAATGAAAAGAATTGATATTTACTTTTTAATATCGATAAAAGCAATCTGAAATATTTAAGAGTATATTTCTATTTAAAAATTTCAACATATATAAAGTGTTAACGAACATTAACACTTTACAATACGTAACCTAACTTGATCTTAACAACTTAAGTAACCTAACTTTAACTGAAAAATTAAAAACACATGACTGATTTGTTAATTTGATAAGTACTTGAAGAAAATAATAGATAGTTGTTGTAACTAAGTTTGTACATAATAATTCTATTCTTAAGAATTTTGTTTTATTGTAAATGATAAGATGTCAAATACAAAAGAATTTTTTCTTTCGGTTACACAACGTATTTTTAGTAACTGGACTGCATTAAAAGTAAGTATTTATTTTTTGGAATTTACAATATGATATATACACGTTCTTGATGTATATTATTTTTTATAAAATATTTTTTATTAGATGGCAGTAGAACATGGAATGGGTATAAAGGAAAGAGCAATAGATTTCTGTCCATATATGACAGAGGTTATGTATATGAATGGTTTGTATTTTCGTCTCATTCATTTTCATATTATACCTCAATTATTTTTATAATTGATTTTTTATTTTATTTTTATCTTTAGAGGGTTTAAATACCAATGAAATTGCTAATGAATTGGAAGATTACATGGATGAGCATTTTAACACAGAACTTCAAGATAATAGTGCAATGCAAGTAGCAGAAGAATTGTTAAGATTTTATCGTTATTGTATTGAAAATAATGAAAATTTGGCAATGACAGAACTTGAAAAGTTACCACCATTACAATCATGGATTATAACAAATGAACCTATAAAAAAAATTCAAAATTCATATGCTATAGAAAATGATAGTTCTGAAAATGAAGAAGAAACATCTGTTTGTATGAAAGTTGCAGATGAATGGACAGAAGTAAAAACTAGACGAAAAAGATAACTAATATTTGATATTTTAAAAGGTACTTTTTTTTATTTTTTTTCCCTTTTTTTTTTTTTTTTTTTTTTTTACAAAAGAACAGATTAACAAAGAATATATAAACTACTGTTTTACAGTACATGTGCATTTTGTAATTGCAATGTATTCTATAATTTTGTAACCAATCACTTATCTAAGCAGTCTTTGGAACATTGTCAAAGTTTATTTGGCAGTTTCAGTTATTATTTCTAAAGAAATAAAAAAAGTACATAAAATGTTAATAAATATTTTATAAATGATTTTTAATATTTCATAAAGTATTACCTTTCTCACTTTGAGATAAAGGAACATTACAATATCCATTCTGTTCTTTTACAACAGTTTCATTTTTTTCTTTTTTTATTCTTTCTTTAGGACCTAATATACTTAAAATTACTGGTAAAAATAATAATCCATGAAACAGACCAAATATCACTACACAAGTAAATAACTGAAAAATTTTTATACACAATTAATTTCATAACAAAAATTTTTAATAAAAAAAGATAAAAAATTTTCAAATAATACCTTAAAAAAAGTATTGAAAAGATAAGCATCACTAGAACCTAGTAAAACAAATGCTAAAAATGTACTCAAACCTCCATTAAATACAGCTGGACCAATAATAGAAAGTGTTTCTATTGCACGTTCTATAAAAATTAATTAATTGTTAATTTAATAATAACTTAATTATTTTTTTTTATAAATTTGACACAAGAAAAGAAATTATTTACCCTTTTTGCTGCCTTTTGCACGTATAAATTCTAGTCCCATATGTGCGGCATAGTCAACTGCTAGCCCCACACATAACAGAATCATAATACTTGAGGACATTTCAATAGTTAAATTCAAAAAATACATAGTGCCTAATAAATCAATAAGCGTAAAAAATACGCAACAAATCACCCAAAATGATGCTTGTAAATTTCTAAGAAATATCAATATTACTACTCCAATGGTCAGAATTTCCAAGCCTAAATTCCTAATCAATTCTTCCCCTATGACCTATGAGAAAATTATAATTAATTGAAAAAAAAAAAATGAAAAAAAGAATCAGGATCTTTACTTTATTTGCTGTCCATGAAACATAATCAGGAGAAAAAATTGCTATATAATCATGTCCATGAGAAAAATTTATCGCCTGAATTGACTCTCTGATAAGTTGCATTGCTTGTATTTGTTCCGATGTTGTATTGATCATAACATGTTGAACAGGAATTTGTGATGTCTGAGGTAAATAAAATTATTGTTAAATGACAGTTTATATTTAACAATCTATTGTAAATGCACTTCGTAATTCGTCATTTTTCTATAAAAATATTTTATACGATAGCTGTTTGAAATTCTTTTTACATCTATAAGATAACTGGCGTTTACAATAGATTGTAATAATCAGTATATATTATATAGATAGACGTTTATTAATACCGTTATGTTATATTCTCCAGCCGGTAATTTATCGAAATTGATATCCTTAATATATGCTTGACCTTCCTTCGTCAGAAGTAAATATTCTGTCAAAATGTTATAATATTCTTCGCTGCTATCTATATCGCCTATAATAAAGTATTAACAATTTAGTTATTCTTAAGTGTCTTATTTTGTATATAAAATAAAAACTTACCTTTATCAGTAACATTAAGCCATTTTTCATAAGCAATAAACCATGGATCAAGGGTATTATTATTAATAAATTTATTGTGTTTTAAAACTTCTACCAGTTCAGAAAGAGATTTACGATCTTCATAATAATCTATGCCAGTCATATAAATCCCTACTCGTTTTCCATACTTTGGAAAATATTGCTTTAATTTATCATTAAATTGGATTGGATAGGAATCTTGATTTAAATACCAAAGAGGATCGAAATTTTGTTCCAATTGAAACACTGCCCATGTATTAACGCATAAACAACTGGCAGTGATTAGCAGAATAATTACTTTTGTTGTAGTCTTGGTGATACCTGGACCGATATAATTCTCGAAGATAATCTGTTGCGTGTTCCTTTGGCTACATTCGTTGGGTTTCCAGTTTAATTTTGGTCGACAGAAGCAACCATCCTTGCGGGCTTCGAGTCTTTTTTCATCATATACAAGACAACTTACGAAGAATATGATTTCATATATATATAAAAATAGAATTCCTAATGTGGCGAATGCGTAGAAGGATCTTAGTGTCGGCATCACAGTTGTAATACCGAAAGCAAACGCAATTATGTTTGTGAAAGATGTCACTGTGATTGACATTCCTTAAAAGAAAAATAAGAGATAAAAATAATATTAATACGTATTAAAAATAATATCACAAAATATAAGATCGTACCAGCCTGTTGAATAGCTTTAGCAATACGTATAGGAATTGCTGCGGATTGATCTGTTTCAGGAAGATTTACCAGACTTTGCATAATCACAAACATATTATCGACACCTATGCCAAGCAACAAAAATGGAAGAATGGAATGTATAGGACCATAAGAATAACCCAAATAATAGCATACTCCGTAAGAGGATAAAATTGCCTGACCAACCACAAACACTCCCATTATTGATAGATAAATTCGTTGTTCTAATGCGTTACATTTACCAATCATAACCATTACATAGACCGCAATCAAAGATATTCCACAACATAATACTGTAAGATTACTATTTAATATTTGATGTAAAGAATCTATGTAACTTCGTGAAGCTATCGCATATATCTCCATTCCTGGAGGAAACGTGATATTCGAATGGAGAACTCGATTTATGAACTCTAATTCCCAGTTGGCCGAGTTCGGATTAGATTTTTTTAACATCCAATTCAAAATTGTAGCATTGGCGCCTTTAATCCGACCTTTTTTGTCATAAATAATACCGGAGAGCAGAGGCGTAATATCTAATAGAATATTATCGTTGATCCTACAACAGAATAAACGTAACATTTTGAAAGATAGTTCGAAGATATGTTTAATTGGAAACTCACTTGTGTTTGATTGCTTTGGTCACATCCTCGAGCACCTCTTTTTTTGTCAAATTACGAATATCCTTCATTAAACTAGTTTCCCAAAGTTGTATGATGGACTGATATATACATCCATTTTTTTGTATCTTATCCTTAAATTCTGCCAGGCTGGATCCAATGATCTCCTCGAAGATTTCGGTCGTATTCTCCACATTGAACCATGTGAAATATCTATAATTCAGTGAGAATCTTATCTACAATTCAAATCAAGAACAAGATATTACAAATCAAACTAAAAATAATTAATTTTTGTTACCCTGCACACACATCTTCCCAGGTACTATTATTTACCACGATAGATTTTACTGCTTGCTCTATTTTGCTAATCTGAAAAGAAAAAAAAACACGATTCAACAAGTGACTTAATCTCTCAGAGATTCCAGCTCACAGATTCCAAATGCTAGGTAAATCTCGTGAGTCTTAAGAAATTTTTGACAAGAATCATGCGTTAAAGTGGAAAAGAACCTTCATAGATACTCGTATAATTCATGATCGCCTATGTACCGAGCGCAGCACTTCCGGCTCTAAAACGTTGGGGGCTGTGACGATGATACTTTCGTATCGGAAATCGTCCCGGAAGTGTGTCTTCACCCAGGCGGCGTCGTTACGTATTATGGAATCTTCGGGCACGAAGAGCTCGATATCGTCGAGCTCTTCCCTCCAGAAAATCAGTCCAGGCGCGCAGATACAATTTATGCAGAAACATACCAGCAACCACAGCCAGGGTCGTTTTCCAATACTTAAGCCAATACTAAAAATCACGATATTTTATATTAAATTTTCTATGTGGTAAAGTATAATAAGAACAGTAGTATTTATATAAAAAAAAAAATTTCTTAATGCAAAAAAGTTTTTTTCATTGTATTTTATTGAAAAGGCATTTTTTCTTTTTTTCTAGGCAAAACCATGGAACAGTGTCATTTGAGAAGCTTAAGATAATTTTATGCAATGTTGCGTTAAGGTATATTCTCTATCAGCAAATATAGTTTTCGTAGCGATACATTGAATAAAATACAAACTGCTTCAATTTTAAAAAAAATTTCAATACATAAAATATAACAATTTAGATGGATCAATTTAGAAGAAATAAGTTTAGCTGATTTTTAATTCAGATATCGTATGATATCGTTTAATTAATAAATAACGAATGACTAAGTGTAAAAAAAATTCGTTCGATATAATTATCTAATAAGGGCAACGATACTTAAATGAAATATTAAGAAAATACAAAGGGTAGCGCCAGAGGAACCGTTGGCCTAATATAGGCCACTTCGTGGAACGAAAGCGACCATCCTTGATTCAACTAATTAAGAGGGTCGCGATGATCTCACCTTAAGTGGATTAAATTGCACAAGGTTCAAGCCCCGAAACTTGACCACCGTTAATGTCATTATTCTACAATGAGATTTATTATGTTTTCATAGTTCGATCAATTGCCTATTGAAAACACATGCTACGACGCGTGGAAGTTGATTGATCATAATTGCAATTCGAGCAACAATCACGAATTTCATTTGAATCGAATGAATCATTTGAATTCATGAGGGATATTTCAATGTGAAAAACTTTAAATCAATGAGTAATTTTTACAGAGATTTAAATTTCTTATTACGCTAATGAAAATATATCCTTGTCATAGTTTGGATTGTGGCAATTAACTTTTCAGTATGAGATTATCAATAAAGTACATTTCAATGTCAGTTATTTAAAACGGACTGAAAACGGAACATTTCAATGTACAGTGTAGAATTAAGCGCAAATTCAAAATTCAACGGAGAAACGAAGACATATTTCCAAATATAAAGAACATAATTATATTTAATTTACCGAAATTTGATCAATTTTTTCCTCTTTAACAATTTTTTCAATTGTAAACAAGAAAGAAAAAAAAACTTTAAAAATAAAACCAACAATATGAATCAAGTAATTGTTTGTGAAAAAAAGCTAAGCATAGTTTATTTTTATCAAAATATATAAAAAAGAAAAACAAAAAAAAAAAAAGAAAAAGAGAGAGAAATCAATCTTAAACAACTGTAAAATTAAAATGTTTCTAAACAAAAATATTTTCTTAAAAATAATCTACTCACCGATAAAACATACGATCTGAATTTAAATGAAGATCTAGTAACAGATCTTTCAAGCGTTTCCACATGTTGTTGGCGTTTCTTCCTCGATGTGATTCCATCCTCGCGCTCAAGTTGTTCGATAGTTGAATGTCCACTGTAGAAGAACGTTTGTAAGCACACAGCCGAGTATGGCAGCATGCATGTGACCAACGTTGGAAGTAATCTGCCACAATTATATAACGTTCGGACCGAAGCTTCGCTTGCACGATCGCGGCTGATGCCATCGGGAGGATGAGGAGGAGCGTGGACGTCAGTCACCCCTCCTATTGTCTTCGTGAATGCTCATTTAGGATGTTTCTCAACATTTGTATTCATTCAAGATATACGCAATACAATTTTTCAAAAAAAAAATCATGAGATCTTTTTTTTCTATGCTAAAAATGATAATCTTTTGTATATTTTCAAATAGAAAAATATAAGAATTTGTTGATTGAAGTGTTCAACAGAGAACTTTTTATATTCTTGAGATTATCTAATCATGAATAAAACAGAGGTGTGATTTATATGAGATGATTAGCATAATTGTGGGTAATGTATCAAGAGTGTCGGGAAAGAAAATTGGCTGTATTGAAATTGATTTCATGGATCAGATGGTGTTCATTGTTTCTTTTATAATAGTCTTTTCTTTTTTTTTTTCTTCAAAAAATTAATGTAACGATATACTGGTATTAATACAAATATGGTCAAAATAATTTTTATTGAATATAATAGCTGAGGTCGAGAAAGAATCATATCGACAATATCGTTGCCATGAACGAATTCATTCGAAAGCTAACGCAAACAAAATGTTTAAACTACCGTTTGATTTACTTGTATTTCAACAGAAATTGCTTGATGGTTACCTTACCTGACGCTCATATCCAACGTTTAGAACAGCATAGCACCAATTCTAACTGGTCGACCTACTTATTCCATTAATTAACGCTTTTCTTTGAAAGTTTACGGCTACATGATGTAAAAGTCTTCACTAAACTGCAAATTAAAAAAAAAAAAAAAAAAAAAGTAAGTAAACTTGCAACATAACCAAAGATACAAAATTGTCTTACAAGCAACATTGATAGTTATACGATGATAACAATCGATTTTCCATGATTGATAACACGTTCATATTCTTCACGGTCTATGGGCACAGTCTATGAGTCGATTGACGAAAATAGTGCAACGGATCCGACTTATTAATTTTCTCACAACAAACGAGCATTAAGTCTCTTCTTTCAGACCGTTATTCCCATGGTGCACAACTATACGACTCTTGATCTACGTTCGCGGTCGAACGATTGCAGAAAAAGTTATTGATCAAACGGTAATTGCGGAAGAATCAATGTTTCCCAAGGATGTCTTGAATTCCTTGAAAATTACACAATTTTGCATTTCGTTAATGCTTTTGCTCAAGAGAGTCTATACATGATCATAATAATAAAATAACACGTGATCTTATAAATATATCTTTGGAAATTTTTCTATCTATATTATTTTAATATTTTATCACAATTAAGTAAACAAGAATAAGATATTTTCATTCATTAATTTAGGTCACTCCTGTCATCAAACGATAGAGAAACCATAATCGATTGAACCCCACTTATTCAAGAACAGTTTGCATTCTTTACTCGATTTTCACTCACGGTTCACTTTCTCCTGGAACATTTGTGACAAAAGAGTAGAGACCATTGTCAAGGAAAAGGAACGAAATGGTTCGCGAGATCACTGAACAAAATGAAAGGAATACACACGTTGGTTAACAGCAATTTCGTCCAGGTAATAAACGACAAGGGGACGGGTTTATAAGCTTGCAGAGAAGGTAGGGAGAGTCGAAGTGAATGGCTTTCTCATCGTGGATCTTCAGTATTCCTGGTTCCAGTCGGACCGATGGATGGTCTCCTCTTGTACGCTATTTGTTATAACAGCTGAATCTGTCAAGTCGGTGTTCAATGTAATTAAGAAATTTGTGACGAGACGAGAAATTTAGTGCTTGAATTATTGAAACATCGTTACATCGTACAATTGTAAGTAAAATTCCAAAAATTTTTATTTGTTTCTAATTAATTTTCGATCGAAGATATTTAAAATGCGATATATTTTTCAAAATGTTTTTTTTTCAATTGGTAATAAATAAAAATTATTATTTATCTAATTATTATCTAAAATTATGGATAAAGCTATAAATAAAATATTATTAATAAAATTTATATTTCGTTCAAAATTAATGTGTTTTTTTTTTTTTAATTTATGATGACAAATATATATATATATATATATGAAAAATCATTAAAATGAACAATAGCAATTAAAAATATCATGGCTATATTTTTATTTTTTATTTAAAATTTCATAATTAAATAATTATTTTTATGGTACTTGACATTTCTATTTCTTTTGTTCTTATGAATCTTATAAAAAATTATGCACTTAAAACCCATTCTAATTTATTTGTGTTGTAATGTATTGTAATGTTAGTTTGCTTTTCATTGCCGACATAAGACACGTTCCATGAATGGTGTCAATAGTCCTTGTCAACCAGTAAAAAGAAATCAAGGCGTTTTTTTGAATTTCGGCCAATCGCTGAATTTATAATGAATTAACGGTTTTTAGAAAGTTCCACAGGATAGAATTTTACTAAAAATTCTAAGATGAAAATTAAACCATTAATGACCATTTTAAACAGCAATAAAAATGAATATCAACAGCTCATACATTTAAATTCGTATAAAATAATTCCAGAATCAATCGAAAATGAAATGGATAGACGTACTAGTTTCTTATATGAAAATTTCTTTGACAAAAGTTGAAAAAAAATTGATCTTAAACAAGAAGAATAATATGCAAGTGTAGTCATTTTCTCTCAATGATTTTTTCTCCACTATTTTAGTCAAAAATGTAATTTCAAAAATCATAGTTTATGTATAATAGATATGTGATATGTGATCTATGTCCTCTGGTAATGTCTCGATTCATAATTCACCGGTTTATTTCATGAAATTCAAATAGAAATGTTTTATAGATTTATTTACGATTCTCTTTCTTATGAAAGATTTACGATTTTGAAGCAATAAGACTTCCATGATAAATAAAAAAGAATAGTAGATATATAATTTTAATGACGTGACAAAAGAAATATCTTTATCGGGAAGCGATTAATGAAAACGTGTTTCATATCAGCGTGATTATGTTCACCTTGACCGAAGAAAGTGTTACGCTGGTCTTTAACCCATGTCGATCGATTCATCATGAATGTACAATCGATCTACTTTTCCATATATTTCAATTAAACTGCAAAATGAAATATTATATAATATTAATTCTAAGATTAGCTCAATGATTAATTATCGTAACAAATATATATTTATATGGAATATAAATAATAAAATTAAAATTTTTATAACTCGTTCCTTTCTTTTCGTTGGCCAGCGATAGAATGATAAAACGACAAAACGCTTCCAAGTATTAATTTTTTTTTCTGTTCGTTAGTCAAGTTAATTACAATTATTGAAATTAATTAATTACTTGAAATTATTAATCAATAAACTCCTTCTAAAAGTTTTTGTTATTCATACGAATTTTGCTAGAAATAATAAATATATACGTTATTCTATTTTTATTCTAAAAATTCGATTTTGAAAAATGTTCAAAAGTTAGTAGATTTACCATTAATTCCAGAATCATGAACCTGTTGGCAACGATCTTGTTGGTCCTCGTGGTAGGACTAGTCAATGGTCAATTAAACTTCGAGGGTAATCCGTTGACGGAAAACACCGAGTACACGGCCGTGGAATCACGACTCTTCGAAACTGCAAGACAAAAAATGAGAACAGAGAACATGACGAATATTGCGACAGAATCTTCTCAAAAGTTTTCATCATCGGCCCCAAATGTTAATAATTCGACCCAAACCGCAAATCCGATAAAAATCGATGATCATGCAATCATCCAAAGAGATTTATATAATTTGTCGTATCCATCGAAACAAGAGAAGATCGTTCAAACAGGTCGACATTTGTCTACAAATACCAACAATCAAGGAATCACCTCCAAGGCTCAAGTAGCGTTGAACACTTTTCTAAATTCCAAAACGCCAGAAGAGTCGCGGCTGTCTTTAGATCATTATTTACGAAGCAAAGAAAATATCAAGAACGTCGAACCAATAGTCGCTAATGAACAACAATTAACGCAACAATTAGTTAATCAGCAACCCATATCCTCCTCGGTGAATCAACATTTGACTGCACAACTTATGCAACAAAGACAGACATTGCAACCTTTTCCAGTTAATCAACCGACCTACAATTCGCCTGTGAACCCGATAGATATTCATTCGGCTATATCAAATCCAATATCTATACCTTTAATGCAACAATCGTACGCGCCTGGAATTCAAGCGAGGAACGATGTCTTTTATCCTGGATGGTATCAACGTATGAGAAAAGTGCACGGAAAACCGTTTCCTTATGCACAATCTAGGGTTGGATCGGGGATATATGTTGGTCCTGTTCCTCCAGGTGAGACATTTCGACCGTGTTTTCGTAATCCTTGAAATCTCGTGTCACATATGAAAAGAGGTCAAAGTACTTTATATAATAATTTAATTTATTTCATTGCAATATTCTGATTAAGCATCTTATTTCTATTTTATTTCTATTGAAACTTTCAACTATCTCGAAATGTTAACCATAGTAAGGAAACAGGTTTAGCAATCGAGAGTTACATCGTTCAGGAAACTTGTTTTAATGCAATTCGCATTGTAAGAACTTCTTAATTAGAGGATTTGTGAGAATTTTCTTATTCAATGCAATAATTGATTATTTTCACTTGAGATTAAATAAAAATTCATTTTAATCAGTAGGTAATTAATTTTGCAATCAAATTTCTTAAGCAGTACCGTTCAAGCAGAAAGGCTCACCTGTTGAAGTGATCTACACGAAGCCACCAGGATTTCATCGTGGTCCACCAATTATCAACAACCATCCTATCCCATATGAAGACGCTGCTTGGTTCCCCGAAGTTGATCATCCACCGTCATCGAATAAAGATATCTACTATTCTCAACTATACGCCCAATCGTACGATCCTTATTATTACAATTATATCGCTAAAACGGGAAAGATAAAACCTCATTTGTATGGAAAATTGGGTAAGTATCACGAAGAGGAAGACGATGGTATTTGGTCAGAATTGTACCAAGGATTCAAGAAACACGGTTTAAAAAATATTATGACACCAACGTTCCTCTTGGGAATGACTCTTCCCGTGGTCACTCTAATGCTCACTGCGCTCGTGCAGAAAAGATCCTTCGCTAGGTCGGATTCGAGAAAATTCTCGACACGAGAGGAGACGATCCAAGATTATCTGGAACAAGTTCAAAGAGCTGTAGAATGTTATGAAAAGAAAAGAAGGAAGAGAGACACGAATGTAGATGAGTGTTAGAGTTATAACTACCTTTAATTCCATTAATTTATTAAATACGAATGGATGATCAAAGAAATGGAGAGGACGTCTTATGTACATACCTTATGTAATATAAAAAAATAATAATGAGGGGAACATTCACAGGATTAACAAGAATAGAGATTGTTTTCTCTTTGCAATCGATGATTTATATCGTGTGATTAATTAAATCGTTAAATCGTGGTACTACGAGATATCAAATGGAAGAAGGTGACAGTGAAACGTTTTCCGTGATGAGAGTGGACGATGCGAGAAACCAACTTTCGCGGGTCAATTATATCTGTGACCCTGTTCGCATTTACGTACGTGCTCGTGGGTGTGCAATTTGTATATCGAGATAGCGAATTACTTTTACTTTTCCATAATAAATTGTTCGATCAAATGAATTTTCTAGTAGTAATTAAATTATAGATGCATACATATACATGTATAAATAGAGAACGAGATTGGGAAATACAAAAATATTAAAATTATATATTATATTATTGTCTATTTTTTTAATTCCTTTGATATATCATACTTGAAATATTTTTCTTTCCTTTCTTCTCTTCTCTTTTAAGTAGGAAAAGACGTTCAAACGGGCAGTGATCTTCGACCTATATTTTAGTATTATGTGTACTCTGACGAGTGCTGAATTTTAAATTAGAAATGACATCCACGATTTGTTGCACCGCAAATCGTGCATCATGGCACAGAAATGGATAACCGGTTTGATTATTTATTGGGTGGATCGTGCAAAGTGTTACGCATTGATTTCGATGAAATTTTAAACGAAATTCTATTGTGAATTATTTAATATTGCATCTTTCGTTGCTTCTTTACTTTTAAATTCACTCAAGATTTCTTTCCTTTTTCAATATTTCTTTTATATCTTCTAAATTATTAAATTGCTATAAAGAAAATGATCCAATTTATTGAATTTTAATTTTCTACGATTATTAATTCCTATTAATATGAAAACAATATTCATAAATGATCGACCAGTAAATGTATCGATCTTATTTTTATTGAATGTTATTTATCTTGTACAAACAATTAAATCCTTTTTTTCGTTTAATCTCAAAATATTAAGGTCAATTTTTAATCTTCTTCTTTATCAATATTAAATATGATAATGGAATCATTTTTTTTTTTTATTATAAATTTTTTACTACAAAATGATTTCTTGAGATCGATGATTATTTGAAAAATATATTCGTTATGTTTTTATTCCGTTCCGTTATGCTATGACATAACTCGAATACACGATGTTGATTAGTAATGTGACGATAAGGTCAATTACGATAACTCGACCATTAATGAACTCGTAAATTAAAATCATATGGAATAAAGCGACTCGTTTGGTATCCGAGAAAAAGCTTATGCAAACTTCATCCCAAAGAAATCTCGGTCGATTTCTTCTCTTGCCGGAAATGCCTGAATGTACATAGAACCGTTCCACTTAACCTGTTGAATTTTACTAACATGGCTGTTAGGATATATTCTTAGACTTTTAAAAAAGGCGAGACACCCATCGAATCTTTGGATGACATTGAAGTAGCAGACATACTTATTCAAAACCGGTTTTCAAACTTGCACTCCAAATGATAAAAATCTAGTTATTTCTTTATCGGTATTAATATTTTTTCATTATTTAATATGAAATATTATTTCTTTTCTTTAAAGCTTTTTCGTTTATATATTGATAATAGATATAAAATCCATATATATATATATATATTTTTAATCATAATCATGCACAATTATATGCATTCAAATAAATATCGATCAATATTCAATGATTCTTCAACCTGAAACTAAATTTATTCTTGGTGAAGATCTATTAACCGATATATAATTGAATTATTTCATCAAACGATTGACGGTTTAATTCACGGGTCATGAGATCCAGACGTTCTGCACGTTCCATCATAATCAAAAGCAATTACTAATTTCATCTCAATTTTCTGCACATCATTAACGAAAAAAAAAAAAGCATTGTTCAATTTACAATAGTAACGTCTATGCAATACGTTTTTTTATTACTTACCAATCCTCCGTTGGAGAAATAGCAGAGAAAGTATATGATGAATATTAACGCGAGAGGAAAATACATTTTCGTTCGACAAAATTATATTGTTAATTACAAGATCTAAAAGATAATTTGTTAACAAAAAATATATTGTATATTTTATTGTACCTAGTTTCTACAATTAAAACTTGTTATGATAAGCAAAAGGGATTTAATTAATAAATGCCCTTATTTTAATAATAATAATTGAAATTTCAGCAGCCTGATAAATTATATAAATCGCTTTTGTTACGAAAATATATTACAATTAAAATGAATGTTCCATTAGTCGTTTGAATACAGTCAAAGTTGCTTATAACAAAAATAAATCAAATGTGTTTTTATTGTTTTTTCTTTTGCTTACTTTAATAAAATATTAGCGATTATTTTTTTTATTCATGATTTGAAAATTGAAAGAAAATATACATTTCACAATTCGTGTGCAAAGAAAAAAAAATTATTCATTTAACTAGACTAAATTACATATGTTAAAATTTGTTTAAAATAAAATAAAATAATCAAGATTTTTATGCATGTTTTATATCTCTTAATATGTGATATATCCACATGCGATTTTCGAAAATTGTCTTTGAGAAGAAAACAAATTTTCGAAATATTACTTTTCTTTAACTTTCTTCCAGAAAAAGAAAATTAAAAAAAAATGTTTTTTGGCACACTTTGTAACTTTCATAGAATAAATAAAAGGATGAAAGATAATACATGGAAGATAATACAAAATATGTAAATTCTAATTAATTCCATGAAAGTCACATAAGTTTTTTTATGGATATAATATGTATCAGGCGCTTGTAAAATTATAACTAAAAAAAAAAAAAAAAAAAAAAAAAAAACAATGTAACTCTTGTATTGCTTTCAATCTTAGTATGCAACACTACACATATTACGTATATATGTATAACTGTGTATAATTGTTCTTTATTATCTATACAGGCATCACAAAACCCTATTCTTTCACACAATTTTAAATAATATTTTATTTTTCGAAAAAGAAACAAGAACAATGATTATTTTCTTATTCTCTTCTTTTAATTTATTAATATTAACGCAAATTATAACACTGATACCAGTAAATATTTATTATTGATTTGATTCTACATAGATGTCAGTCTTCATCTCAGCTGACGTCTATTTTGTCTTTTTTTTACCATCAGCTGTGGCAAATATTCTTGTGTAATATCGGTTTATATTATTTTTTATAATTTGTTTGATGCATCCAGTGTTGTATTCTTTCTTATTCTTTCAATGATTACATGTACAAAAATAAAGATTGACAAAGTAAAATTATCTAAAATTTAACAATTGCATATTTTTTGCATTGATAAGAATTACGAATTGCTATATATAATAACATTGCTACATATAATGAAACTGCGACTAGACGAAATCTTGTGTATAAAGCGATATTAGCCAATAAACGCTAAAAATAATGCATTTGTAATACATCTACTGTTAGATTACAATTTTTCTTAATCGAAACAATTGCATATAGTTTATATTGTTTTTTCTTTTTCATTTTTTAATTCATTTTTTTCAAATTGAAACTAAATTTTTAATTCGTATGATCTACCGTCACAATATGATAAAATTAAACGAGACATTAAAATTTAATCATTACATTGTATAATGTCATCATAATAAATCTTGAATTTAAAATTATACGAATGTATATATCTATTCTATATATAAATGAATATATGTACATATATTATCTTCAAAAAATTTTCTAAATATTACACATGTATAACATAAATAATAAAAATTTCAAATATACATAAAAATCTATATAGATTGAAAGACCATTTTTAATGTATTCAATATTTCTAATATAAATTGTTGTACTGTCTGCTAATATCATTGACTTGCAATGATAATTTCTTAATTGATTAGTAAAGATTACTGTAAATATAATATTTTCTTTTTCTTCTTTAATAAAATATCAAATAAAAATATTAATGAAAATGATTAAAAAAAAAAAGCGCCAAATAAAGTATCTTAAGCAATTAGTTACAGTAATCCTATTTTTCAACGTTCTTGCCTCCAAAAAAAGGCTATCGAATTAACATGATACTTACGTGATATTTAGCAATGATATATATAATTTCTTACATCTCTTCTTTTTATCTTAATCAATATTAGGATGAACAGTCCAAGTCTAAAAAGATGTTCTATAGCATTATATCAATTCAGTCAAATTTTTCTTCCTTAAACGCGACGTTAATAGCTTCGCCAACGTGTTTTACTATGAATGCAGGCTTGCCAAGACCATCTTCAACTGGTAAGAAGTCTCTAGGACTATGCTCAGATATAAAATCAGAATCTCGTTGATGAACACCAGTTTCAACTAAAATACTAATACAAGCTTTTGCATTGGGTGGTTTGATATCCTTGTCAAGTAATTTCTTCAATTTATCAGATTTTAATGCATCCTCTTTTGCACAATAAGATAAATATTTATCGTACAAATTTGCACCAAAAATATCAGTGTTGATGTTATCTCTATAAAATACAAATTTAATTTAATTATATGTTCATTTTAATTCTTAAAATTTTGTTAGTTTTTTAATATCTTCAATGGATTAATTACCCAATAGCATATATGGTGTTAACATTATCTATACCAATACTTTTAGCATGTTCATGAAGCATATAATTTGCATGATAATATGTTACTTCACTAGGTTTTCCGATTAGAGCAGAATATATCATATCTTTTCCTGTAATCTTTTTATATAATGATTCTAAACAAAGTAGAAAAGTACCATGACCATATCTAGGAATCGGTGCTTCTGATACCCATAATAAATCCATATTACATGCCAAGATTGGAATGTGTGGATATGGAATATCGTCAAGCAAACCAGTAGGCATGCCATTAGTCATTAAAAGATCTATTATAAGTTGTAATGGGGTTTCCCAAGAAACGGGTTCACTAAATAATACAATGGCTTCTATTCTAGGAAACTTGGGATCCACAGGACCACATATTGGATTTCTCTTTTCCATATTTACATAATCTAAACAAGGAAAATTTTGCACTAATTCTTGAATAGTTACTGTTTTTTGAAAACCCAATTCCTTAGCTATTTCTTTGATTGGTCCTTGACCAGATATTAGTACTTGTTTATTATGAAATTGATTAAATAATTTTAATGGTGAATGAGCCATAACAACTTGTGATTCTTTTACTTCAAATCCTATCCATTTAGATAAATCTGCTGCCTTTTGACTACGCAATGCGTTTCCACTGTTAGTAACAAATACAGTTGGTACACGGAATTTGCCATCTTTTCCTTGCAGTTGTTTAAAAGCTTCTGATACAGGTGGTAATACTTTTTTGCCACGTACTAATACACCATCAATATCAAAAAGTAAACCAAATTTTGGTTTAATACTTAGATGCTGAAAAAAAATATAATTCTTATATAAAATAAAAAATAAAATAAAATTTTATAATAAATGTTTATTATGTTATTATGTCTTTAAAATAATTAATTTTCTTTAAAATATTATATATTAATTTATATTTTATAATTATATTACAAATAATAATATATAAATTATTATTGTTTACATGTTTTATAAAGAGTTATAGAGTTACTTCATATTTTTGGAGCAAGATATTGATACAGCTATATAGACCTTGAAACAAGATATAAAAATATACTGTTATGTTATGAATGTTATATAGTATATTTTTATACTAATGCATAATGCAATGTTTGACAAATTTTGCATCATTTGTTTTTATCAATTTTTAAAATATTTAAAATTTATAAATTATAAATTTTTGCATAATATTGAAAAATGAATATAAAAAATACAATTTCAAAATTTTTTAATTAAAATAATAAAAATTTGCATTAAATTTGATAATTTGTATTTATGAACAAGTAGTTTATTTAAAAATTCAAATTTTAATCAAAAAGAATTAATTTTAAATATTTTTTAAATAACAAATAGTATTCGAATAGTTCGAGAGAAATGAAATTAACGATAAATAAAAATCTTGTCACAATATCAATTAATTGCGAATGAATGAATCATTATTATATTTTCAATTTATAGTGAATTTAATTTAATCTACGTCATAAACAAAAAAAAAAAGTGAATAACGAATCTACTTTGATGTACAGTAACTAGAATCAAATATAACAATGGCGTGTGAAATGTAACTCACTCTGACCCCCGTGAATCTTACGATGTCTGGTCGTAATAATATTTTCATAATTGCCATTCTAATAGTGGCAATAAATAAATAAGAATACGATGATAATACTTTAAACTTATATTATGTTCAAAGGTTACTTCTCACTGATTGATTATGCATAATGCAATTTTTTGAGGTTATAGTGACCTATAGATCACACAGTGGATTTTATCGTGTTTTTCCTATGTGCCGTAAGAGGACACAGGATACTTTACAATACAACTATCATTATCGTGCATCATATATATTTCATTTTTTTATCATAAATTTTCTTTGAATAAATTCATTTATTCTTTTTTGAATTAATTGATTTAACATTTTTTTCTAGATAAATATTTATCTAAAATATGTAATCTACAAATACACTAGTAATACTTTAGACTGAAGTATTGCATTTGGTAACATCGCTTTTAGTCGAATCGTGATGATATGAATGTACAACAAAAGAAGAATCTTTAATAAATATATTGGAAAAATTGTTAACCCTTTTATCAATTCTAAATTTATTATACATTCTTTTGTTAATTAATTTTTTGTACATTTATGTTTATTTTTCAATTATTGTATGCATATTTCATGAGAATTATATCCATCGTAATAAATTTTAGTTACTTACCTTGATTAAATTTGCAACGATTAAATAATGGGATGAAGGGTTGGATAACCTGTGTAATCTTGAGTATAGTCAAATTTTTATCCGTACAGTTTTGTTAAAGACTTTGCTGAACAAACTTTGTTTTTATATTTTGTATGAAATCAAAATGTTTATAAAATCGTTTAAAGTAAAATCTAACAATCAATTGAAAGGAACAGAAAGGTTAGTATAATTTAATTTATATTCTCAACAATTTATATTATATTACATATATATTATTATTGTCTTTAATTAGGAAAAAATTATGTGAAGAAATTTTAGCAGTATATCCCACATTGACAGATGAAGAGACACAAACGTTAATTCCTAAAAAAGAGGCAATAAGTGTTATGAAAATTGTAACTCACAATGGTCATTTAGGAAAAATTTATTGTGTAGCTAAAATACCTATGTTTTTTGAACTTGAATCTTTACATCAAGCAATATTACCTACCATATATACTTTATGGCATCATCCAAATTTATTAAAAACTTTTACAACATATCCTCCAGTTATATCAAAATTAATAGGTGGTGCAGATTTAATGTTGCCTGGTGTCTATTTGAAAGAACCTGTGACATTATATTCTTTTGGCAAATTACAAAAGGGTACACCTGTTTCAATAAATACAGAGGATAATAAGGTATAATATTATATAAGTTTATTTTTCTTTAGTGTATCATATTATAGTTTGATATATAATTTTACTTTTTTTTTTTTAATGTAGGCACCAGTTGCTGTTGGTTTTACTGCACTTTCTAGTGAAGATATGTATATGTCTGGAGGTCATGGAAAATGTGTAGAAATTCTGCATGTAATAGGTGATACATTGTGTCAACTTGGGAAGCCTCCTTTGAGGCCAAATTTAGGGCCACCAAATATTGATATTGATAGTGATAAGATAAAAAATATAGATGAAATAACTGATCAGAAAAATGAGAATAATGAAGAATCACTTATTGAGACAATGAATAATTTAGATATGAATAACGATCTAATATCAGAAACTGAAACTCCTTATGAGGAAGAAAACAAAATGGAAGAATCTGCTAAAATTAAAACTATAGCTACTGATGAAATAGAAATGACTATGGATCCAATAAAAGAAATGGATAATTTGCTTGAATATTGCTTCTTAAAAGCTTGCAAAACTTCAGTAAAACCTAGTGATTTACCAATATTAACATCCAATTTCTTTAAAAACCATTTAATAGCTGCATGTCCATCAAATAAAAACATAGATATAAAAAAAACTCGGTATAAAAAATTATCCTTGTTTTTAGCAGAAATGAAAACAAAAGGAGTTATTAATACCTCTGTTGTTAAAGGTGTTGAAAGTATATTATCAATTAAGGTAAGATTTTGATTAAAATTTTATAGAAATAAATTTTTGCATTCAGAAATTGTAATATCATCTTTTTATAGTTTGATCATCCTCTTCTAAAAGAATTAGTCATTATAGAGGAACCTACATCAACCCAGGAGCCAATTGTTTCCAATGCGGCAGTTGTCTCTGAATGTTATAAAGTGACTGCCGATGTTTTACCAGTACTATCAAAATTTGGATATGAGTGAGTATATAGTGCTACACTCGGGATGTGTCACGTTGCCGCGATACAATAAATGCAAAAAGATTGATTTTCTGTGCAGAGCAGAAGTCGACAACTGTTACATCATATACCATTATGCTGTATTATATGATACGAATTATGTATATTTTACTCCCATACAATGATTGCAGAAAAGGAGACATTATGAAAAGAGCTGAGATCAGAAAATGTTTTACTGAATACGTGAAAGCAGAGAATCTTCAAGATGGAAGGTAAAAAATTAATGATGAAATATATATTTTATTATAATTTTGTTTAATGATAATTTTGTTTGTATAGGATACTGAAACTGAACCCGCAACTCGCAGGTATTATGAAAACTAAAGCGAATGTGGAAACTGTAATGATGGAGGATGGAATAAACAAGTTTATCGGACGTATGACACATATGCATGAAGTTACTTTAGCAGGAAATAAATTGTTACACACGGGTAAATTGGAACCTATTGATATGAGAGTCACTGTTCGATCCGGTGGTAAAAAGGTATAGTAATTGATTTTTTAAAAATTAACATATAAAATTAATTAATGTAGATGTAATGTTGTTAATTATTTATTTAATGTTTATATAGGTAACGTTAGTAAATAATTTGGAAACATTTGGCATAAATGCTAAAGAATTTAGCAAAGAATGTCAGAATATTGGAGCGAGTGCAACAATTACGGATGAACCAGGAAAAAAAACTCCTAGTGTCCTAGTTCAAGGAAATCAAATTTTATATGTCTACAAATTACTTACAGGCAAGTAGTAAAATCGATATTTTATAAGATATTAAAAAATATTTCTATATCTTTTGAAATGAATATTAATTTTTCAGAGAAATACCAAATTAAAAAAAACTATATAAGAGGATTAGAATTCGCTCCAAAGAAACAAGGTTCCCATAAAAAATAAGATATCTTTAAATAGTTATCACGCTATAGATGTGACATGTTATATGAAAAATTATGTTATAAATGATCTATTTTTTATTTATTTAAATATCAATATTTTTCTGTCCATAATTTTTTCATTGTTTGAAAAATTATATATAGCATTCATGATATAACGGGAATATAAAATTCATGAATCGATCGATGTCCTTATTGGATTAGAAATTATTTAATATAGAATCTCGTTATATATGACGCTATTGTAATTATTATAAAAAGCATGCTATCATTTTTGTATATTTTTTTTCTTAAAATAATAATTTTGATTTAACGATTAAATATTAAATATACAAGAACATTTTATGATAAATACTACAACTCATAAATAAATCATTCTCGATTAATTTTTATGTAATCATTTTTATGTATCCTCAACCTTTTAAATAAATAATAAAATAAAAAGATGAAAAGAAACAGATGATTGATCAAAAGAGAATCAAGAATCCAAGTTTGTTAATATAATTTATTGTATATCGAGGTTTCAACATGGAAAAGTACAAATATTGCAATATAGGGCCCGCGAGCTCTCCTCGGGTGGGAGGGAGGGAGGGAGGGAGGAGGGTATAATTCATAGGAAGGAGAGACAACGCACGTTTAAGATATCTTGAGAACTTTTTTTTCCATTTGTTCTGACGAAAATGTGCTTGCTATGCACCAAAAAACCGAGGATATGAGGTATACATATGAAGATCTTACATATTTCCGCTGTTTTTTTCGCTTACCTGGCAACAGGGAAAAGTCAGTGAATTGACAAGACAATCCACCGAAATTTCTTTTGAGTAAAGGAAGGTTCCCTCCTCTCCACGGCCCCCGCATATATTTAATACTCGTTTTGTTCTTTTTTCTGCTACCAGTACGCACGGACGCGTCACGATTTTGGCGCGCGACGCGCACGTGCGTGTCGTGACAGTTATTATTCTTTTTTTTTTCTTTTTTTTTTTTAATCATCATCATTACCATCGTCATCATCATCATTTTCACTTTCTGTTCCTTAACTAAGCAGGCGGCCTCCGGCAACCATGATCGCCCGATTTGATCGATTATTTATCCATTTGATTCATCGATCGAAGAAACGATGAGTTCAGAAAGTATCTTAAAGTACTTATTTCTCAAATTTTTCAACATGTACGACGATATTACTTTCTGATTGGATTGACGGGTTTTTGGGCGGATATGACATAACACTTCGGTGACAGTTCTTTAAATTAATTTTTCAAGATGATACGAATCTCGTACTTTTATAGTCATACGTATATATTCAATATTTAGCGCTTGCTTGCCCGCGAAGTGTTTAATTATATGTAGCTCTCAAAATTTACTTTCTAAGAATCAACTGATCGTTTCTTAAACATCATCGATCATCAAATCGTGATTAAAAACATTCGCGTTTAACGTGAAACATTTCAAAGCACCCTTAAGTTTTTATCTCACTAGCTCTCTCCTTATCCTCAAAATAAATAACTTCGTCCGAGATTATCATCACAATTAGTCAAACTTGATCTTTATTCTCGATCGACGAGCGTTATCACGGCTGCAACAAAGTGCCTTTGTTTCATTCTCTCTTTCTCTCTCTTTTTTTCTCTCTTCTCACATTCTCTCTCTTTCTCTTTATATTCTAAATCGTTTTTTTTTTTCTCTCCTTTTTTGGGAACATATTGCGCCTACCGTTGTTACCTTATTCATCATTGGTTACGATCACAACCGTAATCATCGCTTCAATTGATCATCTGTCATTTATCATAATCGTTCTTCATAATATAATTACTGAAATTTCACCAATACCAACTTTTCTCATCTTTTCTCTAACATCATTCACCCTCGCGCTCATTCTCTCTTTTCTCTCTTGCTCTCTTGTTTTCTTTTACGCTCTCTCTCCCTTTCTCTCTTTTACGTTTTTTTTCTTTCACACTTCCATTCTCTCTCTCTCTCTCTCTCTCTCTCTTATTTCGCCTTCGGAATTTTCATAGTTTTTTTTATGCAACACATAATGCGACTAGGTAGTACAGATTAATTAATAATTAATATTGTTAGTTATACAATAATAACGTATGACTAGACAATGCAAGATAATAATTATATCGTAAATAGTAATAATCATGGATCGCAATTTATATCAACAATTGTGATGGCGCGCACGTGTTTTCGAAAATGTTGCTGTCTGTTTTTTTTTTTTTTTTTTTTTTTTTTTTTTTTTTTTTCCCTTTAAGTCATACTTGTGTCTGTTATGTGCCACAGTGTGCGTGAATGGTCTTCTTTTCTTGTACGTGTGGGTGCTTGTAATCATGTATTTTGTGTGCTTTGATTGTACGCGGATTTGTAGTACATCCAATATAATCTTTCCGTTCCTCCATTTCATTAGATGTTAAAGATACAAGAGTTTATAAATTTGTATGCTTGTAACGTGTATATGTGTGCGTGTGTGTGTATGTATATATGTATGTATCGTGATACGCACCTACATGTGCATATTTGTAATTTCTGTCTCGCGTATGATTATAGAAAAAGTACATTAGTAAGATTCTTGTAAATTCGTGTAAATATTCAACACATTTCTAGTTCGTTGCCCTAAAGTGATTTTGTGAGGCGACGACGAAGAATGCTCGACGGAACCCATTAGGAACGAACATCCCATCGTTGTTTCCTCGGAAAAATGAATTCTGTTCCCTTATGCGGATCGATCATCCGCACGTAAGATACGTATACGTGTATTCATCGATGAAGGAAGTTTGTGTGTTTCAATTTGCTTCGCTTGGCCGGTTACATTTTTTTTTTCTTTTTCTTTTTTTTTTTTTTTTTTTTTTTTTTTTTTCCCCTCTTTTTCCTTAGATCGAATAAACCTCGAATTCGCATTTGATAAATCATGATTACACGTACGCAAAGACGAAAAGATCAATATTATATAGTTATAACATAGAATTAAATGGAAAAAGTACATACAAGAACATACAATCAAACTACTTACGCATAATACTCGACTTTTTTAAATATACGCATAAACATTTAAACGAATATATCTAGATAATAATAGAGCACAATGTCACAAATTATCATAATACTATACTAATTTTAATTGTAATTCGAGGTTTTGAAACTTGAAACTATTACAGACGGACTCGCGTATGCGCATATGTGTGTATGTAATGTATACGTATGTATGTATGTATGTATATGTACGTGTTGTATATGTATATGTAGAGGAAGCTTTTTTGCTCTGTACTACGTAATATTAAATCGGTATCCCGATTAACCTCTTAAAAAGCACGCCCATATATACTTATTGCACAACAATAGCCGTCGCGGTGTTGTATTGAGATGCTTGAAAAATTTCCACGTGAGAAATATATGTGTATAATATAATATAATGTAAATACAATATAATATAATGTAATATAATATAATATAATATAATATAATATAATATAATGTATATATAGATATATCTAACCTCCACATAATACTTCATAATGGGAATTTCTACCTGTAGTTGTATAAATAATACATGTAAGTAATAATCATGCGATAAGTACACAGTAATATGATAAATGACGATAATTAAATACAGATTATACTTATATAGGTTTTAGATTTATTCAACGTTTCGCACCTAGACGAACTTTAAATAAAACCATGCTCGGCCCTATTAGAGAAGGTATACGAAGAAAGTATATCCCGCGAAACACTCGACAAACAAATCATCCATTTTATAATTCGAGAGCGCTTAGTTAATTGAAGATTCTACTCTTTAAGAGGTTAAATGATTTGCTGGCGCAACGTTTCCAACAAGATCGATCAATCGTTAGATCGACGTATCGATCGGATTCAAAAACATGTCGATATATCGATATACGATGGATCGATGGTAACAGTGATTACACGGTATCCTTCGCGGTGATGACAGCCTGCGAAATTGATTCTTCGTGGAATAATTTCATCAGGAGTCCGGTGATGATCATAGATGCTCTTTATTATAAAGATTGAACGTTACGAAAGAAAATATTCTCTACGACGACTGTCACCCACAAACTTGTGAAAGCTTGAAAAGAAACCTTTTGATTCCTATTTTTTTTCTCTCTCTCTCTCTCTCTTTTTTTTCCCCCAATTGCCTTCTCGATTCTAGTCTCGATATGCTGCGATCAAAGCACCAGTCGTTATTTAACAATGAACGTGAATGTTCGTGTCATTCGCGATCGAAGTGATCAACGATATACATATAAAGGTTATTTCGATTCTCTAACGTAAAACAAGCATAACTTGCTCGCTAACGTAGAATTATCGAAGTGGATAATCAAGTGTTTGCTAGCAATTAACGAGGTAATTAGAAAGAGGAAGAAGCTCAGTGTTCCGATGCTTGGTCGATGCGTGAACGTTAGGCCTGTGCACGACCGACAGTAGTTATAGTCCGTGCGTGATCAGACGCAGGCCAAACTTCCTAGCAGAGAAAATAGCATCTCTGCAAAAAAAGATTTTTTTTTTTTTTTTTCTTATTATTTTCTCTTTTCTCCTCGAAAAGAAGAAAAGGACTCTTTTCTTTTTAGAAAATTTTCTGTTTTCTATTCACTCAGCAACTCAATTGAGAGCCATTCGATTGGAAAATAGTACAAGCCCATGCAATATTAGACATGGAATGAAGTTCTTAGTAAAAAGATTTTTCACTTCTTAGAAGTTTTTCTATTCGTCAACTTGACTCGAAGATTGTTCGATCGATCCTAGTATAAACAGGATTCAGTTTTAGATTTTCTTTTATTTGAGTAAAAGTTTTGTCGTTAAATTTCATCTATATTAAATTCACGTATCGTTTCTCAAGCAGAAAATTTCATGTTTTTTGTGTAATCTTACGTTAATTGGATAATTTGTAACATAACATAAACGATGATATTTCCATGTTCATAAACTATCAACCGATCGAAAAACGATACTCGAATCAAGCAATCAATCCTTTCACAAATCAGTCTTACTTTGTCTACACCCACAGATTTCCCTCGACCACCCCTCCATCCCACCCTAAACATTTGTTTAATAATAAATAATCGCTATATACTTTTTTTTTTTTTTTTTAAATTGTAAATCGTCCCATCGATAATCGATCTATCACGATTCTCGCGTTCACCGCTGGATGTAAAGCGTACGAATTTTTGGTATTCCCCCTTTTTTTTTTTCTTATAATTCCATCTCTGGCGACATTTAATCGCTACAATACATATATCTTATATACGTTCGCAAATCATTATCACGTATGATTTCATGCAGTCCATCTTGCGGAATGTTCGATGATATTACATTTAACATTTATATTTAAATTTGTTCTTTAGCGGAGAACGTTCCCGTAAATTCGACAGTATTTTTATTCTGGAATCGTTCCATAATTACTGGAAGCATCAAAAACTTTGGCGAGAATCATCGAAGTTTAATCCCTTGCTAACAAACTCCCCGATCACTTGACTTTTTTTTCAGAAAAGAGAAAATTAGGAGATATAGTACCTTAATTGCATCGAAGTTTACGGGGTTTATTTATAAATGTTCTTCCCTTCTTCTTTCTAATAATGGTACGCGATGCTAAGTTATTATCGTATTTTATTGGCATAAGGATTAAATTTCGTGTTCAAGTCGAATCGGAATTCTCGCTCGAGTGATTTAATCCCATTGTACGTATATATAATAAAACAGAAACAAGTGAAGGAAAACGCGTGCACGCGTGTATCGAAATCTCTTTGTGAAAAAATTCTTTGGTAAAAAAAAGTCCTTGGATTTTCATTATTCGTTTCAATATTCGTTTTTCTCTTCCCCTCGTTATCTTAATATCTTACTTGTTCTCGTCCATTTTCTTTCCCATTTCGACGATCTAATGCCTAATCGTTTATTAATCTTATAGTAGTTTTACCATACAGTTTATACCACTGTGTGTTACATCCTGTGTCTCATTATCGTCTAATAATTTCACATTCAAATAGTGTCTTTATTATCAGTTACGGCTAAATATCGCTATTAATATCGTATTAATACCGCTATTAAAACCCGTCATAAAATACATTACTCTATTATAATTCATGTTTTTCATTATTATTATTATTATTATTATTATTATTATTATTATTATTTATTTATTTATTTATTTTTTTTTTGCTCCTTTTTTTTTTTTTCCTTCCATACTTCATTTCGACAGACCTCACTTTCATTCTCTTTACCTATCTCGCTCTCTCGTATCTCTTCAACCCTTTAATCCCGTCTCGATCTGATTAAACAGATGTTAAACACACTTCCATCAGACTTTCCTCTCGGTTCGTTCAACAATTATTAATTTCGACGATGATAGCTAGGCATTGTTCAACGAAGCTCTCTGTTTGTTTCGCTCTCTCTCTTTTTTTTATTTTTTTATTTTTTTTTTTTTCTTTTCTTAGCGACATACGTTTAATTTTATCACGATAGAATGAGAATCACGAAGAAAGTTATGAATGATAGAGAAGAACACCAGAACGTAATAACTTTGTTCTTGAAAAGAACGCCGTTTCATTCCCTCATAATCCTTCAAGCTTTCCTGTCATTCCTTTTGGTTCCATTGGTGCTAAAACACACCAATACTGAACTCGTTTTCAGACAAAATCTAATTATATAAGCAACATCGGTGGGGGTCGGACACTGAGAGAAACACTTAAATCGGAAACTTGATTCGATTAAAATATTGAATGGAACTTGGATCGACGTTGAATTGATCGTGTACATACGAGAACACGCGGAGAAAATTCTTTTCAACGAAAAAAATATAATGTTAAATAAATAGATTCTAGAATGAAAATTTTGTATAAAAAAAAAAATATATATATATATATATAACGTTCAACGGAATCGATGTTTATCGATGTTTCTTTTAGTGATAAACCACCGCCGATATCTATCAAAATTGGTTCCGATAGTTCCCGATCTGCTTGTTCTATTAAATTCAGCATTACATCGCGTATCACATTACAATGATTTACATCATGATATCAGATTGCACCGTTATTAAACACGTGTCGAACGAAATACAAGAGAAATCGAATGAATCGTATCTCTTTTCTCGATCGTCAAAAAAAGAAAAGTGTTTGTTTTTTTCGTCTTGATAATTCGATTTAAAGAAAAAAAAAAAAAAAAAGAAAAGTGAAAGAAAGGAACGGAATTGCGAACAGAGACGATTGGATGAAATGAAGAAGGCTCGTAGTGAGTAACGTAAGCGTGTCATCGAGAAAATTGCGGGTGAAAGAAGTCATGTCCGTGTCAGATTTAAGAGCAACTTATATTTCCTTAGGTTACAAAATCATTCATAGTTTATGGTTTTTTTGTCCATTTAAAACGACAATCAAAAGACAACGGTATTTATTTCGAGACAGAAAAATTCGAGGGTGACGAATAGCTTCCCTTGCGTTTTTCGTTCATCCTTCTTCTCTCTCTCTCTCTCTCTCTCTCACTCTCTCTCTCTCTCTCTTTCGCTCTCTCTCATTCTCTCTTTCTCGCTCTTTCATTACGTATCGCTTTCTCTCTCTCTCTTTCTCTCTCATTTTTTTTTTTATTTCGTTTTCTTCTATATTATTTATTATGTTTTTTTTTTTTGTGTTATTTTTAATCACGTTTTTTTTTTCTTCTTTTCGATTCTGCTTTTTTGTTTCTTGTTGATTAGATTAGTGCCCTCCGTTCACTTACGTCTACGGTTGTTTCCCATTAAAGCTGTAAACGTTTTATTATAAAGACAATTCGTAACAGTCGGACAGATTTCACGTTCGATCGTGATCCCTTTGAAAATCAACGAGTGTTTTCGCGTTTTTTTTTTTTTCCTTTTTTAAAATATTTTTTTTTTTTTTTTTAATACTTTTGTCCTTACGAACAGACCGTCAAAACTTACTGTCTCTTAATATGGTCAACGTGTATTATCGTTTGTAGTTTGCTTTTAATCTAATTTGTTGTTTTTGCATCGCGAAATTTTCTCGATCTCGAGCACCGTTCTTTTCGATCTTTTTCTTTTTTTTTTTTTTTTTTTTTCCTCATTGATCCGAATCGCGTCTAATTTCGCGTGAAATTGAAAGAAAGGAGGCGCGCAGTTTTTCGTCTTGTTTTTTCTTTTTTCTATAAATTTTTCGTTCGTTCGTTCGTTTGTTTCGTTTTGTTTTTTTTTTTTTGTTTTTTTTTTTTGCATTGTTTTTTGCTCAATGGATATAATATTCCACACACGCCTTTGAAGAAAGTGTCACTGAGGACGATGAATGTATTGCACTGCGTTTATCCTGGGTGATAATAATTTTTTTTTTTTTTTTTTCATGAACACTTATACATACAACGTTATAATATCATAATGGTAAAATCTGGTATTATAATAATTAATACGGAATCATTGCGACAACTGCGAGTGTAGAAAGTCGATTCCCTCGAATGCGTCGAGGATCATCTACACTGGTAATTATCGATCACACAGAGTGGAATCATTTCTCGAAACTAAACACCATTTCAAAAAAAAAAAAAAAAAAAAAAAGGAAAGAAATTCCACTAGTTTATGCAAATAAGATTTTTTTCTAAAAAAAAAAAAGATACTTATGCAGTAAAAAATCAAACGAACGAATTAATTAGTTTTTCTTTGATTCTCTTTTTAAATTAATAAAAAAAAAATGAAGGTTACTCATTATATTTCGGAGAAATAATTTAGAGATTTAATTATCAAATAATAATACGAATTGGTGTCAAGTTTTTGAAAATAATTCTACACAAGTGTGTTGCTCTATTTCGTCTCTCCGCGAAAAATTCCCCTTATTTTAATACTGTCGATGAATAAACTTTCATTCAATTCCCTATAGAAATCCCTGTCCTTTCGATAGAAAAAGGATAAATGTCTTTTTGGCGATTTTAACTTACGGGAACGCGTCTGTTCGAGATCGATCGTTTTAGAAACCGCGTCTAAATATAATTATGTACGATTATTAATCGCGAATTTTGTACCTCGAGGGTGATGGAATGGGCAAAAATTCGACGATCCTCGTCTACGTGATCGATAAATCACCGACAACCTTCCATCTTCTTCCCTAAAAATCATTCACCGATTTTATTAAATCGAACGTTCAGCCTCGACCTTCAACTATTAAAATATTAAAATTGTATCGAAGAGAGATGAAAAGGAAGGAAAAAAGAAGAGTACGGAAAAGAGAAAAGTAGCGAGGAAATATAAAAAAAAAAAAAAAGTAAGCTTGGAATGTCGTAGACGAGAAAAGGAAGTCTTTTATTCCGCGCCAAAGCCCTCGTACCCGGATGGAATGTAATCTTCGATATTAAGAGATCATCGAGATCTAATAAGCACCTCCCTCTTCCTTAAAAATCGTCTTCTCCCCCTCTACTTCCTTTCGAAACTAAAATCTGCCTTAAACTTTACCACTAATTTCGCGTCGAACCATCCTCTGTTACCCGCTTCCAACTCGCTATTTTTCACAATGTGCGCTCTTGTGCGATGATCGATGGAACTCGCGGAAACACGCGATCGATTACGATATCGCGGTCAAACCTTTGATTGTCGTCTGGTTTTTTTTTCCTTTTTTTTTCGCTTTTTTTTTTCTTTTTTTTTTTTTTTTCCTTTTCTTTTCTTTAAAATTCTATCCACGCACAGAGTGTATGTCGATAAGAGATTCGAGATTGATTTTCAGATATTAATTCAGCACGCGAAAATATTAATTTTATACTATTTCATTTCATTTCTTTTTAACGCTGAATTTATCTTTATTAAATTCACTTAACGAATTCACATCGCGCGATATATTCTTTTGTACGATATCTCAACGCTGATTTTCTTATTTCGGATGGAGGATGTATTGAGAGGCGTATAATACTAGCGGGATCCAAGACGCGATCAAGAGGGTTGACCCGTTCCGGAGTAACGTGCATTCAAGATCTTTGCTTCTTCGTACAGAGCTCGTACGACGATTATCTTCTCTCTCGTTCCCACTATTCTTTAAATAATTTATATATCGCGTTTCCGGTATGAGCAATTGATTTACCGACAGTCTTTCCGTCTCTCGATTTACATTTAAACGCACTGAAGTATTATACGTGAAAAGGAATTGTTCTATCTTCCCCCCTGTTCAACCAAGTATTATATCTCCGGCAAAATATAAATTATTTAAACACACATGGATCACGAGACTCGACCAGTTTCCATCTATAATCGACCAAGTCGTTTTTCCTCAATACCGTGACAATTTTTCGAAAGCAAGAAAGAAGAAACGACCAAGGATAATAATACGACAGAAATGACAAACGGAATGATCCGTCAAAAGATTCTTTGAGCGTTCAAATTTCGTTATTCTACTTTTTTGAAAAAGTTCAAGAAAAGGGACTCGATTTATTTATTTATTTATTTATTTTTTTTTTTGAATACCACTTCCAAAGCAAGTATTTGTCGAGAAAGCAAACTGACGAAGAAAAGGGAACGGAAGAACACGACCAAACTTATTTCGTTCGTCAGTAAGGTAAACCTTTCTGAAAAAAAGGGTTCGTGTCTGTTCACGGAACACAGACGATTGAACGCATACTTAGATAACATCATTCTGTGATCCATCTCATATTCGTTATGTATATATATATATATATATATTTATATATATGACCGTGCGAACTTTGTGTATTTTGTTAAAAAATGCGAAAAGCGGCGGTAGCTTTTCGAAGAACATCTCGTTTACGCGTCGACCACTAGAAGAAGAAGAAAGTGTGCAAGGAGACAAAACGGAAACGAAACGGAAGAAGCCCCCACGAAGCACCGTGAAACTCACTTTGCGCGTGTCCCGAAATAATATAAATCAAAATTTCCGGGACACCCGTTGCAACAGTTCGTTTCTTTCTTTTTTTTTTTTTGTATTACTTTTTTTTTTTTTTTTTTTTTTTTTTTTTTTTTTTAACACTGAGCCGATCCGCTTGACCAACCCAGAAAAATTATCCGATCATCCCTAATAAATATCCGCGCTCGGTTTTCGATCCATTTACGTTTCTTCCCTTTTTTTCCCTCCCTATTTTTACGCTATTTAATTAATGTTTTCATTTCGCTTCGCTTTTTCCTTCCTCGTTTAAAGTTTGAATTAATTACATATACTGTATATCATCTTGATGCTTGTGTGTATGTGTATGCGTGTTTTTCTTAATTGTGTATTTTGTCACGTATTTTTTTTCTTTTTTTCTTCTTTTTTTCTCATCCATCCATTCTTTCCCCTTTCTCTCGTTACCATTCATAAATCATTCGCATTCGATCCGATTCCGATTCATCCCTTTTGTTTTTTTTTTTTCCGCACGCGCACATTTTCCTGGATTTTTGTTTGTTCGTTTGTTTGTTTGTTTGTTTGTTTGCTTGTTGTTCTGTGGTAATTGTTTTGTTGTTGTTTTGTTGTTTCATTTTTTTTAGTATCACTATAGAGTTATCGTAATTAAATATTTATACACCCATTGACAAACTAGCTACCACTTTTTTTTTGTCGTTTAAATACAGTTCCATAGATATCAATTAATTTAATTAATTAATAGTTATTATAAGTTACGATAATTAATAATTAGAATAATCAAAACATGTACAGAAGATTATAGATTATCTCTTTCTTCCCCCACTATCCCATCTCACTCCTCCTCTTTCGTTAGCCGTTTTTTTTCTTCCTCTCTTAAACTCCTCTCTCACTTTCGTCATTTCTTTTTTTTTTTTCTAGCCTTCTGTATTTACACCCCCAACTTTTTTCCTCCTACTTCATTCTTCTTATTTTTTTTTTCTTTTTTTTCTTCTTTTGTTAAAGAGTAGTTTATCGGCTTTTTTTGTTGATCCGCGAGTGACTCGCCTCGAGGTAATTTCTCGAGGACTTTTTTTTTTTTTTTTAGTATTTTCTATCTCTTTTTTTAATTTCTCTCTCTCTCTCTCTCTCTCTCTCTCTCTCTCTCTCTCTCTCTCTCTCTCTCTCTCTCTCCCTTTCTTACATCTTCTTTCTCTCGAAACCTCTCTCACGCAATCAGTCTCTTTCGTTCTCCTTTTAATTTGCCGATCGACTCTCTCTTTTCTCTCTCTTTCTCTCTCTCTCTCTCTCTCTTCCTCCCTCTATCTCTCATCGGTCTCATTCTCTCCCTTTTTCGCCCATTCTTTTTTTTTTCTTTTTTTTTTTTAATTAGTTAGTTTAAGTATATAAATACTTCTCACCTTTCTCTCTCTCTCTCTCTCTCTCTCTCTCTCTCTCTCTCTGTTTGTTCGCTTTGTTTCGTTTAGTTAGGCCTACTATGAGCTAGAGCTGCTTTTTTTTGTTCTCGCGACAATTTCCACCTTTCACTCTATTTTTTCCTCCCGTTTTTTTTTTCAGCGTTTACGACTTTTCGACGTTCACGTAACGCAACCATCGAACGATGCGTTCGAGAACGCGTAAAAATAATTTCATCCTCCCCCCGATATATATACGGCGCGCCTCTTCACACTCTTTCTCCCTTTCTCCCTTCCCTCTCTCACGCACACACACACTCTCTCTCGCGCTTGCATCCTCTTTTATTCTTCCCTCTTTCTCTTTCTCTCTATCTTAAACGAACACACACACACACACACTCACTCATTCACTCACTCTTTCTCTCTCTCTCTCTCTCTCTCTCTCTCTCTATCTATCTATCTATATATATATATATATCTTTTTTTCTTTGGTTTTAATACCCGGCCCAGGGTCGAGTACACCGGCTTTCTCGATCAAAGAAATATCCAGCTTTCTGAGAACTCGGAGAAACAATCGAAGCGGAACAAAAGGGGGGGAAGATGAAGGAAACAAGGGCAACCAAGAGGTGGAGATGGTCACGACAAAGTGACAAAAAAAAAAAAATAGGTGGAGGGGTAGCCATCGTGAGACGAATGTCGACTCTGTTAACGAGGACGTAAAGAAAACCACAAAAGTGGTGTGGTGGAGGGAAGGGTTGTGCGGTAATGATACGACGATTGCGAAAAGCGGGTGTACTGGACGCTCGACGAGTAAGCTGACGAGACGATCGAAGCTCGAAAGCCCGGCACGTTGTTTAAACGAGAAAAAAGTCGCTTCGTCGAGCGACGGGAGGGGGATCGAGACGAAAAAAGTGTCTATCGTTTTTTTTCTCTCTCTTATCTTCCAATATCCGAGTAGAACAAGCGATGTTCGTCGATATTCCCCCTTTCTCTCTGCTCCTTTAATTCCCCTCGATTTCGTTCACCCCTTCCGCCACCCCAAGCATCACGTCAGTCCGCTAGAAAAAAGTTCGTTCGAAAATTCGCGAATTGTCACTTGCTGCTTTTCCTAGAAAAGAAAAAACGATTCAAAAAGTCGGGAGCCTATTCTCGTTCCGGCCTCGTCGCGCCTCGCGCCACCGAGCATCCCCCTCTATTCCCCTTTTAACTCGCCTTCTTCATCGTTCTTCCGACTCGGGTCGAATCGATGAAGTCGTTTGCCGTTTTTCTTTTTCGAGCCGAGTTTTCTTAAACTCCCCTTAAAATCTCGAAGAAGCTCGAGAAGCTCAGTGGCGACGAAGGCTCGATCGATTTATCCTAATCGCAGGGGGTTCACGATATTAATCTCTAAAACAGCTAGAGTTCTAAACGCTCTTAGTTCCTCTCTCCTAAGTCCACGAGAAAAACGACGTTTGCTTTTGTTATCTTCTCTCTCTCTCTCTCTTTTTTTTTCTTTTTTTTTTCTTTTTTTCTTTTTTTTGCGATTTTGGGGGTATCTAGTTTCCCTGGAAGTTTTCAGGAGAGTATCATCATCGATCGCAGCCACGATCATTTCGGAGCTAATTAACTTCGCCTAAAATCTCAGTCTCTGCGGTATTTAATCGCTTCGGTACAAATTGGAAGAGAATTGTTTATTACCCTTTATTTTGTTCAGCTTTTGTTTGCTCGCTTCGCTTGCTCTTGGGTTGCCTTTGCTGCTTAATCGCGCGCCCTGTGCAACGACGATCCCTCGTTTCGTATAATATCCGTTAATATCACCAGCCGGCCGGCTGGAACCACGAATGAATGCGTAAACGATCCCTCGCGATCGATTAAGAACCACGATTACATGGCACGTTCTATTCGTCGTCGAAATTCCCTGCAATTTCGACAATTAATCCAATTTCTTTTAAGAAATTTCGTAACATTTCGAGGAGGAATGTTTTACACTTTCGATCGGTTTCTTTTTTTTCCCCTTCTTTTCTTTCTTCTTTTTTTTTTTTTTTTTTTTTTTGTATTTTTTAAATACATTTTTTCCCTCAAAGTTGAAGCTCCCTGGATCCATCCTAGATCTTTGCACGACAGTGAGACGTGAAAAAAACGTGAAATCGTCGACTCGATCTTCTCACACGATTCGATAAGCCACACGATCGACGAACCATCCATGATCGTTCAACAGCGATCACCGAGCGATCTCGAATGCGGCTACCACGATGATAATGAACCACGCGAATCATCAATGACGAGAAAAGACGACGACGACGATAATGAGAGGGACAAACAATTCTCTGGATCGACGATCAACGCACCCATTGAATTTTCGATCGACAAGCTGTCGAATAAGGACAATATTGTGCGTTGTTCAAACTGACAGCGACGTATTTCATATCGCGAGATCATTCCCGGTGAACAATATGAGCGAACCTTCCTTCGATTCCCACCGTAATCTTACAAAATATTTTTTGTGCATTCTTACGTTACATTCGAAATCTAATAGTTTCTATTATATTATTCACCGGTTGGATCTCTCGAAGAAATGCGTATTCTCAATCGAGAGGATTAAAAAAAAGGAGTCTCTTGATCAAGAGACTCGTTGATCGATCGTCATTTGTTCGTATTCCCGGAACCGTTTCTTCAAAAATCTTTTAAATCACCAGTTGATCGATGGATCCATCATTTGGATTATCCTTTCCATTTCGTTGGTTACTTCCATCTCTTCGAAAAAATCGATCCGATTTTTTATCCGAAGAAGAAAACTTCACGGGTTTTCGTCGAGAATCCAAAGATTTTCACAAGATGTATACGCGTATCGGCGATCGATATTCGGATATTGGGTCGGAAAATTCTCCATGATATTTTGCACATATTTTTTTTTTCTTTTAATGATCGTAATTGATGTTTCTCGTGATATACTATACACTATGCTATGGGACGGAAGAAAGAACAGGAGCCTTGCCCTCGATAAATCTAGATTCGAATCTATAGGATTTTTATCAACGAATTGTAAACATGTAATGATAATTCTATGTAATGGCAAACGCATTTTCGTCAAACGGATAAAAAAAGGAAGAATGAAGAAGCTGAAGAAATTCGTTTCTGTAAATTGCAACGAGAGAATTCGCGGAGAATTCGACTTGATTAAAAGGGATTATTCAATTGGAGAAGCAAAGTCCGTTCCTCGCCGTACGTACACCTCATTTTTCTTATATCACAATCGAACGAATTCTGAATAAATCACATTCTGGAATATCTTCTCTGGAAACACCTCTTATCCCCCTTCTTCACCGGTCAAAGAGTACAAAAAAGAAGTATCGAATCGTTAATCCTTATGCGTTAATGAACATTAGAAATGCGGTTAAATGCAACTCTTGAATAAAAAGTATTTTTTCTTTTTTTTAATATTGTTCGTCTGCCGGTGAGATCGTGTAAAAAAATCGGGAATGCATTTTCACATCACGCTCGATCGGGCCGATTTCAAAACGCGATTTACACGAAATGTATTTATTAAAAATGAATTTTATACCACAGGTAATAAATAAGATTTGCTAAATGTTTTAATTAATATCTGATCGCCCCCGATATTTTCAATTTAATATATAAATAAGAATCGCAACTAAAATACTTCTCCTATCATTCGAACTCTCAAAACGTTCGAAATCGGTTCGAAAGCGATCGGTTCGATGCTCGATTATCAAAATCGTTTCCTCCTTTATCATTGAGTCTTATCATCGAGAATAGGCACGCGGTGCCAATATCGCGTAAATGTGTGTGTTCCCTATGTGTCCCCTGTGAATAGTACGCGTGTACGTGTGTACGTGTCCTCTGATTCTCCCACTTTTCTATCTACACCGATAACAAACGCTCATTATCATCGTCATCATCGTAGCGATATAACTAACAACGATTATTAAGACATAAATACAATACACATAATGTATATCTAACGTAATAATCATATGGTAATAATATAATTTTATAGAGATATTAAGTAGATTAGCGTGTCCCCCCCCCCTCCTACCCCTCGCTCTCGCTGTTTTTCATCACGTCTCTCTCCTTTCTTCTCTCTCTCACTCTCTCTCTCTCTCTCTCTTTCTCATCATTCCCTTTCTTTCCTTTCCTCTCACTCCCATAATATTCCCTTTCCACCTTTTTTACGTTCTTGCGATCGATTTCCATTTCTCTCTCTCTCTCTCTCCCTCTCTCTCTCTCTCTCTCTCTCTCTCTTTCCTAGTCTGTTAAGCGGCTTTTTCGTCTTTGAAAAGAACGGGACAGGGTTTGCTCGCGACTTTCATACGCGAAAACGAGATCCAACGAGTTCGTCCTCGAACGAGAATTAATCCTCGTCGCGTGTTGTGCGTCTCTTCGACTCTGTTCGAGTCTGTCTACCATCGAATAACATCTATTATGTGCGCTAAATTGAGCAGCTTTGACTATCGACGATCGTATCACTCGCCAAAAGGGAAAGGGGATGAAACATCCAGATCCACCACTGTTCTTAACGCTTTCCTCCTCCTCTTCCACGAGACATTAACTTCTACTTTCATACTCGTCACGTTTCATACTCTTTCCTCTTGGCACGCGGTTCCCCACACTTTCCCTTCTGATACCCGGGGTTTCAGAGGTACACCGAGGGACTACGTCCTCGCTTGTTATCAACGATTTATTCGTTTCACATTCCAACAAGCTTCCTTCGTCGTATATATAGTTTTTTAACGTTTTTATTGGCGCAACATGGGCAGTAATATATAACCGAAATGCGCACGAGAGTATTTAAAGCTACTCGCGCGGCCGTCCCGTGGCATTTGTACTTTTACAACAATGAGAGTTATCTTCTTGTCTTCCGGATAATATCACCAAGCCGTTCATCCTTTTTAATCTCTACGATTAATCGTGGGCGCGCGGTTGGAACCAACGATCGACCATCGATAATAATTCGATAATCGACACAATGACAATCGATGCCAAAATTAAAAAAAAAAAAAAAAACAACCCGATCTTCCAAGTACATCGATGATCAATTTTTTTTTAACGCATCGACTCGGCACGAGAATACGACTCGTCCTCGAGATCACAGATTTTCGATAAGAAATTTATAAGAAGATTCGCGTGCCGCGTAAACGCGTTTTATTAAGAGTTATTTACGTGCTCTCTTCACACGCGATTCGATTCTCGGGATGGACAGAAAGTTCTCGCCGGTTCCACAGGGTCGCCCACGATGGAACGAAGATAATAATAGAAATGTTACGAACCACGATCGACGAGCGTGCAGTAAATGTCCAGCGAAACGTCGGTCTACGCTGCGCTCGCGCGTGCTACGCATCGATTACGTCAGTCTCTGTGAGCAACGAGGAATGTCAGGAAGTAGTAGATATATATATATATATATATATACATATATATATATATATTTTTTCAGGATGGATAGAAAATGTAGATGTAACCATGGTTGGGAAGGCTGGTGGTGGCAACTGAAACAAGTAATCGAAATAAAACAAACGACGTATTTGAACCAAACACAAATCAGTTTAATCCTTAAATAAAACATAATTTCTGTTATGTTATATAATAATTAAATAAATAAATAAATAATCGGTAGAAGTAGTAGTAGTAGTAGTAGTAGAGTAGTAGTAGTAGTAGTAGTAGTAGTAGTAGTAGTAGTAGTAGTAATAGTAGTAGTAGTAGTGTAGTAGTGTAGTGATAGTGGTAGTAGTAGTAGTAATAGTAGTAGTGGTAGTAGTAGCAGTAGCAGTAATAGTAGCAGTAGTAGTAATATAGTAAGTAATAGTAGCAGTGATGGTGGTGGTAGTGGTGATAGTAGTAATAACAGTAGTAATAGTTATAGCAAATAGTTATAGCAGGTGAGAGAAAGTAATGATAGTAAGATGTTAAGTAAAGTGAGTTTAGACGTTCTTTTCTTCACTGTAATGAAAAAGGTGTTAAGATTTTACACATAGCTACTAGACGAGAGACACAAAAAATATATACGATCATAATTAATAATAGCAATAATAATAGCAATAATAATAATAATAATAATAATAATAATAATAATAATAATAATAATAATAATAATAATAATAATAATAATAATAATAATAATGGTGATGATGATGATAATGATAATGATAATGATGATGACGATAACGATGATAATAATGAATAATAATAATGACAATGATTATGGCAGCAATAATAATAATAATAATAATAATAATAATAATAATAATAATAATAATAATAATAATAATAATAATAACCAGAATAATAAGTATAATATACATGATAATAATTATGAAAAGGAAAAAATTTATCATTCAATATTAAAAAACATTGAAACTGTGATTTCTTACACACGATTCGTCCCCCGTTTTAAAAGATGATCAAAAGTTATCCTCCGCCCTCGAACTCTTCAAACTTCCCCCAAAAAACAATTCGAACTACAATTGTATATATAGTATATCTCCTGTGTACGCACCATTGTATTCAGCTACGCAAACTCCTCCCTCTGTTAAAATCATCCTACTATTATTTCTTTTTTTTTTTTTTTCTTTTTTTCTTTTTTCCACTGATTTCACAGCAAACCATGTTCGTGATCGGCGCAAGAAGCATCGAAGCAACGAGGGGCGAATCGTTTCAATCGAATTCTCCTTTATTTTCTGACGCCTGTAACACACGCCACTGCACGCGACGACACCGGTATGCTATGCTTGTCAGCCGACCGGCGTATAATTTGCACTAATCATCGAGATCCTTTTTTCGCCCCGTGGACGCGCCGATCGTATCATCATCCTCCAATCCCCCGATCGAATGGAACCAGGGTGTTCAAACGCGTCTCGCACGACCGACTGTTCACGAGTTTTTCAAATAAATAAAATAAAATCTTAGCAGAAAGCATCTGTTGCTTGAGGTTCAAATTACGTTTTTTTTTTTTTTTGAGGGGGGAGGACAGACAGGTATATCGTCGCGCTCTTAAAGAGCATCTTCACTTTGAAACGAACAGCCTGTTCCTCGCTCCCAGACTAGACACAAGAAGGTACACATAAATAGGACAACATATATATGTGCATACATATATATATGTGTGTATATATATATACATATATATACATATATATATATATATACATATATATACATATATATATATATAAGCTACGCTTTTCTCTCTCTCTCTCTCTCTCTCTCTCTCTCGCGTTACACTAAACCTAGGTGCTTAAGAAATTCTCACGATTAAGTACTTTACGATCCGTGTTCATTCGCGCTAGATCCTTATCACTATTTTGAAATATTTTTATAAAATTATTTAACGGAACGAAATAATCTTGCCCAATTTATTCTCTTATCGTCTTCGTTTAAGAAAAAGATCTCTCGACTTCTTCTTCTTCAGTAAACACGCTCGATTCCATCCAGGATAAATTACGTTGACGGGCCAGCGCGAGGGAAACGGTTCGCTTACCTTACACATCGTATCTAAATCGCGCCTTCTTAGATATCGTCCGTCTGATTTCCTTACTAGTCTATATAATATAAAAAAAAAAAAAAAAAAAAAAAAAAGAAAAAAAAAAGAAAGAAAGAAAGAAAGAATTTTTTTTTTTTCGTTCTCTGTGTGGAGAGGTTTATCAACGGGGGTGGGGGGGTGGGGGTGGGGCGCCATACATTTTCTATGCATCGACGCCTCTTTGCACGTAGACTAGACACATGTTTCCCGACGATCCGGAATCATTCGTCGATCATCCATTCTCGATCTGTCCGTGTATCACATATCCGTGCACCGTCGCGAAATATTTCTTTAACCGTTGTTCCTTCTTCGTTGCGGAAGGAGCAGTCTTGCAGTAGCAAGAAAAGACACGCAACGCGTCCAATCTGCGTACCGTGTATTATATAAGTAAACCGTCTCTCTATGAAATATTACTTTGTACGTTGGACTTTTTTTTCCTTCAATATTTTCATTAAAAAAGGGAAATCGAACGTTCGTGTTTATAAAAATCGGAATATCTCTGTCGCCACGGGGGGAGATACATGTTTCGTTCACTTTCTCCCCCGTTGCAATCAGTTTTGTTTCTTTTCTTTGTATGTATAAGTATCTATGTGTACATGCGCACATATGTGTATTAATATTCATATGCATATATATATATATATGTATATATACATATATATACATACACACACACACACACACACACACACATATATATATACGCGTGTGTGTGTGTGTATATTTTGGTTAAAAATTTGGCTGACAAAGTTCTTCTAAAACGTCCAAATAGTGGACGGTGCACATTCGAAGGACACTAATAAGCAATGCTCGATAAAATCAGACTCTGCACTCAAGAAAAGCACTTTGTACTAGCTAAGATTTCTTATACATACGTACATATCAACTATAAGTAGAAGAAGGAGGAAAAAGGCAAAAAAAAAAAAAAAAAGGAGAGGAAAAAAAAAAATAATAAAACAAAAAAAAAAAAAAGTTGGATATTCTTTGGGCAATCGGGCAGAGAAGTATAAGAGCTTGTGTGACTAGCAAATAAAAGAAGATTAAGTACAACGCGTTTGCTACGTTACAATGAAACGTGACGTAATCCCTCGGGTCACTGTTATAACGTTTCGATCTTTAGTTCTTTAGTCGCGACATCGCATTGCAATATATATATAGCACGTAAGCCCTAAAATATTTTCTTAAATAGATATAATAATCATTATACTTCGTCTTTCGATACTTGTCGAACAATCGCTCGTCCTTAATTCAACTACAAGATTAAGAAAGTTTAGCTTCCTTTAAGTACGTTTTTTTTTTTTTTTTTTTTTTTTTTTAAGTCTCACTGGCTGGACAGGAAAAAGAAAAAGGGGAAAAAAAGAATAATCGCTTGTAATTAACAACCAGTTTTACCAATCTCTTTCGTCGCTTTTTCGCGTGTTCTTCGAAAATCGTGCAACGAGAGAGTTCTGATACGTACTAGTTTCATATTTTTTTTTTTCTTTTTCTTTTTTCCCGACTATCGATATTCCCATTTCTCTTATATCCTCTATACCAGAGAGTTCTACTTGTCCCTTGTCGTTACTTCGATCGATCCATCGATCGTCCCCGTCCCGTCCTCGCTCGCAACACGTCTCCATCGTCCTCGCCATGTCATTCTATTTTCTCTATCCGTTCATTCATCCCTCCTTTCTACAACACCATTCCCCTACAACCACCTACTACTACGCACTCTTTTTTTTTTTTTCCGTTCTCTATGTGTGTGTGTGTCTCTTAATCCTTTCCTCCATCGTAATCGATATAAGTAAGCCAATCTAATTAGGAAAACGCGAGATACCATCCTGTTCTCTCTCTCTCTCTCTCTCTCTCTCTTCGTCCTCTCGTGATTTGATCTCGAGATTTTGGGAAAAAATTCCATCAGGTCCTGCCTTTTCTTAAATTTCACATCAATCTCGTAGCATTGACTTGTCGTTGTGACATCTTTTTTTTGATCAGAGCAGAGAGAAGACGGAGCCCTCCCTTCAAGCATTTTTTCACTTGACACAAATGCGGTTGATTCAATTGATCAGAGATTCACTCTTCTCTCCAGATTCGGAAATATTCGCCAACTCGCATGGCTCGTGCACTCGCGGTACATATACATAAATTGGCAAAACATATGTACAATATTCGCAGCGGTCGCACGAGCCACGCTTCATCGGCCACGAACATTCCTTTCTCTCTTCATTCTCTGTTTATTTTTAATTTCCAGGGATTGAGCGGAATTACAGTTAACGAATTCCTCGTCGAGAAACGAGACAGGATCCCGCGTTATCCTTTCGTCATGGACGACCAATAAGTGGGAGAAAAGAAACGAGCGAGCAGAGATGAGGAGAGAGGGAGAGGGTAAAAAAATGTAAAGAAGCGAAGAAAGGAAGGAAAGAAGGAAGGAAGGAAAGAAGGAAGGAAGGAAGGAAGGAAGGAAGGAAGGAAGGAAGGAAGGAAGGAAGGAAGGAAAGAAAGAAAGAAGGAAAGAAAAAGGCGAGACGACTTCTCCTCTCTCTCTCTCTCTCTCTCTCTCTCCTCTTCCCCTTTCGATCCAACACGCCCGCTTACGCAGTTACGATAATCGAACGACTGGAACACATCATCACGACCTACCTCTCTCCATCTTCGCCACCTCTTCCTCCTCGTCTCTCCGCATCCCTCCCCCGCTCTCAGCCACGCGCACCTACTACACACGCAACGTACAGACGCACGTATACACGCACCACACGCGCACGAGACTATCCCTTATCATTCTCCCCTTTCTTCTATCTCTCACTCTCCATTCTTTCCTCTATATATATTTTTTTTTTATTTTTTTTTTCTCCCCCTCTCTCGACCGAGCTTTTCTCCAGGGAGCTCTCAGCATCCTTCTCATTTATTCTACTTGTATTCGTCATTCGTGGTTCTCGTAATCGTATCTGCCGCCCCAACGACATCTCTTCGACGAGGCCGTACCCCTAATTATCATTTCATAGCCGGACATCGAGTTGTAACCTTTCAACGGATGATACTGGTTAAGTAACTGTTGATGGTAGTTATGGTGGTGATGGTGGTGGTGGTGGTGATGGTGGTGGTGGTGGTGGTGGTAGTGGTGGTGGTGGTGATTACGATGGTTCTCTCCGCGGTCACGACTGTTGAGGATGTCGATCACGGAATCAATGGGGAGATGGTGGTGGTGGTCGATCTTCTTAGTGGAAGCATAGGCAGTCGCGAGCGCTTGGACGGTCGCGGGCGTGACCAGAGCCGCGGCCGCAGCCGCAGCGGCGGCGGTCGCTGTGGCGGCGACCACCGCGGCTGCCGCGGTCGTTGAGCCGAGGATGACCTTGGTGGCGGTCGCTCGACCGATCATGGCCGCCACAGCCGGCGTCGTGGCTGCTGCTACCGCCGCCGCTGCTGCCGCTGTCCCCGCTGCCCGACGATGGTGGTGGTGGTGGTGGTGGTGGTGGTTGTGGTGGTGGTGATCGTGATGCTGTTGCTTGTCGTCCTACGCCGCCTTGCTCTTGTTCGTCTTGAAGCTCACTTGGAGAACCCGGTTACCGAGCGTGTAACCGTTCAAGCTCTGGATGGCGACCACCGCCTCGTCATAGTTGGTCATCGTCACGAAACCGAAGCCTTTGCACTTGTTCGTCTGCAGGTCGCGGATCACTTTGACCGATTGGACGGCGCCGAACGGACCGAATAACTGCCACAGCACGTTCTCCTCGGTCTCTGGGGCGAGATTATACACGAAGATACACCAGCCGGAACCATTCATCGCGTTCCCGGGTAGCATCGAGTTTGCCAAGAGATCGCCTGCCAGCGGGCTGTACCTGAAACAGTTCCATTCGTCGCGTGAAAACGTTACACCCGATCTCCCACTAATTTTCGCATTGCGCGCCGATCCTTGTCGTTCTATCGTCGTTTCAATCCCCCTCCCCGCGTTTTCACGATACAACAAGGCAAGAAAAACGTTCTGCGTTTTGCGTGCTACGGCGTTTTGTCGTCGATTCGTCGAAACGAAAAACGATGAAGTTGAAGAAAATTGAAATTGTTCCGGGTTGTCGATTAATTTCGCGAATTTATTATTTTCCCCCGTTTCGATCGATTTTTACTAGAAAGAATTTCTCTATGCCTGCTATGATTATTTTTTACTGTTCGAATTAAAAAAAAAAAAAAAAAAAAAGAAACAACGGACGAGACTTTCATTGTTGACTGATTGATCGTGCACACATTGCCAATTAATAATTTATGAACAAATAATAAAAAATTCGAATAAACTCGACCGAAAAAGATTTTCTTTCGCAATACATCCTTTTGATCTTGTTATTGTAAAAAAAAAAAAAAAAAAAAAAAAAAAGAAAAGAAAAGAAAAGAAAAATATCACATGGACAAATTAAAGTCGTGCACAAACATTGTAAACATATAATAAAGTTACTCGCATTAAAAAAGAAAAAAAAAATCATCGTTAAATCGTGCTTGAAATTCGGTGAAAAAAAAAAAAAATGGCACAAACAGACCGTTACGAGTTAACCGAACGAGATTAATTATCGCGTTGCAAAAAAAGAGAGAAAAAAAAAAAAAAAGAAGAAAGAAATCGTAATTTCGCTTTCGTTGAAATTAACGTCGACAAGAGACTCTTGGGAGAAGAGTTGCGCAACACTGCATGCAATTCTACGGTAAAAGCGTTCTAAACGAACTAGGCGCGGCTCGATGCTAACTACTTGACTTGAAATTTTTCAATTTTTATTATTAATTAAAAACGAGAACGAAGAACGGAACAAGGAATGAAAAAGTAGAGGGTAGAATCAGTAAATGAGAATCGAGGGGGAGGAAGTCAGTCGCATGCACGCGGCGGGGGGACATCGTTAAATCGGCATGCTGAAAAATTACGAATTGAATGCGAGGGGAACGAAAAAGAGGGAAAACACGTTTACGAGGTGGGGTATTATTTACAGAGATGTAAAAATGTAATCTACGTACCTACTTGACGTCACAAGCCGCGTTAAAACAGGGCACATCTCAGTGAGTATTCATTATAGGGCCGAGGTGACAGTAATTACGCAATGGCGCATTCGTTACGAACGAACGCTCATTAGGAATCGCGTTTTCTTTTTCTTTTTTTTTTTTTCTCTATATACGCACGCGTATATATATATGTACAACGCGTCTTTGGGATGTGGTTTTTTTTTTCTTTAACGACGAACCCTCGAACGACGAACCCTAAACTCGATTCATCTGTTTCATCTCTTCGTTTTATTTTCATTCCTCTTTTCTTTCTTTCTTTTTTTATTATTGTTATTATTAATTATTATCGTTCATCGAAACACGATATCTTTGATATTTGATATTAAAGGAAAAGAAGTGAAATGGAACGATCGAGTTAAAGGTTCAAGTTGGGTCGAGTTGTTCAATAGAAGCGAGGCGTTCTCTCGTGAAAGAAGAATCCACGTGTTTCGTTCAACTATCCGATATATATATATATATATACACTCGTTCGACTATCGTTTAGTTAACTTTATATATTTGTAGAAACGTTCGATCGGAAATGTATCTAATTTCTCAGGAATCGGAATCTAAAACCGGGATCCACAACGTCGAAAGAAACGAAAAATTTATTTATTATCGACGATCGATCGTTTCAATTACGAAAGTCGACACATCGGTGCATTGTTCTCTAACGATAATCAAGTGCGATTCTCTTGCATTGGTGTGTGCCAACAAAAATACATATATCTATATATGTATATATATATGTATGTATGTATATCTATGGTTCACGTGAATTCACGTGATTGCTTTTTCAGAGATCGTGCACCTAACGTTGTTCTCAGCTCTACACCAATAATCTAAATGAACCATCTTTCAATAAATATCGCTACTAGTATCTATTAGATAGATGCTCTACCACCATTAAACCGTTGATCGCTCGATGCAAAGCGATTCGTGTTTTTTTTTTTTTTTTTTCTTTTTCGTATTTTTATCTATATCATCAAATCGAACGTTAATATCCTTCGTTAATTTTTGAAAATTCACCGATTGATCGTCGGTGGAGAGGCCGAGATATCGCAGGTGCACAGTCTTGAGTCGAACACGACCGATGAAGGCAAAGAATCAAAGAAAAGAAATAGTGAAGAAGGAGAAGAAAATGCGAGCCTGTCGAGGAACGTTGATTCGAGTCTCTATTTGCAATTTTTTTCTATTTTTCTCCTTTTCTTTTTTTTTTTTTTTTTTTTTTTAGGCATAACGATCTGTAGTTTCGCGAGAACGATTTTAGAATCTATGATTTTCATTCGATTTTTCATTCTTCTTTCGACAACGATTGAAAAATCGGTCGAAATCCGTCTGTACAGTCCGTACATGTTTGACTAACTATATATTATTCTCTTAGTCAGGATATTAGATCAGAAGCTTGAAAGCTAACAGGTTAAAAGAAAAAAAGAAAATTCTACGGTTGTATATTGAAATATCGATAAATCAGAGTGAAACTTATATACTCGAAACTCGCGAAACTGAGAATAAAGTAACAGTTTTTTAATTCTCCGATATAGAACGTAGAGATGATTAGAAAAAAAAGAAACGAGGTAATCGAAAAAAGAGAGTAGAGGCATGTTTCGTCCTTTTTTCTTTCTCTTCCGAGTATATATACCAAAGGAAATGTGAAAAATTATGAAATCGTGAAATTGCAAACCCGAATCGATTCGCATTCTCGAGAAAGCGGTAAGATATATATGCTTTGTGACGTTTTGTGGGTAGAGAAGCGTTTGAAGGATGACAATTAAACGAAACGAAAGAAGGCAACGAAGAAGGCAAAGAAGAGAAAGAGAAAGTAGAATAGTGTGAGTCGAGGGGGGAAGAGAGAAAGGCCTTAAAAATTTCATATAAGACATTTGTTATATTGAAAAAAAAGAAAAGCAACCGAAAAATAAATTTCGATTAATTTCGATAAAATGTAATACTTCGAACAATGAACAATCGAATTATGAACCGCATTATTAAAATATGTATATGCAACGTAAAATATTTCGAACGTATATAATTTACGAGGGAAAAAGAAAAAAAAAGAAAAAGAAAGGAAAAAAAAAAAAATAAGATGAAAAGAATCTTGGTTCAAATTGAGAAAAAAAAAAAAAAAAAAAAAAAAGATCGCACCATATGAAATTTTTAACGCGGAGCGTGTGTGAAAAGTAAGAGAACGAAGCCACGCAAGAATAGAAATCAATTATCGAAAAAATGAAAAACCGGGAGGGAACGTAGTGGTAGTAACGAAAAAAATACTGACCTCTGTAAGCCTTTGTTAATGGCAAGCATGGCCTTGCCAGTGCTAAAACAAAACACAAAAAGAACAACGTAAGAAGAGAGATACTCCGGGAACGAGCCAATAAAAATCGGGATAAGAGTCAGTCGCTTCCTTGTGCTTCCATTTTCTTTTCATTATTTTTCTTTCTTTCTTTTTTCTCTCACGGAACTACCATCTATGGTGCCTCTCCGTTTTCTTTTCTCACCATGGATAACGCAATAGAAAAGGATAGAAATAGAGACAGAACAAAGATAAAAGAAAATAAAGAAGATAAAAGAAAGAGAAAGAGAGAAAGAGAGAGAGAAAGAGAAAAAATGGTTAACAAAATTCGAACAGAGAAGAAGTAAGAAAGATAGAAAATGGAAAATTCTGGGAAAATTTTTTCCTTTTGGTTTTTTTTTTTTTTTTTTTTTTAAAGGAAAGGAGAGACGAGGAAGCGTATAAAGTCCAAGGTTGCGGCGACGCGATATCGATTCGAAAGGAAATGAAAAAATACGGAATAGAGGCAAGCGAAAAAGCGAAGCGTATTATCAATCTACTATATCTCTTTTTTTTTTTTCTTTCTTAAACTTTTTTTCTTAATTGAGATACCAATTCGAATCGTCGAATCCACGTATTCGATTCGAACGATCGAACGAGTTTTAAACGAGTCTTAACGAGTTTCTCAATTTTTCTCGCGTTCGACTGACATGGACATACAGACGGACCTGAAGTATTTGCGTACAACAATCCGGATTTTTCGTTAAATAATAATAATGCTCGAAAAAGACACAAGGGAAAGTTTTAATCGTCATCTTCGTTCGTTATATCATGTCTTGGAATGATAATTTTTTTTTTTTTTTTTCTGTCTTTCTTTTCTTTTCACGCGTCTTTTTTGCAGAGGCACGGAACGAAGGACGAGACGAGAAATTATACGTATTTCTAGTCTGTTCGCTATCGACGTTTCTCAACTCCATTTTAATTGAATTCGTCGTCAGCCTCGCATCCACGGTAATGTTTCCGAGGACCAGAAATTCCGTCCTCCCGATTTCTACGAATGAAAAATTATTCAAACAACAATTTTCATGTTCACATAATTATCATTCAAATGAATATGTCATTCGTGCTAGAAAAAAAGAGAGAAAAAAAAAAAGAGAGAGAGTGTAAAATCATATCGACGAGCCAGCTTACCGTGGATCGCGAAGACAAAAAATCAAGAAAACTTACAGAAATAACAGAACGTTTGTATGTGCCTTGCTCCTCCATGTTTCCAGAGTGGTCAAGGATCAGTCTTCTGTGTTTGCACGCGCAATTAAATGCGATTCTTTCTCGTATGTATATTAAATTCGACTTACATCTAAATAATTAGTAATTATTCTTTAAAAAGACCACCTTGTACCACTCGTTTATCGGGAAAGGGAGATCGGATGGGTGATCTTTGAAGGGATGGAGTTTAAAAAAAAAAAAAAAAGAATCAAGTAAAAGATATAAGAAAATCAAAGAAATAAATTGATCGATGTTGAAGCGATGCGTCGAAGAAAGGTCGAATTACCGAACGTTTACCTTTTTAAACATATATCAGTGATTCATCGGGTATCTTGGATTTCGATTGGATTAAACCTTGACACATGCATACGGCGAACACATGTTGAAATATTGATATCGAAACATCGATTCCACGGTCGATCGAAAGGTTTCTAACCGAATATTCGAGCGTGACACTTGTTCGAACCGCAATTTTTCCAACGTATACTTGTTTCGGATCCTTTTTATTACATCTCTCATATCTTCTAAACTCGTCACGAGTTTATATTCGATTTTTCAGTAGTTATCGAATTCGATCGTTTTTTTTTTTTTTTCTCCACAACTCTCTACGACACGTAACATCGTAACAACGACCATTCTTCAACGATTCGATTGAAAAAAGATTGATGCCTCGAATAGAAATGTGCGCTCGTCAAAGATAGATCGAGCAACGTGAAACTTTAACCGCGGCGAAACGTGCTCGTTGCGTAAATGAATACCGAATCGGCGACGAATTTGAGACGAAAAGAAAGAAAAAGATAAAGGAAAAGAAAATAAAAATGATCGAAGATGAGGTAATAGATCATATGGCAAGATGAGGTGCAGAAGGAGGAGCCTGCAGTGTACTCAGGTACTCAAACGGTGAGTGCGTAAACAAAGAGAAAGGTACAGACGATTCTAGTAGATCGATCGATCGATCCTTTTTTTTTTTTTTTTTTTTTACCAACCGATTTAAATTTCTTTCATCGTTAAAACCGATCATCGATCGATCCATGCGATCTGCACGAAAAACCATAAAAAAAAAAAGAAAGAAAGAAAGAAAGAAAGAAGGAAAGAAAAATATCTAAAAAAAAAAGAAAAAAAAATGGAAAAGAGAAAACACAATTGAAAAGCAGAACAGAATCGAACTAAAGAGAAGAAGAAGTAGAAGAAGAAACAAAAAAAGAAGAAGAAGAAGAAGAAGAAGAAAAAGATATAGAAGAAAACAAAAGAGAAAATGATAAGAGAGAAGAAGAGAGAAAGAGAGAAAGAGAAAGAGAGAGAGAGAGAGATCTTTGGGTAGAGCGAGTAGAGGCGAGTAGGTACCTGGATAGTGGCGACAGTGGAATGTACCTGAAGCGGCCGGTCGGATGGTGGATTGGGCCGCCGTATCGTCGGGTCGCCTGCGGCGTCAGATAGGCCAACGGCGGTATCGCCTTGTTGTTGTTGCTCGGATTGTTGGCGAACTTGACGGTGATCGGCTCGGACGAGCCCTTCGGAATGGTACCGTTTAATTCTTGGATCGCCCTCTCGGCCTCGACCCGCTGGTCGAACCTTATGAAACCGACCCCTTTCGACAATCCTGTCGGTAATCGGTTCAAGTTATTCAACGGATCCATCCTCTCTGTGAATTTTTGTTGGACGAATATATCGGGCAACGAAGCGAGAACATTGCCAGATTCCTCGTTGACTGTTGAGTGACTACGCGTACACGCGTGCGTAGGTTCTTGGTGTAGGTTGTAAGGATAAGTTATTTTCCCAAGATGATCCAAGATGTTCCGGTTAAATCGGAAAGCAATTGATCGTTTTCGAATATAAAAAAGAATGTATTATATTGGATTTGAGTTGGAACGAATGTGGCGTGATATAATAAAATGGCTGAAGAGAATTGCGGCGCATCGTCACTCAGGCGCAATGAAAATGGGTGATTTTATATTATATTATTATACAAGGGAAGTTGTTATACGAGGAAAACACTCGTGAATCCAGATTAATGTTAGTTGTATCTTCTATATATATATATGTACATATATATATATACATATATAAAAGATAACGGTGCAATTTAGTAGGAAAATCTTGGAACACTTAAAAAAACGTTAATAACAAGGAGACAATCCTTTTACATCGCATTGCGATTAATAATAATAGAATAGAAATCCAATTCGTCGAAGAAAGTTGCCTTTGCATTAACGATAATTCCCGATTTCTAATAAATCGATCGTGAATGCTAAACGAACCTTCTTCTTGCAAACATTTTCCACCCCGTGATCAACGACGAATTCTGTGTGGAATGCAATCGTCAAGTGCATTCGAACGAGTGGCTCGGTGCGCGCAGATTCGTTTCTTTACACCGATGTCGTGTGTTCTCGAGTGAGTCGATCATGTTTTCTTCCACCAAGCTGAATGAGTTTGATAACGCGCTAAAAGAGGGGGGGGGGAGGGCGAAAAGGTGTATTTATGCGTGTGTACGTGTATGTGTGTGTGTGTGTGTGTGTATATGTGTTTTGCGTGTGTAAGTGTGTACCATGTGAGTCGAGGGCACGGTCGCAAAATAATAATAATAATAACAATAATAATAATAATAATAATAATAATAATAATAATAATAATAATAATAATAATAATAATAATAACAATAATAATAATAATAATAATCATAACGAACGACAAAAAGCGTAAAGAAACAAAAACGGCGCTCAGGAGGAAAAGTTCGGTTTTGTAACTGTTGCGGTCACGTGAACAAAGCAGCCAGTAAAAAAAAAATAAAGAGAAAAAAAATATATATATATAGTAAAATTGAAAAAAAAGAAAAAACAGAAAGCGGTATTTATTCCTTTTTTTTGGATCGTAAGTAGTCGATCGTTCGACCACTCGCGAAACGATGATAACTACTTGAAGAAGAAAAAAATATTGGTATGCTCGTCTCTAATTTTCTTTCTGTTAAACGTATTAAACATGGGTGACAATCTAATTGTTTCGCGAGTTGAACAAAAATTAAAATATAAGAAAAGAAAATGAAAAAAAAAAAAAAAAAAGGGTAAAAATTAAAAGAGAGAAAAACGGCTGCTTTTGTTTGAGCTGGACGTAATAAGGGAAAAGAAAAAAGAGTTGTATGAGTTACGTACCGGGCAAATAGTCTCCGCCGCCGGTCACAAACTGTCGTACTAAACAGAAACGGAAAAAATCATATCACGTTAACAGTCAACTGATAGCATAAGCGATTCGCTCGCCCCTGATTCGTCCTCAGATGGGAGGATATGTAATAATAATAATAATAATAATAATAATAATAATAATAATAATAATAATAATAACAATAACAATAATAACAATAATAATAATAATAATAATAATAATAATAATAACAATAATAACGAATAGTCAGAAGAAAGAATAAAAATTAACGATTAAAAAAAATGAATAAATAAATAGATAAAAAAAAAAGTGTAAAGAAAGTAAAGACAGAACGTTTTTTTTCTCGGAAAGTATTGAATCATGATTGACTCATGATTAATCGGAGGGAAAAAAAAAAAAAAAAAGAGGAAGAAATAAATAAATTGAATATGGATTCAACACTGGCAAAGAGAAAAAATTCGTTCGTTTTTTGTAATTAAATATCATAACGTTTCTCATATATGATTTTCGATTTTTTTCATAATGTTTAAATAATTAAAATAATTGGTATATAATCGGTGTTTGGAAAAAAATAATAAAACAAAATTGGTCGCAATGAGATGAATAAGGGGCGAGCGATCTTTCTGTTGAAAAATTTTACGCTATTCTTTTTCTTTCTTTCTTTTTTTTTTTTTTTGTATTTTTTTGTCCTTAAATATGCAAAAAAGTTTCAGTTTCATTTCTCAGTTGTTTCAAACGCAAAGAAGCAAACAATTCTCGAAGATGAACTAAGAAAAAATGCAAGGAAAAGAAACGCAACAATAACGAAAAAACATAAATTGACCGTTCGAGTCGAGGATCGCACTGTGGACCGAATGTAATAAAAGCAAGCCAGGAACGAAGGAAGTAACAGAGGAAGGTTTCACACGTGTCCTGGCACTGAAACCAATGTCTCAACGTATTGAAAAAAAAAAAAAAAAAAAAATCAAACGAAATCAATGGAATCGTAGTAAACATTAATGGGATCAATCAAAAATCAATCAAACGATAATTATATTACGAATAAAGGAGAAGAAAGAAAAAAAAAAACGAAAAAATAGAATTCATTAATTCAGCGAACGATGGTATCGATACAAGATACATATATATGTATATATATATATATATATATATATATAAAACTCGAAGGAATATAATAACAAAAATAGCCAATGTGGATATAAAAGAAATATAACGGTATAAGGGTGGCATAGGCCATGAGGCTGTGCGTGAAACTGGGGATGCAAATAGAATGCACTGCTAACAAAAATATAAGCTGAGAACGTAAACAATAACGAGCGAAAAAAAGACAAAAAAGTATGGAATCAAAAACGAGAGTTTGCGATCGTGTGTCCTCTCGAATGATCTCGAATACAAAGTGTCCTCTTGTTCGATTATGCAATAGTATCTAACGACAGTAGTAGGAAAGACAAATAGTTGAACGATAAAAGGACGAAGAAAAAAAAAAGAAGAGAGAGACAGAGAGAGAGAGAGAGAGAAAAAAAGGAAAAAAAAAAACAAATAAGAGGAAAGAATTAACATCGATCGGAATGAAAAGATGCGTAAACGAGATCACGCAGCTCCGAGACGACATCGACCAACATCGAAAAGTGTGTAAGTACAGCGTTCACGTCCGCTGGCTAAAATTTAATCAAAATATTCGTCACTCGTTCACCACGATCGTGTCCGTTCTCGCTCTGATTGCAGGCGCACCGATCCACCCCACAATACGACTAGAACCCCATGGCCTACTCTTTTTTCTTTTTTTCTTTCTTTTTTTTTCCTTTAATCCTTGAGATCACCACCAGAAGCTTTCTACTAACCAATCTTCTACTCAACAGGCACGAGTCTGACTCGTGCGATCCCAATCTACTTTGCTCTCGGAACAAAGTGAGAGAAGAGTACGCTGTTTCCCCTACAATTCCCGTATTCCATGGCCTTCCACAGGGCACGCGACATACAACTACTGGCCGATACGATCCTCGTCAGTTGTCGGGAATTTAACAACTTACCGGTGATGTTGTCGCAAAGTATCCGCGACGTGATGATTCTGCCGTACGGGCTGAATAGATTCTCCAGATCTTGTTGCGTCATGTTCTTCGGCAAACCGCTCACGTACAAGTTTGCGCCTTTGATCGCCTCGCTGCTCGGTCTCGCGTACGATACCTGTTCAAGGTATGATAATAATCGTTAATCGCGACAATCGAGAAAATTTCCCTATTGTGCAACTCTCTTCTGCGATTTTTTTGAATTTTTTTTTCTTTTTTTTTCCTTCCTTCCCTCTACCAAAATTCGATGGTGGTGCATCGACAAAATTCGAGATGTTCAACGATTTGAAAGTTTGGTGGTAGTCGGTTTCTCTTTTTCGACGAGATTCACATCACGTTACGTGAAAAACGTGGGGAAGAATTTTGACTCTTTCTCGTACAGTTAATAAATAGCAGATGCGATAATGTCTTTGAATTCACGCCAATCTATTTCGATCATTGCAACACTGTGGCGTATCGTGCGTAATCTCACTTGAGACACATTTTCTGAAAATTCTTCTTCGATAAAAACCGATTCGAAAGCGTACCCACTACTATTCCGTAAACAAAAAGCGATACGAATAGAAATCTTTTCGCGAGATTTCTTTCCGAGTCACGGCCAATTTGTTTTTACTAACTATTGTAAATATTTTAACCATAACAATTTGTTATAAAACTAACTTGCGCGAAATCCAAGCACGAATTAACGAAATACTCTGGAGTAGAAGTTAATCCAAGAAATTGAATTGAACAATGAAAGTATCGCTAAAGTGTTTTGCTTATAAATAGCTGACAGAGATCGTTACGAACTTTTGACTCTCGAATCTTTCACGAAAACTCTAGATATCGTGCTCGCTCGCGTGCGCGCGCGATTCAGTATTTACTTCCAAATGCTAATCTAGAAGGATCCTTATAAATAGATAGTTCACTATGTTCATCCAACTAGGGAGAACGAACCTTGATCGTTTTATTTTGCAGACGAAGACCGTTGAGCGTGTTTATCGCCTTCTCAGCATCCTCAGGCCGGTGATAGTTAACGAAACCGTAACCTAAACTCTGACCTGCAACACACAAAACAAAATACCATCGAATTAAACGATTTTGCGCTTAAAAGAAAGAAAGAAAAAAAAAGGAGAAAAAAGAGAAAAAAAAGAAAAGAACCTCCTTCTCTCGTAGACCTTTTAATTTCCACTTATAATAAATAATAAATTGATCGACGAGAGAGTGGGAGTGAGGACGGTTCTCTCTCTCTCTCGAGAGAGAGAGAGAGAGAGAGAGAAAATTCGCGAACGATAAACGTGTCTGAACGTGTCCGTTCATTGAGTAAACAGATACGGCGACAGCGGCGAGTGTTTTTCGAAAACAGGAAACGCAGACGGTGCAATACGGCCCTGAGATCGCGCGGCGAGGTCGAATATAAAGCGGCAGAGGCTCAAACCAAACGACGCCCCCGCTACTCCGACGCTCGAAATAGCGTCGCGACGTCCACGCACGTGCTCTCCACTAACGCACGGAATTCAGAGGCGCGAGTACGCCAGCCCGAAATTACGCTGGATTACGCGCACTCGAATGGTCACTCGGCATGGGGAGAAAAAATCCCTCGACGATGGGAACGCAACGTTGCGTAATCGCTCTCCCTTCCCCTCGATCTTCCACGCTTGGCCCGTGAGTAATCGAAAAATCGATGACGAAAAACACGCGTTCTTTCCTCCCAAAACTTTCCAACGAGACGAAGTTATTGGAAGTTGGAGAAAAAAATTCTTTCCGATCGGTCGATGGAGTGTCGCTCGTTCTACGCGATTTTTGCGTTTCGAATATCGCGATAAGAATGGGCTGGTGAGTGGAAAAACGATAACACCACAGGCGTACGTAACACGAATTATTGAATTCTCATTTTTCCTCTCCCGTGCCCTCCAACTCCCCCCTCCCCCGACTTTGTATCTTTAACAGATTCTATTTGGTTTCCAAAGATTCTCTATCTCTTTCTATCCCCCTCAAATAAGGCTGATACAAAATAAACAGGCAGCAGACGAATCGATGCCGACTACTCAACCAAGACTAAACACCCGTTCCTCGGTAACGTCTAGAAATCGATAAACAAATGAACTGTGTAGAAAGACTTATTCTTTCGTTCCACACCTGTCCGTGTATTAACTGTAATAACAGGTTTCCATGAAAATTATCATAACAATACAAAACGCTATCTATTCGGTCAAACACGAAAGAAACGTATGGCCGGGCTTCGTGATAATTTATTGTTTAGCTTGTTAGCTATGATAATGAATGAAGAGAACGTTCGACTTACCGGTGAGTTTATCACGAATCAACTTGCAACTCTCAACCTCGCCGATGCTCGAGAACAGGGATCGAATCTCATCCTGTGTCATACTCTGTGGCAAATAATTTACTATGAGATTCGTCTTCGACTCTTCCTGCGAAGCCTGTCCGAGGGTGGATCCACCATTTTGTTGTACGACTGTGTCCATTCCGTTCGCCATCATTGCACTCTTCAACCGGGTCCTTTCTAACTACGTACGAAATCTGAAACGAGAAAGCGTCCTTTTATTATCACGTAACAACGGGCAACCGATTATATTTCGCCTTTAACTTTTATCTTAGTTAGAACAGTTTCGTCTTCTAGTTATTCTCGATTATTTTTCTTTTCGATCAACATCGACCGTAATCTCCTTCTAAACCTTTTTATTGAATGGGTGGCGTAATCGATCGCCCAATTTGTAAAAGTTTCGTTGTAAAAGGAAAGAAGAGAGATATTACTGGAAACGCAAGGAACGCAAGCCGACGCTCAACCATTGCAACTTCCTTCGAATATTTTTCCAAATATATAATATATTCCTGTGTTTTTCGATTCAATGATTCGTAACTCCTTTTTCATAATTACTTTTTTGTTTTTTTTTTTTGGTTTTTTTTTTTTTTTTGGTTTTTTTTTTCGAGGGAATAAATATTCAAATGATAAGAAAATTTCGATCGTTGGAGATTCTCAAGATACTCGAACGACACGTTGAAATTTATCGAAACAATCGGTCGACGAGAATATATGTAGAAGAATATATATAGGAAGTAACAGACAAGTATAAACACGGGCCAAGCAAGAACTTCTGTGTCGACAGAATTTTGAAGGACGTAAAAACGTGTTAATCAACACGTCGTACACATGTCGATGCACATGTTCACAGAGAACACAAGTTCGAAAAGAAAATCAGTTTTTGCTTATTTCTGTATAAATATTCGCGTGGCAACAACAAGTATAGTTTTTGAGAAAACCAGAGAAAACAAAATATTCTGTGATTAGATATTTCGTAATGGTCGGAATTATTCAAACCTGTTTCGCCCATATTGGAGAAAGTTTTTATAGTTTCAAAAAGATTTTGTTACGTTTAAATACGACGAAGAAGATCATTATCTATTCCATACATTAAATTACAAGCAGCTGGACGCGGGCAGGGCGCGTGGCTTGATTATGGACAACGAAATGCGAAAAATTCATGGTTCGCGCAACTGGATGCTGACGTAATCTGACAATGACTTTCAAAATACAGCGTGAAAAGAACAGGCGGAGGTGGTAGTTGGTAGGGAACGAGGGTAAGATCCAATAGAAACGCGGATTTAAAGGGGCGACGACCCCCCCCCCCTTTCTGGTTTAAAGAGCTCGCCTCCCTCGTGCCTCTTCCCTTTTTCTTTCTGGCAAAACCACCGTGTTCGATACGTTTACAGGGTGTTCAATATCGATCATATCGCTTTATACTCTCTTTAAAAATTTTCCAAATTTTCCTTTCCTCTCCAAGATACGATAGCCTTTTTTTTTTTTCTTATTATCCAATTATCCATAACTCATAATTTTAAAAATAAATTCTAATCGAATTACACAATACACAACAACTGAGAGAAGGTTAATTTCTAATTTTCTCTGCTGGAGTTCAGAGTTGCTGGTAGTTTCGATCGATTAGAAAAGAGGATCTAAATTTCTCACGAATATATCTATTAATCTTTTCTATGCGCGTGCGTGGAAGAAATTAAATAATTTTATTCGGGACACCCGGTATGTGGTCGCACATGCCTCGAGCGAAAGGGACGAAAACCGAGCAAAATAGGAGAAGGAGAAGAAAAGGGAAGAGAGAAAGGGGAATTATACGCGATGGCCGTAGGGTGCCGATAGCGTTCATGGTTAAGGCTTATACACACAGCTGCCACGACACATATATCAAGCAGGCACGAGCTACCACTGGTGTACATTTTAATTCTCTCTTTCCCCTTCCGCCTCCTCCTCGTCCCTGTCAGTTGTTCAACGTAGTCATCAGCTGTCCTTAGGACCACCCCACACGGGGAGAGACTTCGAGTTTCATGACTGCGGTCACCCCACGATCCAACTGACCACGTCCTCTCTTGAGATACCTTTTATTACATGCGATAGATAGCTTTTATTATATGCATCAAATGTGCCAGGGCCCACGATATGAAATAAACGTAGTGGGGAAATAAACGGGGACAATGAACAACTATAAATTCCAATTTTTTACATTAAACTCCTTTTATATCCTATCTTCCCTAAAACTTTTCAATGGCAACAATTTATTATTATTACCATTATTATTATCATTATTAAAGAAGAAGAAGAAGAAGAAGAATATATCCCTCTCAGCTCAAAATGGATGAATCTTACAGAAGAATCTTAACTCACAATGGATGACGCTACGAGATCTATCTCCCTTGTATCTGTATTTATAATATATTTTATATATATATATATATATATAGTATCGATAATTTTATGTTGTAAAAACGAGTTTTCCGCGTGTAACGTAACAAGATCGAACTTGTCGACGCTATTTTTCATCAACGAATCGTTCGGTGTTTACGAACGAGGCGAAGAAAACAGGCGCGTTCAGCAGTCGGAGAAAATGTCGGAGCCAGCAGTTATCGTAGCCCCGCATCTTCCGTAGTTATCGATCCATCCTCTCCCTGTCTCTCTCTCTCTCTTTCTGCTCGGCATCGCGATATTTTAGGACGGCACAATGGAAGCCGAGAGACCCCATTGTCGGGCGAGGAGAAGAGTAACGCATCGGAAAAGTATCGTTCGCCGTTGACTTCGAAACGCGACTCCTGTGCCACCGTCATTATCCAACGACAATGGACGTTACGCATGGCTGCGTATACGCGCAAACTGGGGTTATCCGCGACACAATGCGGAAAGCCACCCCTTTTCGCCAGACCCGGGGTTCGCAAAAGTCGATCTCTGTCTGACCGACCATCTTCCAGGGAATCGCGCCGCGACAAACGTTTACGTAGCACGCTTTCTACTTTGATTTTTGATTGCTTCTAATTAAGGAAGAAGAAGAAGAAGAAGAATAATTTAAATTTAAATCCAATATCTCGAAAACAAAAGAAACTCGATTTGAAAATCTATATTATACTCTGCCGTTAGATATGAGAATATTATATAAGATAGAGACATGAAAATGTTATTGATGCGATCTGAAATATAACGTATAAACGTAATAACGGAACGAAGTGAAAAAAATTATTGGCGAAATAAATTGAAATATATTGCTCGGTTTCGGGTTAGAGATAATTAAAGATTTCCACGAAGACAATATAAATTTGCAACGAAGGTTAGCAGGTGGGTCAAGCCGAGGGTTAAAGTTTGATTTTTACGTACGCTTGGCAGATACGATCTTCGGCCGGTGGCCAGGTGGCCATGGCGACGGATCGTGAAAATCGCGTGGCCGGGACCGATCAATACGAGCGCGACTCCTCGGTCTCTGCCTCGCTCGTTCTCCCCTACCACCCCTTCTCTCGCTCATTCTCGCTCGCTCGCTCGCTCGCTCGTGTCCAGGAGCTCTCTCTCTCTCTCTCTCTCTCTCTCTCTCTCTCTCTCTCTCTCTCTCTCTCTCTCCCTTTTTCTCTCCGTTGCGCACACGAGACTCTCTCTCTTTCTCTACTCTGGCTACGATTCCAAGGGAATCCCCTCCCGCGCCCTTCAAGTACGCCCCTTTCCTCGCGAGAAAACACACACACACTCACACACACACACACACACACACACACGCACGCACGCACGCACGCACGCACACACGAAAACGTACACGCGACACGGGAAAACGCAATAAGTCGTTCTGTTATCGAAAAGAAATAGCGAAGCGGCGGTAGAGGAGAAAGGGGTGAAGAGCGAAGGCAAGTGGCAGTCGCAGCGGAGGTGGGAGGAGTGGAGGAGGGGAAGGGTGGCGTGGAAAAAGAAAGACGACGACGACGACGACGACGAAAGCACGCAGGAAGCAAAGGGTGAGAATGAGAATGTGTCACGAAACTCGCAAGGCACGTGCTCTGAAACCTCCTTGAAGGACGTTACTGCTCCGCGTACAACATCTGTGTGTATATCATTCGACCGAAATGTTTTTGTGACTCAACTCGAGCTTACCTTTTCTCCACTGTCTTTACAGGATCCACCTTTTTATCGATGCACGCGAGGGCACACGACACACATCCACACAATAAACACAGAAAACACCTTTTCTTTCTTTTTTCCCGAGACGCGACACTCTCTCTTCCCGTACTTCTTTTCTCTCCCTCTCTCCACGTTACTTTTCCTCTTTTCTTTTCCTTCCTTCGAAAACTCTTTTCAATCGCACGCGAAACCGAGCAACGTGCAACTATTACACGACTGGTCGATGAATCGTGCCGGTCCCTGCTCTTCTCTCTGACTCTCTCTTTACGTGCACCTACTATCACGCTCTCGCACCGCCGCCCGGAACAGAAGGGGAAATCAATGAAAGAAAAGTACGACGCGAGCGCTCGTAAATCGGCATTTATGCTCGCCTCCTGGTCGACAGTCCTTTGGTTTCACTTTGACGAGCACATATGTGTGAGTGTACGTGTAAATGTACGAGCGGCGAGCCGAAAATTATTCACGTCCGATATCGTCGAAAAACGAGATCACCAAATTTCCTCGATCGTGAAAAAGAAAACGAGGGAGTACATACAGTGTGTGTAACGTGTGTATGTGTGCGTGTGTGTATGTGTGTGTGTATATATGTGTGTGAAAGAGAGCGCGCGGATTTAAAGAATAGAATGCAATATACGCGTATATATGTGTATGTATATATGTGTGAATGTGTGTAGAGGGTTACGCGAGACTAGAAATTAAAGCGTTAAACACTATACTAAGGAAACGGAAATAACGATATAACACGGGCGGAGGCTGCCTAGAGACTGGACACACCAGCCGCTTTCAAGCGGCTTGCACAGCCCGACGAGCTCGATCGGCCGAACTCGGCCTAGCTCGGGCGCGGTCGCGCACCCTCGGCTAAGCTCGTTGCCAACCCACTGCAAACCCCTCGTTATTACGTATCTCCTCCTACCTACTCGCACGTATGTACTCGTATGATGCGAGGGGTTGCCGATCGAACTAATAAGAGACGTATGCGCGTTCTTAAATAAACTGTGACCTCCCATCGTCGATCGAACTGGCTCCCCTGCCCTCCCTCCCCTTCATCCTTTTCTCCTTTGTCGAATTTTAATAAATCTCGAATCTCCACCACGTTATACTTTATCCTAAGATTTTAAATTTTTCTCCTTTTACTCCCTCGTATCCTCGCAATTGTTGCTTAAGGGTTGAGTAAACGCGTCGCGATTTTTTTTTTTTTTTGCTTATTCCGGTGTTAAAACGATTAAAAAAAAAAAAAAAAAAATAACACCTGTCATTTTGTTTAAATTGCATCCAGTTAACAAGAGGGGTGACAAGCTAGGGGCCGTTCACGCGCAATATTTCAGTATCCCCCTCAAGATATTTGCAGGGGTTTGTTCGTTAGGAAATGTTTGCAACATGGCTCCCTGGCATTACGAGGCAGAAGGTATGCCGCCCTCTTGCCTCCCTCTCGCCGCTTGCATCACCCCTTGCATCAGATCATGACCACCCCTTCACGGTTTTTGACCCCCGTCGTCTCAGCGCGCTATCGCGTCGATACAAGAGTCCTTTTACCCCTTACGAGGCCGCACTCGATCGGTAGTGAACTCGAAACCATGAATTACATCGTCGAAACTTATTGGTGGCCATTTGCCAAAGACCATGAAATTGAATCTTTCTCGAAGAGAGAAAAAAATACACAACTTCAGCGAGAGTCAAAGTCCAATGATGAAAAATCTCGAGGATAAAAGTCGATGAACTCGTCTGAATCTACCGCTTCGCCATCTCATTTCAATCGTTCCCCTTCGATTTATGCATCGCTTCTTCCTACATCGCACGTTTCTCCTAAATTTATTGAATTTATCTAATGAAGTTGACGCAAATTTCATTTCGTTCGTTATTCGTGTGGATAATTCATTCGAATCATTTTCTACAAAAACAAAAAAAAAAAAAAAGATGCATGTGAATACGAGTGAACATCCAAGCTGCATCCCTGACCTTACCTTGGCTTTATCTTCGAAGATCGAGAGAAGGCAGTCTCTAAAATGACGGCGAGCCAAAATTATGCGATGCTGACGAAACAAGCCGAGCAACACTTGGCGGTCGTGCCAATAACCGCGAGTTCGTGTTTTCGGAAATTCGTTTCCCTTGTATTACATCATCATACAGAATGAACTATTTTGTCAGAACTTCCTGAAGAACTCCATTGTATAATGTACTTTCACTTTAAAATTCGTCTAATTAAAACTTAACGCACAGCGGCGTTCAGATGAATTCTTCTTCAATAATTTGTTGTTGTTCTTCTTTAAAAAGATACCGAGAAGTCATTGTCAGTCATCGATTCAAAACCACGAATACATTGCACTATCACTAAAATTAAAATTAAAATTAAATATGTTCACGTATAAATACGAAGAAATATCTATCATCGATCCATTCAATCGAATTTCATAGATCCAAGTATATAATTTGTACTTCACCGACCCTATATTTCTTATTCTAATCGCTGCAAAAAAAAAAAAAAAATCAATCTTTGCATATCCGCTAATCCTCGTAATCAAAGGAACGATCTTTTCGATTGACTTCCTGCTTTTGTTAGACACGAACGATTGACCAGGTTCTTTGCATATTACGTACATGACCGGACCTAACATCGACCAAAGAAAGAGAAAGAGGGAGCAAGCCTGTATTGTATCTTGCCGCATGAGAAAAAAGGGAACGAAACTGGGCACAGGACTTGCAACAGATGCGAAACGGTATGCAAAAAAAAAAAAGAAAAAAAAAATAGGGACATAGTGGACGCATATGTGAACGTGTTCCATTATGCTCGGTGGCTTTAAAACCGGCCACACGGTGCGACAGGAAGTTGTCACCGCATTACCGTTGGAATTATGAAAGTTTGCCGGCCTCTGATCGCCTTAACGACAACGAACAGCGAAACAATATTCAGACCATCGAACCGAGAGGGAAATTTATTCAAAATCATTCTAATCGCTGCTTCGATCGTCCATACGTGAATCAATCCTCCGTAATTTTCACTAAGTCGTATATATTTTCCGATGCGTTTAGAGAATGCGGAGAATAGCACGTGCCAACGACGATTGACGATTTACCATTTTCCGGTACAGGATCAAAGCCATTTATGAAGAGACATAAATTGTGAATCATTCGTCGAGACTACAAAACGTAGTATCGAACAACCCTCCTCTTTCGTTCCTGGTTATGATCCAGCTGTCGAAGCAACGTTTTTGGGGTTTGGCCCCACCTTCATCATCGATCCGCCAGTACGCTCGTGCACGAGCATAATTCCACCCAGCTCCGCCACGGGAGTAATAATTCTGCCCGTGAAGTTTTTCCACAGTCGCTGAACCCTTGACGAGATTCGTCGATAATCTATCGACCATCCTATTCCTCTATCCTATCGATATTCTCACGAATCCTATTAATGGGATCCTATTCGAGGCGTGACAAAGGCACGAGTTTCGAGCCAATGGAACTAACAGGAGGATCAATGGCAAACGTTAGTGAAAATAGCTCCCTAAATATGCGAGTTAAATATGCAAGGGGACAAAATAATTATAAGGGGCTTATAAATAATTTCTATCCTAGGAGGAAATCCTTCGATGAGATCGATATATTTGGATATGTTTCGTTAGAAAATAGGGTATCGTTGGAATATAGGAATGATTAACAAACATTTGCGTCAAAATGGACGAACCAACCCCACCTAGGAAATATAACGAAGATCGATCAAACGAGCATCGCCGTGCTAATTAAGGTGCAACCGATCGATTTGTTTTTCCTTGTAGTAGCTCTTCATTTTTTTTTTTTTTCCTCCCCGTTTCCTCGTAAAATAAATATGCATCGATTCGTGATCAGTTTCTCTCTCGTCAGGGAATGATCGCATCACTAAATATTCAGGGAAACCTTACGACGTCTTCTCGAAGTCCACAAAGGGTGATTACGTAAAGTAAACATAAATGTGGAGAGGAAAGAAATGTTGGTTCGGTCGTGATGAAATAATATCGTGACTTTCGTGCATCTCGAACTAATGAAAATTTCAATCTATTGAAATGATATGGATGATATCACCGACATCCACGAACTCTGATACGCATGATGATTGACGCAGAAAGAAAAAAGGAAATTAATTGGAGACTCACGCGCAATCTTTCCTCGCAGAATGAAATTCGAATGAAATTAGCGATAAAAATGACCGATTAATATCAAACGAAGCAGAACAATTTTTGCGATATTTTTCTCGTTGACGACATTATTCGTTCAAAGGCCAAGGATAAAGTTAATAGGCGAGCGGTAACGATTACCTCCGCAACCCTATATATTCTTATCGTTATCGTCCTCGAGAACTCGTTAGGAGAATTAGCATTGGCTCTATTTAAACTCGAACGAACGAAGTTTCGACGGATTATCGGTACGTACGGGATCCGTAAGGGTGGGATTGGACACTCGCCGTTGTCAAGTATTAATACCGTAAATCCGTGAAGGGGGACGATGCGTGTGTGCGATATTACGTATGATGGACGAAGAATCGCGGAAAATCGAGAGAAAAAGAATGACGAATGGACGGAGGGAGAGGGAAAGAGAGGAAACAGGGTGAGACACAGAGGTAGAGAAGCTCCATTGATTGGTCGGTGGCATGGTAGAACGTTGCAGTTGCCCTGGGGGTATATGAACCCCGGCACGGCTCTCTCTGTCCCTCTCCGCTTCTCACTCTTTCCCACCCTCCTTCCCACAGTTTACCCTCGCTACGATTCTACCCCACGGCAAAACGCAGGCGCGTCACATGGACCCAGAAACGATCAATACGAGCTTCCCCAACTAGACCTAGTCTCTCTCTCTCTCTCTCTCCCACTCTCTGTTTTTCTCTATCCTTCTTTCTCGCATATACATTCTGCTCTATCATCCTCCTACCCGGGCTCGCAACCCTCGGTCAATCTTTGATATCGCGTTAGTCGGTTGAGAATTTTCATTGGAAAATATCTGAAAGAGAAGAACATTATTAGTATCCATAGACAGATACTCGAAATTAATATCGTTTCTCTCATTTTTCTTTTCTTCTCGCTATATAATTATTAATTTTCTTTCCTTCCCTTGGTACAAATAATGAAATGAAATAATTTCACGAGCGAAACGGCTAAACAAAAGATGGCTCCCAGAAAAAGAACGGAACGGAAATAGTTAGAACGAAACATAGGAAGCGATAAGACCGTATTCTTTGAAAACGTTCATTGGCACACTATCTAACACCCCTTTATCCCTCTCACGCACCATTGTGATCGAGGCCATCGCGGACGGAAGTGTCCCTCTCGAGACTTCCTGCTTGTCCTCGACGAGGACCCGCAGTGCCAGTTGCTCCATCCTGGATCTGCTTGATCCTTCATGCACACTCTCGCCGTTTTCCATCACTTGTTATACCGAATATATTCAACGTGTTTCGCTCGAACGAAGTGTTTTTTTTTTTTTTTAAGATGTCTTTCTCTCTCTCTCTCTCTCTCTCTTTCGTTTTTCGTTTCTCGTCTTTCTTTTTTCCTCGTTTAATTACGACGCTTTTTTTTCTTTTGATTTCTTTTTTTTTTTTTTTTTCCGTTTTTTTTTTCTCTCGCCGGTTGCTCCGCAAGTCAAAAGAAGGATTCGAACTGAAAGTTGGCCGGAGAATTGTGGGTTTGGAGGCTGCGTTCGCGTTCTCCTGGCCACGTTGCTTTCGGCTGCCACGCCCAAACTTCTCTGGCCCGTGATAATGCGCCGTAGCTGAACGGTCAGCTGTTACACGCTGATATTTTCACCATATTTTCACGGATAAACGTTTTATATTGTTCTTATCGTAATTGAGAAACATTAGCCGCAATGATCAATCGGTTTCTATAACGAATTAATATTTTAACTTTTTTTTTTTTTTTATTTCGGGTAGATTTTTTTTTCTTTCTTCTTCTTTTTTTTTTTTTTTTTTTTTTTATCTGATAGAATAACGATAAATTTAAATCAATTTGAATTTGAAAAAATGAATCTGAAACGAATTAAAAAATTTGTAAAATACTTTTCTACTGAAGCAAATAACAACAGAGGGGGGAAAAACAACCCCTTGATCGGCCAAGAGAACGCGATAAAAATAAGTTCGATAAAAGGAGGAATGATCGTGGACTGCCGGAAGGATCCTTCGATTGGTCCTGTATAAAGGATGTTCCGGCAAAGGGGGTTACAAACATATATTATAATGAATCGGCACCTGATAGTGCCCTACCAAAACACATAGATCGGTATACATAGAGATCGATAATAATGTAATTATAACGGTAATAATAACAACAATAATAACAAGATAAGAATAGAACGATAATAATAATAATTCGAACGTCGGAATCACAGAAGCAACAAAAGTAAAGAAACAAATGAACATACCGGTTAACGATGAAAATCAGTGGTTGGAGGATGCCGATATCTGGGCGTAGAACGAAACGACGGTGGGTTAAATGTTTTTTTTTTTTTTTTCGTTTTAATTAGCTTTTTTTTTTCTTTCTTTAACGGAGAGTTATTTCTTTTTTTTTTTTCTTTCTTTCTTTTATATTAATATTATCTATATCGCTAGATTTTCATTTCGTTGTTATCTCGTTTTGATGCCCGTTTCTTTGTTCTATTCCGTTTTTAATTTTTGTTTCTTTTAAACGACGTGTGCGTGTTTCGTTTTCCCGTTTTTTTATCTTTTTTTTTTTTTTTTGTTTTGTTCGAACCGTGTTTATGCGTTTTATCCGTGTTTTATCCGTTTAATTTTATTAACACGATCAATTTTATCAAACGGTCGAGTTTACCGAATTACCAAGACGAAGTTTTACGTTTTTAAGTTTTCCTCGAGATTTTTTTTGCACTTTCTCCGATTGATTACGATGGATTACAGTCTATATTTTATGAAAAAAAACCTTTGGGATACACGTATGTACGACACTTAATTTCTTAATGTATCGACGAAACGAAAGGAAAAAAGAGGGCGAAGAAAACCCGCGGAACACACCCTCGAGTGTCTCTCTTTCACTCCCACCGGCCAACACTGTTATATCTGTTTCTCTCCTCCCTCTATCTCTGCTTTTCTCGTCCGAACGTTTGCCTTTTCCTTTTCTTTTCTTTTTTTTTTTTTCTTTTTTCTCTTTCACTCTTCCGTCGAATAAAGAATCTTCCAGATGACGATTGACGATTGCCTCGATATTATTATACACCAATCTCGTTAATGATTATGCACTGAATTTATCTTCGTGGAGAACCGGCGACGTTGCGTTCAATTATCTCTTTCCTCTTTCCCTTTTTCTCTTTCTTTATTCTTTTTTCCTTTTTTTTTCCTTTTTTAAGCGAAGTTAGAATGGGAACCGCGTGCGCGTCGATCAAGATCAATCTTCGAGAAGCTGACTGTTCCAGGGGGTGAAAGGAGATAATAGAGTAAGGTTTCGGGAAGGACGGTCGAAATGGACGAACGAAACCATAAGATCCCCGCCGAAGACGCACGTGAAGAAACGTGGCACGACAATCCAAGTATATATATATATATATGTGTGTGTATATATATATATATATATATATATTCTTGAAGAAATTTCTTCCTCTGTTGACGACCGATCGATTCGTACTTCGATTATTTCGTTTTTTTTTTTTTACTTCGTAGCTTCTATTACTTCGTTTCGATTACTTTTTCTTTTTTTTTTTTGTTGCTCTTCGATTATTCTTTATTTTAGTTTCTTTTTTTTTTTTTTCCTCGTGTATTTATTATTAAACCCGGATCGAAGATGCGTTGTGCGTGGACACACACGACGATTTTTTTTTCTCTCGATTAAAATGTTTTTCGTTGACACGTGGGCGGGATAAAGCAAGAATGATTAATCGGTGAGGACGATTCTTATATATATAGATATATATATATATATGTATGTATGTATGTATCAACGATACGAACGTATTTGTCGAATTAAAGGGTCAGAAATGAAGATATACAAGCAAATAGTAAGAATGTTGCGGGTATAACGGTGTCTACAACGCAATGCCTTTATGTGGTGCGGTAACTAAACTGACGGAGCCAGGCCCTGCCGCCAATCGCTGCACCCTCTGCTGCCCGCTACCACCACCGCCCCCGACGCTACTAGTTCTGCCTAGGCTAGAGGGGTGGGAGCTGCGAGGAGGATAGAGGTCGAAAGAAACGATCAAGGAAAACCCGTTGAACAGAGCAGGAGCGACGAGCGTGGCGGAATGTACGCAGGCGCCGAAAAGAGGCAATGACTGCACCCTCTCCCTTGGATCGCTACCACCGAGCTATCTCGTGGCACGCCACCTTTCGTTGGGGAGGGGTTGCGATGGCGGCGAATACGCGCCGGCAGAGGGGGAGAGGGAGGAGGAGGAGGAGGTGGAAGAAACGGTTAAGAAAAAAAAAAAGAAGAAGAAGGATAAAGTCGAAAGTATAAATAATAACGGGGGGAGGGGTGGAAGTCGAGGGGAAGGAAAGAAAGGAGAAGGCGTGCGAATGAAACTCGAATAAAACAACTCGAGAAACGGTATCTTCTCCAGACCCTGGCCGAGTGCTCGTCGACGCGATTCGGGAGATGGAAAAACCGGGGCACGAAGAGTGGCGAGAGAGAGAGAGAGAGAGAGAGAGGCGGAGAAAAACGCGCGAGGGGGCGGAATCTACGCAGGCGTCGAATAACGGAGAAGCGAGTAATCCCTTGCTTCGAAATCGTCGTGACGTTAACTCGTTAAGTGTGAAAAGTCGCAGGGATGTAACCACGGATTCATGGATTCATTATTTCGTCACAGACAAAATTCCTGGAAGATAGAATTTATATTTTTTTTTATGAGGAATTTATTAATTATTATTATTATTATTATGCAAATATAAATTCTTCTAGACACAATTTTCAAAAGTTTGATAATTTGAAAACAATTATGTATCGAAAAATTCGTTTCCGACGAAAGAAGAAGATTAGAAAGTTGGCAGATAGAAGCGTATCCGCATCGGACAGAGATAGAAAAATGAGAAGACTACTCTTTGAAATCTCTGGATCATTACGATCGCTGTACGAAGACTGTAAAGACAAAGAAGTAGAAAAAGAGAGAAAAAACGAAATCGAGGGTAGTTGCGAGGCACGCAGGCGCTGCGGAAGGGTCGTGAACAATGGCTGCTCCCTCCGGAGATCCTCTGGACCTTGCAACCATCGATACTGATTGAAAGAAAACTCTCAAATGGTGTATGTGCAAGGGAGAAAGAAAGAGACGAATAAGAAGATTGAAATCCAGTTAATGGACAGCTGTTGATCGAACCATTACGAGTGAAACGAAAATTTTGAAAGAAAAAGGGAAAAAAAAAAGACTATTTGGCCTAAAATAATAGGATAATTTGCATAGAGATGACAGAAAAAAAAGGTAAGAGTGAAACGAAAATTTTGAAAGAAAAAGGAAAAAAAAAAAAAAAGACTATTTGGCCTAAAATAATAGGATAATTTGCATACAGATGACAGAAAAAAGGGTAAAAGATTGAAATCAGTTTGAAAAAGCAAGCCAGATGATCCGAAAAAAAGATATTAATTGCGAACTCGAGTGAAACCTGATGATTCTCTCGTAGACAAGATTCTTTCTCGAATCACAATGTTCGTACAAAAACCTGCTAAAAAGTGATAAAAAAATGAAAGATAATAGAAAAGAAAGAAGGAAAAGAAAAATATTAACACGTTTCTATAGATGGATAGAGTTCGAAAAACGATGAAAACTTTGTCGTAAAAATATATTTGAATATTTCGTGGGAGAAGTTTGTCTCGCTGTCGCGCTTCGAGAGACAGGGGTTGAATTCGAAGGGGGAAAAGAAAAAATGGCCAGACGTGCGGGGGAGGGCACGTGCGCAAGCGCTGCACTCGAGGGATAGAGAAGAAGGGGTGGATATTCAGGGTCCACGAGCAAGAGAAAGAAAGAAAGAAGTGGAGTGGAGGCTTGAAAAGGAGAAACGAGTGGGGGAGAGAGGGTTGGTGGAGCCCGTGCAGAGCTCGAGAACGCAGGCGCCACGTTGAAAATGGAAACCGTCGTCCCAGGGGTTGACCTCCCTCTTGTGCGAGAGAGCTTTTCGACCGTGCGAATGCGGCCAAATTTCGCCGTGCCTTTACCACATAGTTCATCCCCATTCCCCCCCTTTTAACCATCCCCCCTCCCCTCTTTTTAACGTGCACGGATATTCAACAAATTTTCCAGAAAGTTAAACTCGAACCGAGATTCGATATTCAAAATCCGACAATTCGCTTTTTTTTTGTCCCCCCTCCCCCCCTCCCTCCCTCGTTCCCTCGTTGAATATAATATAATCGTTTTAACTTCTCGACTTCTCTGTGTTTACCCCCGTCCTTTGCCTCCTCTTTTTTTCTTACCTCTTTTTCGTTGTAGACACAAGATATTAGAGGCCTCGAATTGAATCCCCCCCTCTTTTCTTTTTTTTTCTGGGAACCCTAGCTACCTGGAGGAGCATTCATCACGGGATATTGTAACGTTACCCCCGGTGGAATCTTGAGAAGACACGTGCTGCATAAATGAATCCACGTGCCTCAGGTATCGGTTAGTCATACAATAGGTGCACCGATAATGAAACTTTAACGAAAAAATAAAAATCGAATAAAACGCTTTTCTATTAAAACGCTTCTTTCCTCTCAATTTCTACTTAAATAAACGATATTATTATAATATAATAAAAAAAAAAAAAAAGAAAACTATCAGAAGGAGAACGTAAATATGCACAATGTATAAAACGTCTCCTTTCCCTTTTTAAACGAGCCGAATCATAATGTGCACTTGATCGACGTTTATCTTATCTAGGATCGAGTCTAAACGAGGAAAGGTATCAATCGATAAGGGACGCGGTAGTATGCAACGCGAATATCATTCTCACTCGAACGACGCGGTAGTCGATGTTAATGAACACCCTTGCAAAGACTCGTTCGCTAATGACTCGGCCACTCCGGAATTACGAACGTCGAATCGATCATCGCGGTGGAAATAATTGGTTTGCTCGTCGCCGCCCGTTACATTTGCAACGCGAGATACGAGATACGTGGATGAAAAAAAAAAAAAAAAAAGTGTTGCGCTGAGAAAAGAGCCGCCCAGAAGGGGACGAAAGAAAGCACGAATGCGGCGAAGTAGGGGAGAGACGAAAAAATGAGGGGGATGATAATCTAATGGTAAATAGCATGCATACGAGGGCAGGCAGCAGCGTAGACTGCGAAAAATTCTATTCTATCCTTCTCTCCGATCGAATCCCGGGAGAGAAGTTTTTCCAATCATAATTTTATTAAAAATCTTAATTCTCGATCCGAGGAATTGAAACATCTATCCATCTATCCAAAGAATGAACGAATAATAAATAAATAAATAAATAACAAGAAATAATACTCGTAATATCGTAATTCTACGTACCGAAATCGATGTGAGAGTAAGAAAATTGAAATTAAAACATTATCTCGGGGTTGGATGAAAATTCGATGAGAGCATAAAAGAGAAAAATAGGCAGACAGAAACGGGGGAGACGGCAGCATCGCCTAACTCCCGAATCTCGTCTCGGCCAATTTATAACGCTCCTCCTCTTTGTCCCAAACTTCCGTTTGTCGAGTATCCTGGGAACAGGCATTCTGGTACGTAGTCCAATTGCCCCCCCCTTGCTACGCCATTGGGCGTGGGGTGGCGAGAGGAGCTCGGTGCCCAACGGCACAGGGGTTTCGAATATCGATCTCTCGCGTTCTCCTAGTCATTCACTCTCTCTTCCACACTTCCACCGCTCTCTCTTTCTCCTCGTTTCCCTCCCTCCCTCCCTCCCACCACCTCGGCACACAGCTCGGCTGCGAACAGCTCTGAGGGGAGGGGGTGGGAAGGAGGGGAGGCAGGGAGGGACGAGGAAGGGTTCACCAGGAAGTCCCAGCCAAAGCCCAGGAGCGGAGGACATTCACCAGTCGAACAAACACACGCACATGCACCTACCACCGATTCGAAACTTTGCCCGGACCGCAGCCCCTCCACAACCTTCAAATTTCACCATTTTTCCCCATTCTTTTGATTCCGCGGTTTCGCCCAGCTCCAATTTCGGAAATATGCGATTCTCTCTTCGTTGAGAGATGTGTTTCTCGACGCACGTTTGTTCGTAAGATCGTGCGAGATGCTTCGAAAATTCGACGAAAATGATAGAACGATAAGCATGCTCCTCTCCCTGTCGAATCGTGAATCTTGGAGGAATCACCTTTCGAGAAGTTTACACGGTAAATCTCATCGAATATGGGAGCAAAAGTTTCCAATATTATATCTGAAAATTATGCAAGTTCGTTGATTGATTACACAGTTAACATACAGTAGTTATTTGCATTTGTTGGAGAATTATCCGATAGAAAGATAATTCTTTTAGGATGTGGTTCGCGAGCTTCCATAATTCTATCCCCTCTCTTCTCGATGACGCGCCATATTTGCTCGGCCGGGAGCCGGGTCAAAGATAAATATGCGTGACTTAAGCCCGTTTTGCATGTTGCACGAAATCCGTATATCCGGGAACGAGGTTGCACACGTGCAAGGGAGGCTGCATCTATGCGCCTTCTTGATAATCGAGCTGCGGTTGCGTATGCGGATTACGTAGCTCCACCACTCCCGCGTGCAACCGCCGCGTTCCACCCTCGCGTTTAATCCGCGCTCGTTCCCAAATCGCGGATCTTTCGTTTCGCAAGAACGAGACGAAATTATCTATTATTCCAGGATAATGCAGTTCGAATGGATATTTAAAAAATGATTCTTACTCGATTATATACGAAGAAAAGAAAAAAAGAACAAACATTTGCGACGGAAGAGAGCGGTCGATCTTCCTGCTATCATCGGTTGATGGATTGTGTTTCAAGGGGGGGGGGAGGGGTAAAATCCTCAGCTTTTATCCAACTGAAACATAACACCGCGTGTTACAACTGACTCTTTGTGTCCTTCTTTGTATCCTCTTCCCCGTATCTTTCTCATGTTCGTAAAAAAAAAAACTCGTGCATTAGTTCCATTTCGAATTTTCGAACGTTGGAACGTGATCAAGGTTAAGACACGCGAGACACGAGTCGAAGGGAAAAAAAGGAAAAGAAACGGGTGCAGGGACATCGTATCGATTCAACAAACCAAGGAAACCGACGCGTGTGGATTCGCCACTACTAGTGTCGTCCAGTCGGGCAGGCAAGAGGTTGAGGATCGTGTGGACCAGTTAATGGAATAAATTCAATCATTTTCCTCCGCAATGTCCGACGCCGAAGAGACAGGTACGTGCCATGTATACGCCCGATTCGTCTTCGAGAGTTTACTGCTAATAAGCTCGAAATTCGGTTCCGTGACTGGAGCGCGAGACACGTGAACATCGTGCCGCACCGTCTATCTGCGTGATCGCACCTTCACACAACACCACCGTTTTATGCATCAACGTGTATGTATTCCCTATATCCATCCATTTCCCAATGGATCTTGTGCGATCCGTCAAATCGATCGAATCTCCGACTTAAGAAACAGTCACGCAACAACCTCGACTCGCTTATTGCACTTTGACATTTGCCAAGTGTTCCTCTTTAAAGATCAAGTCAAGCTCATGGAACGTATAGATCGCCGGAGGAATAATTCTTCGCTGCTTTGAAATTCGTAGCTACCTATATTCTTTCCATTACCCACTTCGAGGGTATTTCTTTCTCTCTTTCTTTTGATCTAACTTCCGTTTTCCACGTCACAAAAAATAGGAGAAATCTTGTTTATAACGTCGTAGACATTTAATTAGGTCGCTTCGCAAAAATCAAAATTGACTCTCCTTGTTATTTTTTTTTTTTTTCTTTCTTTCTTATTACTGAAAGATTTAATAGAAATTCAACGGTGCGTGTTACAGTGTGTCCTTATTCCTTGATCGTTCCACGCTTTTCTACTCTTTGGTCTCTTTGTCCTCGCTTCTAATTGCTCTTCTCGACCATCAGTTCTAGCAGCGTCCTCAGACCTCTTTTCCCTCCAATTTCCCAGGAATTTTCTCTCTCTTTTTCTCTTACTTGCCTGACCGTAATTGCGGCGTGGCAATATGCCACAGACATTTGTCCAAATTATACGAAGCTTTCCTTTGGAGAGAAAGATGAAAATTATTCCGATCTCGGACGTTGTAATATTACCGTTTTATCATCGATATCCAATTTTGAGAAAAAGCGATTTCCGACACGAAAAAAACCAACGATCGGAAATCGTTTTCGATGAATTTTCCAAGAAACGAGAATTTCTCGTTAATTTTTATCTTCTTGGAACGTTAATCGTGTCGCTGTCAGTCACTAACCATTGACTGATTACACAAAGTTCACGTGACAATACAACACGTCGCGACGAGTTCTGCGTCGATCGGTGAATCATTGATAACGAAATCGCGCAATGGAAAGTCACTATAAGCCCGATCGACAGCCTCTAATTTTCCTTTTTTCCTTCCTACCTTCCGGCTATAGGCGCGCAACTTTTCGACGTGTCATTTACCACAGGCATCGTGCGGACTGCACGGAAATAGATATCGAACAATCCTGATTTAGAAATCCGCACGCGACGCGTTATATGCACCCTCTCCCCCCCTCCTCTCACTGATAAAGAATAATGCATAAGAGAACGGAGTTGAGCTTCGGATACGGCGACGCGACGTGGTACACGTCGAAGACGTGACGTGTACCTTTCCGCCTCTGCTTCTTCCGTCTTCGTGCACGCGCCACGTGGATAAAGTCTTCGATGGTAACGACAAATTCTTCTTCGATATTTCCACCTCGAATCGTTGATAATCGAGAGGAAAACGGAGAGCAGGAAAGGAAGGAAGGAAATGGAAGTTTTGGGAAAAGCGTTGGCGTTTGAAATCGGTTCGATTCGGGGTTTCGTGACGGGGAGCAACAGCTCTTTCACCATCGTTCGTTCCCACGAACGGAAAATTGCGATGAGCGAAAGATTATTCCGTTTTTAGAAAAGGATCAGCGGTTCGCAAATTTGCGGGCATCAACATCAAAAGTAAATTGCCGGTGGACTGACTCTCCTCTTCATTTAGATTTCGATCAACTAGCATCTCGTGACCGCAAACGACTTGGATCGTTTCGCTAAACCCCGTTCTAGAGATCTCTGACGCGTGGCAGCCACGCGAATTCCCGCCAATCTCGTTCGATTGAACCGCGCGAAATCACGAACACGAGAGATTCCTCGCACGAGAACCGACACGGGAATTAACCTAACGTGCTGATCCATAAGGCACGATCAGGCCTTATTCACGTAGGTGGTAACACCCGCCATAAAAGGTAGCTAAACTTTCCAAAGGGAGGTCAGTCTGTTCCCGCGTCTTCTGCTTGCTGGATCTGTTCCGCGTTGTTCTCTTCAGGACGAGGATGGATCCGTTGGAGCATACTAGCCTTTATCAAAGAGCTGGTTGTCACGTCGTTTCTTTCTTTCTTCTTTCCTTCCTTTTTTATTTATATCTTGAATCGAAATTCGTTCCTTTTATCGCTTGTTGCATCGGATTTTTCGAAAATCTTTTCGGATCGTCAAAGGGGAAATTCAAAGGGATCATTTGTCATTGCGCAGAGAGCGAAGACAGCGATGCGGAAGGAGGGTTGGGCAACGTGAACAAGATGATAATACGACCGCCAGGCCATAGCGGGAAGGCGAAGAAAGGACACATCTGCTTCGACGCCTCGTTCGAGACTGGCAACTTGGGCAGGGTGGACCTTATCTCGGAATTCGAGTACGATCTGTTCATCAGGCCGGACACTTGCAACCCCCGACTTCGTTTGTGGTTCAACTTCACCGTGGACAACGTGAAGGCTGACCAACGAGTGATCTTCAACATAGTTAACATATCAAAAAGCGCGAATCTGTTTCGAAATGGGATGACACCGTTGGTAAAGAGTAGCAGTAGATCGAAATGGCAAAGGATACCCAGAGACCATGTGAGTCATCGTGGCGGAGCAAAAAAAAAAAATACGTATATCGTATACGAATTATTTTCCAAAAGTGTAAAATTTTTATCCTAGGTTTTCTACTACAAATCGGCGCAACATCAAAACCATTACGTCCTCAGCTTCGCATTTTCTTTCGACCGTGAGGAGGACGTATATCAATTCGCCTTGACGTATCCGTACTCGTACAGCCGTTACTTGGCGCATCTGGATAATCTTTGCACCAGGTTAACGTGTACGAAGAGAGAAACTATAGCCACGTCGATACAAAAGAGGAAGATCGAGCTGGTGACGATAACTTCGAATCTGGACGACGTTCAAGATCGTTCGAGAAAGGTGGTGGTTGTCCTCGCGAGGGTGTATCCAGGCGAATCACCCTCTTCGTTCGTTTGCCAAGGTCTAATGGACTTTCTGGTCAGTTCTCACCCCATCGCCCAAGTGTTGAGGAATTACGTCGTTTTCAAGATAGTGCCAATGTTGAATCCCGATGGTGTGTTCCTTGGTAATTATAGGTAAATATATAGAGAATTTTCTGCCGAGGAGATATAAGATATGACGGTGAAAGTGATGCTTATCCTTGTTGAAGATCCACCTTAATAGGGGCCGACTTGAATCGCTCGTGGAACAAAATATCCGAATGGCTTCATCCTGCATTGGTGGCGATTAAACCGATATTGAAGAATCTCGATAAGAATTCCCGCACGCCGTTAGACTGCGTCTTGGATTTGCACGCTCATACCAACGCAACAGGGATTTTCGTTTACGGAAACACGTACGACGATGTGTACAGGTACGTTCTTCTTTACGTTCTTACGTTCTTTTGATTTTTTCCTTTTTTAAATAGAATCCTGTGTTTATGAACGTACGTTTCATTCATGTATGACACTATCTAATCAATGGCTGCCAGCCTCTCAGGTACGAAAGGCACATCGTGTTACCAAAATTATTGGCGCAGCACGTTGAAGACTATGAAATAGGAAACACGATGTACAATCAGGATCCTCATAAGGCTGGAACTGCGCGACGTTATCTGTGTTCTATTCTGAAGGAGCACGTGAATTGCTACAGCATCGAGGTATCGATGTACGGATACAATAGGAAAGCGATACCTGGAATATTCCCATACACCGAGGAAGGATGTATCCTTCGATATATACCTCCACGAGTAGATTATTTTCCGTATAAACAACTTTTTTTCTATATATAAACGAAAAGCTTTCCCGTTTCGAAGAATTCCTATCTTAAGAGATCGTGGTAATTTAACATTCGATGAAATTGTAGAATCTGGAATAATACAAAAAAAAGTTGAAACATCATGTTCGATGATAATAAACCGACAGATACGGTTGAAACTAGGTAACCAACCAACCAAATTTAGAGTGCCACAAAGTCTTGACAAAGATAATTAATCGAAAAACAAGCCGTCTTAAGAGTCCTTCTTCGCGAATGGAGAACCGCTGTTAACCCGGCCGTTTATTCTGCCCCTTCGTCCCGTTTTTCGAAGGAAATTAAGCAAAGTGCCGTTGAATAATTTATATCACGTTCAATTAAAGCTAAAGGCTCGCGTTAAAAAGTTTTAACTCAGTCAATCGATTATCTCAACGTAGGCCCGGCTGGAAATCAATCGATGACTTGACTAGCCAATTAAATCACAGATTACAGATTAGGCCGTAATCTGGCCCGCGTCTTCTTAGAATATTACAAATTAATGGGCATCATCCCGACCGGCCTTCCCGATCAACCGTCCACCAAACGACAGAGACAGTCACGGCCAAGGCATCGCATTCTTAGAGAGCCTAGGCCAAAGACCTGCAGGAAACCAGCGCCTATACATCTTGCCAGCATTCACGAGTAATTTAAATCGCATTGCTTTTCTTTTTCATCGTCCAATACGTAGAGAATTCACCGTTTCTTTCCTTTCCTTTCGATTCACCTTTATCTTAAGAAAACTTTCAACCTCTGATTTTCGATTAAACCGTAACGCAAGAGCATCGAACATTGCCGCTAATTCTACCATTCTTTTCACTCTTCAAGATTCACGATTTCGAGTAAAAAATGAACGAGTTAGATGACACGCGAAATGTGACTGGCAGGTACTTTCAAGAGGAGACGGAGATGGCCGCGAGCGGCGGTTGTCGATCGATGAGCGGCACGCGGATGAGCCAGCTTGGGACCGGAACTGGAAGTGGAACGGGCGTCGGCGGGTGCAGGAACCGGAGCTACAGGTTCCGGAGCCCCGGGGCACCGCTCGACAGGGTGCAGGCCCTGTCCAGACATCCCGCCGAGCCGAGGCTCACCATTATCGATTTCAATCAGCTGACAAGGGGCGGTTTGGAACTTGCTACCAGCAAGAACAGGGCAAAGGTCGCTCGAAAACCCGTGAAATCGAACAGATAGCGATCTTCCATGCGCTTATTCTACGCGCTAATGCGATGAGATAAACTAAGATTCTTCGAAACAATTTGATTCCGTTCGTAAAAATTTTCGTAACAATATTCTCGAAATTTTTAAATGATTCCTAGAAAAAAAAAAAAAAAAAAGAAGAAGAATAAAGGAATGAAATAAAGGAAGCGTGTGTAATGTGAGCTCGTAATCGACGTAATCGTATAAATTTCGTGAAAAAAGTTTCTTTACGCGGTTATATAGGTTAACAACTATCTCCGTATAAAAATAAAATTGATAGATAGCGATATAAAAAGTCGGTAATGGCAACAACGATATGATCCAATGATTCAAGCGCGCGATATCAAATCATAAAGGATTGATTTGTAGGGTTGTTACGTTCTTCTGATGCCATACACGCGTTCATTTTTTTTACGTATTTTTCAGAATACCCCCTTGATTTTATTCATCAAGGATAATTTTTATAAACATGTTTACGCTTTCTTAATTTAAAAATAATAATAAATAATAATAATAATAGTAATAATAATAATAATAATAATCGAGGATCGTATTATAATTTAAAAATTATCACTATAAAATAAATGTATAAACGTTAAGAAATAAAAGAATGAAAAACATGCACAATCTCTTTTAGTTTCTGTTATATTAATTACATGAAAACAATACCCCTAAACGAGACACATTTTATTCTATTCGCTAACCATAATTTGATTTCCTGTTTCTTAAAACGAAAATCTCGCAAAAGAAAGTAAAATATTCAAATAAAATTTCTTATGTTATGATGATAATGGTGCAAATAAAATCAGATAAAACGGTAATCTCGTCTAAGGGTTTTTCCACATCCACTCGTCTCTATTATTGAGAGTTTCGTGGAGGAAATCACGAAAACGACAAATAGAATGCAAAAGCAACAGCTTTTGCAGATCACATAATAGAAATTTGTTCACGTACCTGAATGCGAGAATTACTTTTCCTAAAACTCAAGTAACCCGCGGGCTTGTTGCACGCGCATTGGATGGACAGAAGACGCAGGTACTACGGGATCTGTACACTTAATCAGGTACGGATCTAAATATACGCTAACTGATCGCGATTGTATCCGTACATTGAGCATATGACAAACAGGAAAGCCGGGATAATGATTATCGAACGTGTTATTCGTCAATCACAACAAACCAATCAACGAATGATTCCTTTTTTTTCTTTTATATACGGATTTCTTTCGTTTCTTTTATCTTTCTTTTTTTTTTTCCTTTTCTATACGTGACCAAATTATATATTCAAAAAATGTTATCCGTTGTACGCGCTCGCGCACGCTTCTGTATACGTTTGTATACGTGTAATATGCGTGTATATGCAGGTGTATGCGTGACGGGAATTAACGTGATCACGTACATATATGTTGTATGTATCACCGGTGTATGAATGTGTCGCGCGCAACCTTTTTATAATATATTATTATGCATGTATATATGTGTATGTGTGTACTCGTGTATGTATGTGTATCAACGTGTCAATCAATCGGAACTGAAGAATGAACTAAAACGGAAAGAAATGAAACTATAGCGAAAGAAGGGAGCAGATAAGCGGCCAGTAGCTCTTCTACTCCTGGGCTCGAGACGGAACTGGCCCGTGGGCCGTTCCGCTCAACACCACTTCGACTCTTCTCCCTCTACAACCTCCCCGGCTAACCCATTCCCTAAACTTCCCCACTCCAATCCCCCAGAACCCCCTACCTTCGTTTCAACCTCCTCCACTCCCCTAATCTAGTATCCAGTGCGACCACCGAGCCGTCCGGTACTTCGGGGTTGGATGATACTAGGGCGGTGGTCGTTGAACCAAGTATATAGACGAGCTGTCTGCGTCGTACTGGTTGCGCAGGGAAGCTTGTTTGTCTCTTTCTCTATCCCTTTTTTTGTATCTTCGTTCTATCCCTCGTTTCAGTTTGCTTCGCACCCCCAGCTCGTAATTTGCATTTTCCTATCTCTTCCTCAATTTCCTTTCTTTCTCTTTCCATTATTTTCCCCTCTTTACCCTCTGTTTCACCAATCTCATTCCCAATATACTGCCACTCTATTTCTGTCTTTTTTCTTCTCCACAATTCACTATTCTTTATTTTTTTATACTTGTTTTTTCAATTTCATTCCTAGCATTTTTTTTTTTTTTTTTTTACTTTCTTTTTTCTTCTCTTTCAATATCTTCAAACTTCTCTCACTCATTCTCTCTCGGTCTCTCGTTCATTTTCATTTATCTCTCACACTCTTTCGATCAGGCATACATTCAAATATTCTTCGTCTTCTCCATCTTCGTGCAATCTTGAACATGTCCCCAGGTATAACTAGCGACCTCTATAAAACCGAATAAACGCAAGCGGATTGCGACGAGGAGCTACTATTACGCTTGTGAACTAATAATGGAGTAATTCTGGATCATATGTTGAAATTAGAGAAATCCTTTGCAAAAAATCTTGTTTCTTGATTTTTTATTAACCATTGTGTTTTTCATGAATCGTATATTGTTAGATGTTATCATTTCTTTTTTCATGAGTTATGATATATAATTGAAAAGTACTCAAACTTTCAAATATCAAATATAAAAATTTGAACAAAATAGAATTTATATATATTATCATATAAATTGATCGAAATTTTATTTAGTTATGATCTAAAAATCTTAACATTATGTATTATACGATATATTTTGTTTATATTTCTATAAATATTTATGAGATATCTACAATTTTTATTTAAAAAACACAAACAATTTGTAAAATTTAGAAAAATAATAGAATACAATTACAATAAGTATATTGCTAAATTTATAAAATGTGGTATTATATATGAAATCAGACATACTGTGAAATAGCAACCACCTACCGAGTAAAGCCGAATTTTCACGAAATCGCGCGATCAGAATAGGTATAATGTGGACAGAAGCCGACCCTGATTATCTAAACTTAACCCTTTTGCAAATATTTTTCATATGTTGCATACAACAAAGAATTCTATTATTTGAAAGAGAAGCTATATTGTTATAAAAAAAATTCAATTGAATATCTTGTATAAATAATAGAAATTTTATAAACATATCATAAATGTAAAAAATTTAATTTGGATAACCTATCTAATGTGTATATATTTCGTATAATCAATAAAAGAAAGAGATCGGAACTAGTTGCATTCATAAAAATTGATTGGCTTATTGTTATAAATTTCTTTAGTTTTGAAATAATTATTATTAATATTATTATTAATAAATTTTCATTCAAAATACTCTTTCTACATTTTAGAGACAAAAATCAATTTTTAATTATGAATAAAAATAATTTGTTTAAATTTCAATAACAATGAATAAAATATATATGTATATATTATATTAATATGAAATTTTTCTATATATACTCACCGAATACAGCTACGTTATACATTTTCTTCAAGATGAAACTATTAACTTCATTTGATTGGCGATTTGAACCTTTGAACGTTTTTACTACTTGTTTGATTGTATCTCTTAGTGATAGATTTTAATACAATGCACCGATACATTGACCGTTAAATTTTTTAATACGTTATTTGAGGTTATATTTTACAAAATTATTTACACCGTAGATTGAATAACGATTATACACTTTTGTAATTAAAATTTATATTTAAATTAAAAAAACATTTTATGTATACGTTTTTATATCTATTCGACGAAGATAACTATCAACAATTTTAAAAAATGATAGTTGAACGCAATAACACATTATTGACAACGTTTTTTGTCTGAATATTAACTTCTTTAATCTCATTGAATAATATTCATTGAATTAACAATATATATATATATATATATATTATAACAACACTCTTATAAAAAATAAGCACATTTCGAAATGTATAAAAAACTAATTTTTATGAATATAATATATCATATTACAGCAGTTAACAGAACAAATGTTCAAATTTTTTATAAATGATCACAACAAAAAATTACTATTTTGTCAACAGAATATTTATCGTAAAAACGAATAAACTTGAAAATTAATTGAAAGTTTAGATTTATTCAATCATACACAACGACTTTATTATACACTCTAGTTGTTCAATTTCAACATCTTAACGCGGGAAATCGACATAGTCTACTGACGCCATCTTGCGTTCTTCTTACTAAAGTTTCCTTTTTTGGAAAATTTAAATTTATTTTTAACTATATATATTTATGCGATAAAATTATCTTTCTAAATTTATAACTTTTAAGTTTTTTAAATTTATATAATTTAATAATATAATGTATGTTTATTCGCGAAAATCATTCTATATTTATATATCATATTATTTTTTGCGATATTTTCATGAAAACTGCTTAAAAACTGAATTTGAACTACTTCACATCTATAAAGTATAATTATAATCCTATTAAATACAATATTTAAAGTATTATAAGTGATATATGAATATTTAATTTACAAAATTAAAATTATTTGATCTCTATAAATATTGAACTGATTTTAATAAAATTCTAAAATAAAATTTCTCCTTTTAATAAAATAAAACGTTATTGAATGAATTAAAGCGCCATCTGGAAAATATTTCTAGATAGAAAATATTTCTTGAACACGTAATGGGTTCGTCTTTCACATATGACGCCATATTGTTCAAGAGGAACAGAAGGTGTAACCACGCCATTGTGCACATCATATTAATTTTCGACTATTTGCGTAAATAAGAAGTAAAGTAAGTGAAAAAGAAATTCATGTAGATTTGCTAGAGCATAAAATTCATTTGATTAAAAATCAAATATATTTAAAAAGATTTGTGATATCAATCTCATGATATTTCGTTCGTCTTTGCAAATCAAAGTTCGATATTTTTGCTTTATTGTTTTTTATTTTATTTTTTAATAGAATCTTATTATACAATTTTTATCTTGCTAGAAATAATAATAAAATTCATATTTCTACGTTTCATATCATTACGTTTTTTCATCGTAAAAATGCTTTTAATATTTTAAGAGAAATCTGTCATGTTAATTTAAAATGATCGCGCACAATATATTATTTTTTGTTAGAAACAAACTTAGCTATTCTTTAAATCTATTTCTAAAAAATAATACATATATTTTTTTTAAATTTAATATTTTTACGAATAATTTGATTTCGTTGAATATATATTAAATGTACTATATATATATACATGCATATACATACATACATATATATAATATATGCATATACATACATACATACATATATATATATATACATTCAGCGCACACAAGCGCGCTCATGTGCGCATATTTAACTTGAATAAAATTAATTTATTTTCATTTAAAATACTTTGTTTTACATCATAAAATTATAAATTACATATATATATATATTTAATATTTTTTTGATCTTGTAATTTAATATAATATTATATGTTACCATCTTTAATTTAATGAATTATACTAATTATTACTATTTATTATTAGTAATTTTCTGAATTTCATAGTAATATGTAAATTAATTAAATTTATATTTCTTACTTTTTAATATATATAACTGTAACTAAAATTTGATTTGTTTCAGAAATTAATCGAGTACATGGATAACATGTACAGTAATAATATTGACCCCTGGGAACCAGGTTATGGTCCTGAAAGAAGAGGCCATAATTCAGATTATGATTATCGTAATGACTATGGAAGTAGTAGATCACCAGAGTATGGAGAACATCGTGAAAATGATCATAGAGATAGAGATCATCGTAGTCCAGAATATAGAAATCATAGAGGTCGAGATAGAGACCGCGAAAGAGATCGTTCAAGGGATAGAAGGGATCGTAGCAGAGATGACAGAGATCGTAATTATAGAGACAGAGAAGATCGTTACGGAAGGCAAAGAGACAGAGATTCTGTAGAAAGAGAGAGAGATCGGGATCGCGATCGCGATAGAGATAGAGATCGTTCTAGAAGAGACAGAGATAGAGAAAGAGATCGAGATCGTAGAGGGAAACGCGAGGAAAGAGATCGGGATCGCGATGACGATCATAGCCGTGAAAGTATGGATTTTGAGCATGACCATGGACGTACTTATGGTTCGTCCATGGAAGGCATCCACTACAAATCTCAATCTCCAAACAACACCATAATGATTCGTGGGCTTGCTCAGCACATTACAGAAAATGACGTAGGTTGTCAACTTAGCGGCCCAACATAATTGGCCACTCGTGAGCCAGCATTTGCAAGCATACATCACTATTATTATTATGATGTGTGTATCACAGGTGCGGCAAGACATCCTCAACTGTGGTCTCATGCCCAAGGACATCAGGCTAATTCGTAAAAAGGATACAGGTAATTATCTTCATTTTTATAAATCAATTTCCCCTAAAATTAATATGCAAATTAGTGAATTGCTTTTTATTTAAGCAAATTACATTAGATCTGTGTAGCATAAGTTATTATTGTATTTTTATGATCATTTTAAAAAATTGTTTGAAATTGTTAATAATAGAATGTCTTTTGATCAAAAAAAATTTCAAACAATTTTTTATAATAGTATTCAAACATTGATATTAGTATTATATCGGTACCAATCATACATACCCCAAAATTATTACAAAATAATCAATATAATAGCTGTCAATTGAATATCATTCATTAATTAATTTGTTGATCTTAAAATCAGGTAAGTTTATACCAAGAACAGAATTTGTTACATAGGAAGAATATTTTGAGGGAAATCAAATCATCATTATTCATCTTACAAGGGTGATATAAAATATTTCTGAAAATTGTTAAAATTTTATATTTAAAATAATTGGAAAATGAGATTACCAACCAATTCTATATAAATTTCTAATTTTAAAATATAATGAAAATCATTGAGATTTTTATATTCTATTGTATAAAATAGATATAATAGAATATGTGACCCTTTTTAACAAAATATAGCTGTATTTTTGTATGAAATATCAAATTTACTTTTTATAATACTATTAACAATTGTATAATATAGAAATTATTGGGAAGAAAAGTATTTTCTATACAATTCTTATTATATCTTTGATCTATTCACGATTGCGAAAAAAAAGGAGATTAAAAGATTTTAGTAGGTTTATCATTAAAGTAAACTAAAGTTCGCGTAAAGATACCAAAGAAATCGTCTGTCACCCGTGTAGAATTCATTCTGCTGAGCTTTAGGCAAATGGAAATGAAAGCAAGCGACGAAGCGAAGAAAATACTTCGTTCAAAACTCAGTCTGTCAATGGTTGGTGCTGTGATTGCCTGCCCTCTCAGAGTAGAGACTCCCAGGCAAAACGTGGATTAACTTTGGATATGTGTGTATTTGCTCTGTATAGGTGCTTCGCGAGGTTTTGCATTCGTCGAGTTTAACGCGACTCAGGAGGCCGCACGGTGGATGGAGATGAAACAGGTAGAAAGAAGTTCAGTCCAGATACCCAACCGATGCGTTGTACGCGTGCCACCGACGCCCCGTGGCGGCAAGGCACGGTAACGCAGCCCTTTGGCCTTCCCCATGGCCATGGCTGTGCACCTATCAAAAAAGGCTACTTCAATCTACCGTACCTAATTATTTATCTAGGAGTCCCCATATACTTTGCAGATTTTTCTTATAACTCGCTCGCAATTCCGTCTATTGGATTATAAAATTACATTATATTGAAAGGTCGCGTCGCGAGCTTTTTACCTATCCTCTATCTATCATAAAAGTTTGTGGACTAACAATGAAGATTGGAGGAGGGTCATTCCAATCGTCTTATCTTCATACAATGTATATATTCTATTCGGCATGATTTATTTTAAAAATTATATTTTGCTACGTTTATAATATTACATAAAATGCTTCTTTTTTATTATATTTAAGTCTGCTTTTACTATTTTAATTTTATTCTTTTGATGCAGTTATTCATTGATTAAGCATTTTAAAAGAATGAAAATTTTGATGCACGATTTTTTTCTTGTTTACATAAATTTATATGCAAACAAATTATTGTATGTTTGCTTCTTTTCATAAATTCGATTTTTTGATCGAAAAAAATTTTCGCGCATGTACATATATATATATATATATATATATATATATATATATATATGTATGTATGTATGTATGTATTTATATATAAAATATATATATATATACACACACACATACTATGTAATCGGTCCGCAAGTCGTGTGGAATGGCCCACATTATAAAACCAAGACATTTTCTTTATTGTTCATTCGAGACGGAAAGCTATGAAGTAGAAAAAAAAAAACTATAATTTCGTCAACCAAGAAGAAAGTTTACGGGATAAACAACTGCTTTGGGAGGATATTGGACGGGATAACACTGAAATTCTCTGTTTCAGGGAGTACTGATGCTGCAGGACCAATATCGTGCCTTGATGCAGTACAGTATACCAAAAGATTGCCATGTAGATAAACCACCTGCAAAAAATACACAAGATTGGCATTGTGTTAAGGTAAATTTATTTATATGATTTATTTTATTACTTATCTAATAGAATGTAAATTTTACAATACTATATTTTTGTTATAGTGTGGTGCACATAATTTTAAGAGGCGTGAAACATGTTTCAAGTGTTCTGCCTCTCGAGCAGAGAGTGAAGAAGGTGGAGAGGGTAGTGATGAAATTAGTCCTCATCCTACGAATACAGTTCTTCTTCGTGGATTGGATGTATTGACGACCGAAGATTCAGTTTTACAAGCTATGAAAAATCTTTCATCAATGCCGATACGTAGCATCCGTATTGGACGTGATTCACTTACAAATACATCAAGAGGTGTTTGTTACTTGGAAATGGGCAATGTTGTTGACGCTATGTATTTGCACACTGCTCTTACAAAACAAGGATTGGTAGTAGATGGCAGAAAAGTGGAAATTACTTATTGTAAACTTCATCAAATAAATAATACCAATACATGGAAAGGAAATGATAATCAACCACAAAGATATACTTTAGACGATGTTGCTCAATTAGCAGAATATAGCGCTAATTTATACGCTAAAACACCTGCACAGAAAGCTCACTATCTTCAGTATTATACGCAATATTACCAAAATCAAATAATGCAAGGATCTGCTATTACTTTGCCATCTTTAAATCAGACTGATCGAGTAAATGCAGCTGCAGCTGTAGCACAATCTGCCATACAACAATTACAAGCCTCCAGAAAATTAGGAGATTCTGAAGAAATGAAAAATAGACCAACACCTACAGCACCTACTAGTACTGCTTTAGCAACTGGAAGAGTGCCCGCACATGGTAGCGATGGTAAAATATATTGTTAGTTTCGATTTAATAACACAATTTCAAATAAATTAATTATGATATGAATTTTTGTAACATTTATATTTTTTACAGCTGTACCAGATGTTAGCACTTATCATTATGATGAATCATCAGGTTATTATTACGATCCAAGTACAGGATTATATTATGATCCTAATTCACAATATTATTATAATAGTCATACGCAACAATTTTTATATTGGGATGCTGAATCATTTTCATATCAACCAGCAAAAGTAATTAAAAACTATATTTTTTTACTATATATAATTATTATTAAAGTTTTTAAATCTTAAATTATTTTTTATATGCAGACTGCTACAACTGTAGCTCAAGCAACAGGAACTACATCTAGTGGAACTACAATAACTGCGACAGCTAGTAATACTGATTCAACAAACACAATTACGAATCAAGCAACAACTTCGTCAGTTACTACTGTGACTCAAGAAATTTCAAAAGAAGATGAAAATAAAAAGAAAGATAGCAAACAGGATAAAGTTAAAGTGGCAAAGAAAATAGCAAAGGATATGGAACGTTGGGCAAAGACTTTGAATCAAAAGAAAGAAAATGCAAAAAGTAATTGGAATTCTGAATTTGCTGGTGGTGATGGCAATCAAGGTGTTGGAAGTGGAGCTGCGGATGCAGGATATGCGATATTAGAGAAAAAATCTCTTGCAAATTCTTATCATGAAGATGAAGATCAGAGTGGAAATAATGGTTTGGTTGCTGCTTATGGTGGCGGTAGCGATACAGAAGAAGAAATAGAAGATGTGCAACAAGAAGAAAGACAACATACAGATTGGAGTAAATTAGCATGTTTATTATGTAAACGACAATTTCCAAGCAAAGAAGCATTGCTTCGTCATCAACAACTATCTGATCTTCACAAACAAAATTTGGAGAATTGGTATCAAGTACGCGGTTTGGATCCAAACGATCCACAACAAAGAAACAATAAATATCGCGATCGAGCTAAGGAAAGGAGAGCGAAGTATGGTGAGCCAGAACCTCCACAGCCAAATAAACTTAAAGAAAAATATTTAAAAACTAGAGTTGAAGAAATACCAGTATCGTACGAAGAACCAACAAGAGCTGGTATTGGTTCAGATAATGTTGGTAATAAGCTTTTACAAAAAATGGGATGGAGCGAAGGTATGGGACTTGGCAAGTCAAATCAAGGTAGGACAAGTATTATCGAAGCGGAAAGAAGGGTTCCTACAGCTGGTTTAGGAGCGAAATCATCTTCATATAGTGCATTACCGGGAGATACATATAAAGATTGCGTAAAGAAAATGATGTATGCGCGTTATCAAGAATTATCTGATACATAATATCTTGAGATCATTGAAAATAGATTTTATATATAAATAATACTTGTACTCAATTTTTCATAGATAAATAGGTATATATATATGCATTATCTGAATATGCTGGTTGTATCTGGTAATTAAAGCGTGATAATCCATTCTTAGGAATACATAGAATTTTTTTATTATCTTTTTTTCTTTTACATTTTGGTATTATATTTTATCATTTTAGGATTTTTGAAGACAACAAAGAATAATTATGTTATTAGATATATTTTTTGCATTGAACCTTAATATGTTATCTTATGAGCTGGCAGAAAAAATACAATGTTTTGACACTTTATTCATATGACTTTTGAAGTTTATGATATAATAATATGCAATATGTTTCTTTATTTAAAAAAAATTATATATACTTAAAAAATATATACCTAAGAATGTATCACAAGTACCAGTAACTAAATAATAATTCTCTCACTCAGCGATTTTTGTCTAACTATTTGTGCACAATATAGTACTTTTCGTACTTTATACTGAAGCATTATGAAATATTTAACGAGAATTAATTTATATCATTCCATTTAAATTTCGTAATGCTTATTAAATAAAAATTAATTCACATACTTATGATTCAGTACAATTAAATTCACCACTAGTGTATCGTATATTTATTAATTATACTGATTTACATTAAATTTCATGATTTATGATGTAATTATGTCAATTTTACGTGCATACATATATATGTATATATATATAAGAAGATAGTTATATTTATACTCTTACATATATATTTCATATTTCTTTTTATTATGATTTATTCCGTATTTTTGGAGATCACACAATCTTCACTATACATACACATTTCTACAGTCATTCATACATTTTATCGTTATTTTTTTAAATTACACATGCTAAACCCATGTAATAAATAACAAGTTGAAAGATAATAAAAATAAGGCGTTATTGCTTAAAATACACTCCTATTTATCTTTAAATAATCAAAAATATTTTGTTTTAGTAATTAAAATTTAAATATTAGATTTACAAAAAATAGCGTATTTTTTAATGTTCAATTAATTATACTTATATTATATTCTTCAAAATCAAAAAATTATTCATTAAAATATATAACTTTAAATGCTTTGAAGAAAAATTATATATTATTTTCTAAACAAATCTTACAACCTTATTTTTACATTTCTTTTTTGAAACATATTCTAATATCCACTAGGCAATTGTTCAAATATTTTCAACAATGTAAAATTTTTAATTTAATCATACTAGACATAAGCTCTAAATCTTATTCTTCTTTACATATATATATATACATAAATTTATCACATTATTTATTCAAAAATTAGTTTAATAAGTAATATTTATAAACTCAAATATTACTTAAAATATATCTATTATTATATTTCAAATTTATAATTATTCAAATTAATAACTTAATGTATCTTAGATTTTCATTCAATATTTGCATTGATTGATGGCATTATAATAATACTAGTTTTTTTCTGTTGATATAAATATAATACTAAAAAAGTAATATTAAAAATTTAAATTAATATTAATATACTAGAAATAATATATAATTCACATTAGAAATATCATTATTATTATATTATTATTATATCACTATTACTTCGATTTTTTAAAATTATTAGAGAAACAAATTGCAATTTATTTATATAATGAATTTTCATATTATTAAATCTGCATTTGCTTCCAAAAAAATTACTTTCATAAAATATTACATATCTATATAATACATTCTTTAAATATATTATATAGTATTTGGAAAATTATATTATAAAAATTTTGTATCTAAACTGAATTTTAATATCATATTACAATATTAATGATTAATTAACTATTATCTTGATTAATAGTTTGTCTGCTTAATTATATACTTGCAACTTATTTCCTAATATTACTATGATATCTTTTGTTTGATTTACATTATGATGAAATGTCAAAGAATTTATATTTTCTAAATTGCAAAATTAATAAAATATTATGTATTAACATAAAAATCATATGTAAATTTCAAGAAAATTTAATGACTTTAATTAAAATAATGAAATTACCAACTAAATTTTTACAAAATTTTTTCATATAATAATTCATAAAAATTATTACAAATTTTTAAATGGAAATAATATGGAAATAAATTCTATTATTTTAATAAAATAAAAATAATAAAAATATAATTAATAAAATATTATATTATATATAATATTAAATATTATATTTATTTTATTAGTAATAATAATAAAATAAATATTATATTTATTTTATTAGTAATAATAAAATAAATATTATATTTATTTTATTAGTAATAATAAAAAATAGCTAATAATAATGTAACAATAGAAAAGAAAATACAAACCAAAACTAAACATCTGCTAAAATCCAAGAATACAATGGCCTTAGTTGATGATTCAGAACTCTGTATTCTAAATTACTAATTCCATCAGTATCATATCTTTTAGCGCTATTTTCAAGATTTTCAAACCTAGCACTACTTGGAGATTCTTTTTTGTGTACTAACATATAATACTGAGCAATATCAGGTCCAAAACGTGTAACCTAAAATTTAATTTAAATAGAAACAATTTAATATTTTTATGATATTATAATTAATGATATTGATTACTAACGTACTTGAAGACCTTTTGATTGTAAACGGCTATAAAAATCATCATCTTCTCCACCCCATCCATAGAAAACATTTGAAAATCCATTAACTCTTTCAAATTGTTTTCGAGTTAATGCTATTGCACCTCCAAATAAACCACTATATGGTAAATTGTAACGAAATGTATTTACACTTGAACTCATATGTCTGGGCATCTTAGTGCAAGCATAAATGTTATCAGGATTCTGAGGTATGAGATCTACATCTTGAAAGATGAAACAATGAAAGTCATTTACTTTAGTTGCTTCTGCATATCCAACATTGAAAAGTTTAGCACGATTAAATTCACGCATTGGACTTTGTTCTATCACAAATATTCTATAATCAAGATTTTGGGCTTGTAGAAAAGGATGAATATAATTCATAAAAATAGTAAGTTGTGTTTGACGATTTCTATATGGTAAAATAATAGCCACATTGAAAAGAGGGTGACAATTTAATGGTTTCCATTGTCCTCCAGGTAATATACCTAATCGTCGCGCCATTGCTATAGGGTCTTCTCGAGGATGTTCTTCGGGATAAAGCAATTGAGATTTTTGATGATTGATCGTGATTGTGCATGAATTATCCCTTGCTGGATAAGATTTTTCCATTTCATCGTAAATATCTTCTGTTTTTATAAAAGTATAATGTGAAGCAAATCGAGCCGGGTGTAAACAATAACCCAAAACCAAAATCGTAATAATAGTGTACGATAATCCTCGTGCATAATCATAAAAAAAAGCGACAAAAATTTTCAAAATGTTAACAATACTTCTCATTCTAACCTTCGTTTCACTTAGCTATTTTATTTAAACCATTACATTATATTTCTTAAGATTGCCTTTTTTGATAATTTCGTTAATAAAAATCAACATAATTTAAAATATTTATATAACTTTTTTTTAAACATAAATATAGAACTTGGATTGAAATAAAAATATTTTATAAAAACACCTTTCGAATATATAAATATAGGAACTCAATTTTGACACCGATACCGGAATGATATTACACCACGGATAAAATATGGAATAGATTTCTCATACAATGTTTTTTTTGTCTCGAGGATTATATGACCTTACTATTTTGTCATGTATAATATTATCGATTCAATATAAAATAAAATTATAATCGGACAAGAATAGACATGACATTTTATGGAATTTTATACTCCATGTTCTGAACCGATCCTGAAAAAAATTTTTTATAACGTCAGACAAGAATAATAGATGTTAAAAATAAAACAGAAATAGGATAAAAATTATAAAATTAATGCCATTTTTAGAATACTGTAGATATAATATAAACAAAGAAAACAAATAATGAAAGAAAAATAGACATTTCTTTAAAAACAACATAAAGTAAAACAAAAATTGAGGATCAGTGCCATCTTTTGAGTATTAATAACATCTTTCTAAAAGATGCATATCTCAAACACTCAAAAGATGGCGCTGACGATCAATTCTTATTCTACTTCTATCCTTTTTCTACTATTTGCTTTTTTTTCTTTATATGTTTGTAATTTGTAACATTCTGAAAATGGCGCCGATTTTAATATTTTTATGTACCTGTTTTTTTTCCATTTTCACACTTTTTCTATTTGCTCTGTATAATTTATGCGTTCGAGATATTATTGTTATAGATTTTTATTGTTTTCCTAGTATAAACTATTATTAAAAATTTTAACAGATTTTATTTTATTCAATTATTATACATTGTAAGTATAATTTTGATAAAAAAATAACTATCTGGAAAATATTAACAAGATTATTCTTAGCAAAATATGAAATACAACTTCTGTAGATTCTTAGAATCAGCTTGAAATTGCGCAGATTTTCCACCAATATGCGATGCGATAAAATAAGAATCATCACTTTTATCTATAAAAAATAAAATTTATTTTATTAATTTTATATATACAAATTAAATTTTTTTAAAATTATATTAGACTCGTATTATTTCTTAAAATCTAAATTAAATTAATTTAAAAAATCTTAAGTAAATTTTGGACTCTAAAATTTAGATTTTTTTAATTTTTTTATTTGTTAATTTTTTTATTTTCATCATTGAATAATATTTGTAATAAATTTTGATCTATAAATATATATTACTTAACTTTTAAGAAATTAAAATTTAGATAAAATATATTACAAATTATTTTTTATAATTTAAGTTTTAAATACTCAAATATAAATAATAATTTAGATTACGAATAAATTGCGCTAATATTTAAGTTGTGTTTTAATAAAAATAAAGTGAACATGTATCGAACATTTTTATTAAGCACAATTGTGTATGCGATTATAATCTTAAGTTACAATTTAGTATCAGAATTATTGATTTCTGTGCATAATTACACAAGATATATCACCTTTGTTATAATAATTAAAAAATTTTGAAGTCATAATGACATTTTACGGCCTTCAATAGATATATCCACAGCTCTTCTAGTTGCTTTTATTCGTTTACTATCTATATAATTTTTCATGTGCCTTTCAAATCTATTCATTTGTTTCTTAGTACTCTGTAATATTATATCAGGTAAAAATATTAAATTATGTTAATAATAATGAAATATATAAAATAAAATATGTATATTTACCCTACTAATATCGACATCAGATTTCCAATCTGGTCTTATAACATAATCTTTATTAGAAGGTCTAGGAACTCTAGCTCTTCCAACCCAACCAGGATCTCCAGGCCTCAATGGTCTAAATCAAGAAATTAATTGAATTATTCAAATGAAATTTTTAATATTAGAAGTGTAAAGAATTCATACTTAGCGTCTCCTTTCAAAGCTTTATTAATATCTTGTGATTTTTGAGACGAACTACCATCATCAGTTTTTCTTCGTTTTTGAGGTGTCTGTTCTAAATCTCTTTGCATTCTTTCTTCTTTTGATAAGGCTTTGAAATCTGCAGATAAATTAAATATTGGACGTGCCCATTCATTAATTAATTTTCCTGCACGTTCTTTATTTTCTTTAGTTTCTTTAGGATGCTTATAAAGATACATTACAGCTTTACCAATACCAGATTGTTTTAAAGAAGCTTGATCAATTCGTGGAAACTGAAATATATTAATTTTATATTTCATATGTAAATATTATGTAATTTTATATTTCTATATACATGACTAAAGAATACACTTACTTCCCACAAAAGTTTCAAAAGACTATCTCGAATTTTCAAAGATGGTAAAGAACGATCAGGCATAGGTGCCAACCAATCAGTTAAAACTGATAATACATTGTGTTCCAAAAAAGCCAACTGAAGATCATGTTTTTTAAGTTGTGATAATACTTTTGGTAACATTGCTATTTTATTAGTAGCTGGTTTGTTTTGTTGATTTAATTTTCTATCTTCTTCCGATGCAGATTTCATATCAGATAACAATTGAGCTATAATGTCATCATTATCATTAATTATATCAATATCCTTTCTTTTGCGTCGTCGTGATTGTTCTTCTTTTTTACGAGCCATCATGCGATCAAAATCTGATAATGAATCATCTCTAAAAAAATCAATATATTTATTGTTAGTTTAATTATATTTTATAAAATTTTTTAATTTAAATATTTTTTTTAAATTAACATTAATAATATTTCATTATAATTTTTAATTTATTATTATATGTTACTCACAGATATCTGCTACTCCTGATAAGCATAAAATATTAAAATTATAAAATACAAATTATAAAATACAAATTAAAAAATATTAAATATTATATATATTAAATTGTATGTATAATTCAAATATATTCTATTTTATTCTGAATCACTTACATTCCTCCATCTACCATTACTCCATCGTCTGAATCTTCATTTTCTTGTTGTTCATTAGCTGTAACATCTTGAAATTGTTTGTTTTCTGTTTCTTCACCTTCTTCTTCTTGTTCATCTTCAGCTTTTTTCATTTTTGTTACATCATCATCTACTTCATTTTCTGAATCTGTTATTTCATGTTTTGTTTTTTTTGTTGCTTTAACACCATCTTCATCTTCAGAATCGGATAGAACTCTTTTTTTTTTTCTAATAGCATCTTCAGAATCTTCACTACGACTTCTTGATCTTCTAGATTTTGATGCTGAACGAGATCTCGATCTTGATTTGGATCGTGATGAACGTCTAGATCGGGCAACTGAAACTGATCTTGATCGTGAACGCGTTGGTGAACGTGACCTTGAATGTGATCTAGATGGCGAACCTGAAAGCGATCTTGATTTTGATCTCGATTTTGATCGCGATCCGGAACGTGATCTAGAGCGAGATACTTTTGAACTGGAACGAGATCGAGATCGGGATTTAGATGATCTAGAACTAGATCTTGATCGCGAACGAGAACTTTTCCTTGAATTAGGGGAGTGTGATCCTTTACGCGATCCAGATATAGATCTTGATTTTGATCTTGAAATTGATTTTCTTGAACCAGATCTTGAACGTGATCTAGATTTTGATGCATGTCTCGATTTTGATGGTGTTCTTGAACATAATATTTTATGCTCCGCTGAAGGTGATCTAGATAAAGATCCTTTTTGGGATATATTAGATGATTGTTTTCTTGATCCAGAAACTGATTTTGATCGAGAACGAGAACGAGAGCGAGAGCGAGAGCGAGAACGAGAACGAGAACGAGAACGAGAACGAGAACGAGAACGAGAACGAGAACGAGAACGAGATCGAGATCGAGATCGAGATCGAGATTTATGTTTGCCATCAGGAGATCTCGAAAGAGATTTCGAATGAGATTTTGAATGTATACTATTGTCCAAATTAGGAGAATTTCTTCTTGATCTATCTATCGATTGAGATTTTGATCTCGAATGTGATCGAGAATTTCTAATAGGTGATGGTGAATGTTTTTCTTCCAATGATGAAGAAAGTGTTATTTTTTTTTCATCTAAAGGTGATCTGGATCTACTATGTGATTTTCGACTTGGACTGTTTGATGGCGATCGAGATAGAATTTCTGGAGATTTTTGCGAATTTGATCGTGAACGAGATCTAGCAATTACTTTTGGTGATACAGAAGGAGAGTGAGAATTTGATCGGGAGTGTGGTTTAAATGATGAAGGAGATCTTGAACAGGAACGAGAATTCACTTTTGGGGAAGAACATTTAGATGGAGGATTACTTCGTTTAGTTGAAGTAGATCTGGATCTAGATCGTGAATTTTCTCGAGATGCTAAATTGAAACTTTTTCTAGATTCTGCTAAAGAAGAACTTCTTGACCTTGATCGTGATCTTCTTGAACATGGTGAACCACCAGGTGATTGTGATTCACTTTGAACAATTTTCCCATCTATTTCTGGTGATGGAGATCTAGAAGGTGATCTTGAAGTACTTTTTCTCCCACCAGATTTTGAACTAGATCTTGATGATCTCTGATTTTTAATAGAGGAAGGTGATATTGATCGATTTCTTGAAGGTGAACGGGAAGGTGATCTAGAATATGATTTTCTAGAGTTGGCATTGGATAGCACAGAAGCTGGTGACCTTGCTTGTACAGGTGATGAATGATTGGACCTGAAAGAAAATTTTTAATTATGATATATTAAAAATAGAATTTTATAATTACTTTAAAAAAATATAATCATTTAAACCTTGGAGAAGGACTGATAGAATTTGATTTTGATCTACTTTTAACAGATCTTTGAGAATCCACTGATGGGCTTCTAGATTTCTCGTGTTCTTCTTCTGATTCACTTCTCTCTTTTTTAAAAAAATGATCATTTATTAAGATTTTAGAAATACATAAAATATTTTTAATATATTTCTTTTTATGCACATTAGAAAAGAAAAAGTTAATTTTATTAATTAAGTTCAAATTTATTTTTTATATTTTTTAATAATTATTTTTTAAATGAATTTGAAAAAATTTAACAATATAACTTACCTTCACGATTCATTGCACTTATTTATAAATACAATTGTACTTGTCAAAAATAATTACTAGATACTTCTTTTTCTAAAATGATAATACACGAGTTTCATCAAGGTCCTGCTAAATTATAAAATATCTTCTTGTTTTTAATAATAAATCAAAATTGTTAAACATATTCAAGAAATACATTTACGTTAAAATAACTTAAGAAATAAAAAAATTTTTTTGTGATGCATATAACTGGCTACTTCAGTTTAGACTTATTTTGTTAGGTTAGGTATATAGAATTATATACACGCACAACCAATTGCTATATTTCTTGAATTGAATGCAACTTTTATTATATGACTACAATATGATTCTATATTATGAACATTATTATAGTTTTATTATAAAATTATTAAATCTAATTTTTTTAGTTACATTAAATATTTACATTATTATAAAAAAAATATTTATAAATAAGAATAATTTATAAATTGTTTTAAATAAATATGTAAAATTTGATAAAATTAAATTAAAGTTGTTGCATTCTATTGTATGCGTATTCAATGGTTTGATCGAAATTGGCCGAAGGCTTCCGATTTTCATCGAATGTACTTAAAGAACAATATGGCGGCTGTGGCAAAGTTTTCGCCGCCCGTATGAGAAATTCGCATTCATTCAAGATTGAATAGTTCACGATAAACGCTAAGCGTATTAAGCCTATTTAGATTACGTAGTTAACATCGCGAGTGAAAATTCGTTCGTGTCGTAACACGTCGAAACAGCCCGATGCAGGTCGCGCGTAATTCTCGTAGCTTAAATCATGACTTCGATGCTGTCCAGCTTTAACCCGCCTATCGTTAAGCGATTGTTGGGTTGGAAAAAAGCAGAAGGAGAAGACAAATGGAGTGAAAAAGCTGTTAAAAGTCTTGTAAAGAAGTTAAAAAAGTCCACCGGCCTCGACGAGCTCGAGAAGGCTATTACTACGCAAAGTTGCAACACTAAGTGCATTACTATACCGAGGTACGCTTATTTTACATGCTTCTTTTGTGTGTACATAAATATTGCAATTGATAGAATTTATATTTTTTGTATTATTATTTATTTATTTTCATGTATATTTCATAATGCATACAATGTCAGTGTAAAGATTTTAAGCATTACATTAATTTATATCATGTAAATTGAAATTTGAAGAAATAGAAAGTAAATCGCGTGTACTTTGCAGTTCATATATACGTATCATGAATTTGTATGTATAATGTCACATTTCATATTCATTGACAGTTCTTTTTATTGCTGAAAATAAAAACTGTAAATGAAAACTGATTTTTCATTTTCTTAAAGTATTTAAAATCAAATCCGATATTTTATTAATTATGATATATTTTTCCATAATTATATTATAATAAGAATTTTATTTGTAGTATTATAATTTTAATTGTGATCGACAAAGATGAATGATATTTATTAATCAGTGTAGTTTTTAATGTTGAAAAGAAGTAAACTTCAAAATTCTTGAAATTTGTAGATGATTTTAATCGATTTTAACTAAATTCGACATAAATTCAATATGTATTTTTTCAAAATAAATGTAATTTAGAAAGTTTTATATTTTGACTTATATTATCAGCTACTAATATTTCTTTCCCAAAAATTCTCACATGTATCATTTTTCTAACCTTGATTTTTTTTTTATTAGATTATTAGAATTAATCGATTTAAAATGCAATCTTGCAAATGCTTATCTGCGAGTATACAATTCTATTTTTATATTTTTCTATATTTTTGAGAATTAATGCTACGATATTTTTTTGTCTAAAATAAAAGTTTAAGACTGTTTTTCAATTGAATTAAGAATTTTGAGTTTCTTTTGGACTTCAAACAATTTATCTATTCATTATCTGAAATACTTTGTAATAATTAATATACATTAAAATAAATCCAATATTTTATTTATGTTATGACATATGGTTATTTATTTGTTTATTTTTTGTAGGTATAATGCAATAGACAATATGATAGTTGTACGTGCCGATAGTTGTACATCGTTATCTTAGTAGTTATGTAATAATCTTAACAAAGATGTGATCGCAAACAAATGAATAGACAAACGATGCGTAACAATCTTCGATATGCAAAATGGTACAAACGAAATTTTTTTTTTTTATTTTTTGCATTTCCGGTTAAAATAAGCAATGATCAACGTATGCAACATCTGTTTCGATTGAAATGGGTGCTGTGAATGAAACTCACGTGTGAGTCACGTTGCTATAGGATCTATCCTTTTACATACGAGTATTTTCTTTGTGATTACTATTTTGTGATCCTTTTATTTTTCGTTTAGTAATCAGTGTACTAGAAGCACGTATATTCTCAGTATATTTACTTACTTACATGATTTATCATCATTAATGTTTTTCACAAGTAGATATATCACTTATATGATATTTATAATTCTACGTGTTTTAAGAAATGTTGTTAGAAATGATATCGCGATAGGATTTAAAGAATAATTACATGACGTGTTAATAATAATTAGAATTGATAATATGAGCGATAATATAAGAATATAATACTTGTGATGTAATAATTCTTTTTCACGTATGTTATATATACTGTTTATTAATTCATTAAATGTTATGTTCGATGATAGGATAAATATCGATAATCTAATCAGGATACGCGTTCGAAACAGCCTGCGCGAATAAATCGCATATCGAAATCGATTGTAGCTCGGCGCGCAGCTCGTAACGATTTTATTAATAGTAATCCTAGCCATGTTGTCGCGCGTTCAAGGATATTCGAGGAAGAGAGGGAAAGTCTATCATCGAGAAAGGCAGATCCTTTTGTAACTTGAACGAAATATGTTTGCTTCGCGGTTCGCTTCGTTTTGCTTTGCATTACGTTTTCCATTTCTCGACGTTGCGTTAGGGAATCTCTCTCTCTTGCAGTTTTTTCGATCGATCAAGATCGCATAGTACGCGTGCGATACCGTCCGGAAATTCGATTTCATTCCGTTATCTGACTCTATACGATGTCGTGTTTCGATTAAATAATCATCTACCTGGAAAATACTTGATCATTAACTAATGTTTGATTTCGTGCTACGATTTACACACGGATTCGTTTCTAATTCACGATTCCTACTCGAGGAAATTACATTTTTGTTTGTCACGCATATACATCGACCGAGTTGTAATGCCAACGAAATTATTCTTCCGATTTCTTTTGTTCTATCAGTAGAAAAATAGATAGATATTTATGAGAGATAAATTGGCAGATTAGTCAATAGATTTGTAATATAAAATTTTTTTTCTCTAAATAGGAATTTTCATATTATTATTTCTAATATGAGTTATTTATTTATTCTTAAATAATCATTCATTACAAATGTAAAAATTACAAAAAAAAAAAAAAAGATTCAAAGAATAAATTGTGCTTTGTTGAATGAAAATTTTGTGCATTATTATTTGTTTTTTATCTATATATTATCTATAAAAAAATTTTGTTTGCTACTATCATAAAGCTTAATTCTTTCGTACATTAAAACTAAAAGAAACAGAATTGTATCATTTTGTTTAGATCGGTGGAGTTTGATAAAAATGTTCCATTTGGATTACAGAATTGTACGTTTTATCGAGAATATTTCTCCGTGATACCTAGGTTAATCAATGTTTACGTAACACAATCGATACAACAAGGGATATTTATGTAGAAAATGAATGACACAGATTTCGCAACAACGCATTTTTTTCGTCAAGAGAAAAGCATGACTTGTAGCAGGGGCAATTACGTAAGTTCGTAATACCGTGTCAATTCTCGTCGAATCACGTTTTCCGAATGCACTCATAGCACTTGCGAGATGTGATCATTTTTTGATGACCTTGTTATTTTTATACGACTGTACAAGTTGTTTGAAGATAAGAGATAAAAGAGATGCATCATTACGATTTTTATTGAAAACGTATAGAAAAATATTGATTGTTTCGATGCTTGAATCAGTATGTAAAAGCTGTTTTGTTTTAACAAGTATTCTAATTATCTTTATAAACCATTATGCGTGTGTGCATCGAAGAGTGAATAATTTCGTTCAAGATATATAATTCATTACGATTCGTTTAACTGATTTATTATTAAAACATTTTTTTTTTTTGTTTTATTTGATTATTGATTATAAGAGAAATTTATTGTTATCATTGACACAATAATCAAAAATTCGTGTTTTCTTATATTTCACGATATAAAACATTTTTCATTTTCGCTTTAACACTCGATTATATTCGAGAAGTCGATAGATCGGATTTTGTCTATCAATCGAATGCTTCGTTAACAAGCTTGCTGTTCCTATACAGTGAACTCAGTCTTTCGAAGTACTTTCACATTTTCGAAAACGAAATAGCTATCCATCTGTCGCAAATTTTGTGTTTATTCGGATATATATAACGATAAAATCAGCTAAAATGATATAAGATAGAAAAATGGTCAATCACGCAGGATCTCTCTCTCTCTCTCTCTTTTCTCTTATGTCTTTTCATGTTCACATGAATATATGCATATGTAAATCGAAGAGAGATGAGAAGGATCGCTATACATATATCGCAGTCAGTGCGAATAAGTGAGTACAGCTCACGTACCGTCTGTTTTCTTTCCTTTCTTCCTTTTAAAAAACGTGGGAGCGCACTCCGTCTGGTTGTCCGTGCAATCGACGATTAAACCCGATTAAGTCGCGCCTCTCGTTTGATGCATACGTGGAAAGAATTTCACGGTGACGCGATTCTCTGTCCTCGAGTAGGCAACGGTGCGTCAGCAAGATGACTGAAATTGCAGAAGAAACGAGATCGTAGATCGTTATGTTCCTCTCTTTTTCGAATAGAGAATATTTCGTCTAGCCATGATTCGCGTTTTCTCTTTCTCTCTCTCTCACTCTCTCTTCTTCCGTTTAATTTACGCATCATTGTTATTTTCTTGGTGGTGATCGCGTTTATTCTACTTTCTAATGATCGCTTCTCTTACCTTTGTCGATGATTATCGAAGAACCAGTCTGAAATCTTATATTAGTCGCTTTTGTTATCGATCGATCGAAAGATTGCTGAATCGATGTATCGACAGGACTCTCGATTGAATGCGATACGCGCGGTGGCTCGTACGGGACATCTTTCAAAATGGTCGATAAACGGCATACGGGCAACGTACAGATGGATCATCGAAACGTTGGAGGTTACTTGATATTGCTAAAAAAAAAATCAATGATATTGTTGTCAGTATACATTGTTGTTATGCATGTAACTATTGGATAAAAGAGATGGAGCAGTCGTATACTCACGATTTTGTACAAAACGTTTCCTCGAATATCTTTGAAAAGACACCAGTGATGATTTCGTTTTTCTACTTTCGTCTACATGGAACATGGAATGGTTTGTATTTTCCGAATAACGTAAATCATGTTAAAAAATCGTAAAGTTGCGTAAGATGCGTGTTTCATTCATGATCATTTTCAGTTTAAAAACCGCTTCGAATATTTATTACATTTCGTTCGAGCGTCGCATTTATTTGCTATCGAAATGATGGTGAGATCATCAGCGATGAAATATGAAACTTTTATTCGAATGTTATTGTTCGATGTCTTCTGAAACTATAACTTTCTCCTATGATATTTTAGTTCATTCGACAAGCATGGTGGATCATAGTGATAATATTCCACGCGCGAATTCAGGTCTGAAATTGAGATCGAGATCGCGCAGGAAACAACCATATAAATTCCGTGCGAGCGTTTCTGAATTATTATGTAACGAAAAGTAGCGTTGAGCGATTTCAATTGAGGGTCACACGTATATGTAGACTATACGTAATGAGGATAGATAGATAGGCAGAGAAAGCGAGTGAGAGAGAGATTGGATAGAGGGGGAGAAATGGAGAATCGGCGAAATGAAGCGAGAAAAAGAAAAAAAAAGAAAAAAAAAAAAAGAAAAAAATTCAAGAATCGTGGCACGGAAAACGATACGCGTATAACGCAGTAAGTTTGTATGCTTCGTGTTATTTACGATTAATTGTAAACTTCTCGAAAATTTACGTCCGACTGGCAGCGATTGTAAAATTGCCAATAGGGTAAAATTGTACTGTCACTTCCGCGTTGATCATTCACCTCGCGTTTCCTTCGTTTGACAGCAATCAGTTCCTCCGTTTCCGGTGAATCTCCCTCGAGTTCGTTCGAGTCAGTTGATTTCAAGAAAGTTATTAGGAATGGGGAGAGGAGGAGGAGCAGGAGGAGGAGGAGGGAGGGGGGGGGGGAAGATCTGAAAAAGAAACGATGCGTTACAATTTTCGATCAAACGAGTCGATTCGTTAGTTACCCTTGTCAAGAGAAAAATGTTATACCTAATATATAGTAGTTTCTTTTTGTCAGTAGGCGCCACCGCTTCCGGCGCGGCAGACGCGAATGCAGGAGTTTAAAGCGAACGAGGAGGAGGGAGAGAGAGCAAAGGAAGCAGAAGGAAGTTGGTTGGGAGCGTATACATACTATACTTACATTAAAGAGAGTTTTACGACTTGGTTTCGCGCCTAGCACTCCCGCCCAACTCGCCGAACTTTGATGTTTCGGCAATCCTACCCTCTTTGCGGTACAGTCAATAAACGCAGAGTATTGTTTCGTAATTCTCGTTTCTTAAATTATCAAATTATGCGATCGATATATAGGATTCAATTTTGTTTAAAGTTCGGGATGATGCGATCACGTCAAAATTATTAATTAAGAGGGAGGCGGGGACAGATCGTGAGAGCGTTGTGTGATGATAATTCGCCGAATCCATTCGTCGATTAAGACTGTTTTTTAATGTTAGAGAAAGATAAGATAAGATTGATTTGTTGATCGATCATTTCCTCGTGTTTTGTTTTTGGACGAAAGGCCTAGCCCAGGCGGTGTCGGAGACAACGGTGTCCAAGGAGTGCGCGGCAAAGGTTTGCCGCACGTGATCTACTGCCGACTTTGGCGTTGGCCAGATTTGCAATCGCACCACGAACTAAGAGCAATCGAGCATTGCGAATACGCGTTTACGCAGAAACGAGACGAAGTCTGCATTAACCCGTATCATTATCAACGAATACAAACACCAGGTATGTAGATTGTTTATTTTAATGACTTTGCATATGATTTTTTGTCTATATTTACACGTGTTACCTGCGTGATTTGAGAACAAACATTTTTGGCTATTCTTTTTTTTTTTTTTTCCGTCAGTTTAATATATATATTCTTGCCTTGCATATATTCGTTAGATTCAAGATTTCAATTCAATCACTGCTTTTCATTTTATTAAAAAGCCATCGTCAAAATCATCGTTTACGACGATGAAAGTATCATTAATCGCTTTTTTACAAAAATTAAAATAGAAGATTATATGATTATTGTTGGTAAAACTTTACAGTTTTGCCAGCTATTCTCGTACCTCGGCATAATTTAGCCGGGGACGAGTCCGTCCTTTATAACACTTCCATCGAGGAGCTCAGTGTCAGTGTGCCAGAAAACACGAGTTTCCACGCGACTTTAAATCACCAGCATCATAATCAACAAAGTATACCACAATCACCGCAACAGCAACAACAGCAACAACAGCAACAGCCACCGAACAATCCATATCAAGGAATGCAGGTTAGTAATCGAATATATATATTTTCTTCTTGGTCTGAGTAACAACATCCGAAAAAATATTGGATTGAAAATTGTTATTTTCCTTTGTAGAGTATGCAGGCGACAAGTCCGGCTAGTGTTGGTAGTCTAGGAAGCGTTCAGGGTTCACCACATCCGGCACCTGGATCTATGGATCCACCTGCTGATACTCCTCCTCCGGGATATATAAGTGAAGATGGTGATAACATGGATCACAACGATAATATGTCCTTATCGCGTTTGTCTCCCAGTCCTGTAGATGCACAACCAGTGATGTACTGTGAACCAGCATTTTGGTGAGAGATCCTCTATAAATTATTTACTTTATTTACTTGTGCCAAATAAATTCAAATTGTCTTATTTTGATTGCACGATTAATTCTTGATTGATTGAAGCAATTTCTTTTTAATATGTATTTTATCTTTTTTCTTTTTTTCCTTAGGTGTTCAATAAGTTACTATGAACTAAATACGAGAGTAGGCGAGACTTTTCATGCATCGCAACCGAGCATAACGGTGGATGGATTCACTGATCCCAGTAATTCCGAACGTTTCTGTTTGGGTTTATTATCGAACGTAAACCGAAACACCGTAGTCGAGCAGACGAGACGACATATCGGTAAAGGAGCTAGATTATATTATATCGGTGGTGAAGTATTTGCCGAATGTTTATCCGATTCGAGCATTTTTGTGCAAAGTCCTAATTGTAATCAACGTTATGGTTGGCATCCAGCCACTGTTTGTAAAATACCACCTGGTAAGGATATAATTCAACGAATGTGAATGTTCATTGATGAAGAAATCGAAGCATATTTTACGGATGGTTTTTTTCCTTCCCAGGTTGCAATTTGAAGATATTCAACAATCAAGAATTTGCGGCACTGTTATCGCAATCAGTTTCACAAGGATTCGAAGCTGTGTATCAATTGACTCGAATGTGTACGATTCGAATGAGTTTTGTAAAAGGTTGGGGAGCGGCATATCGTCGGCAAACCGTGACGTCGACTCCTTGTTGGATCGAGTTGCATTTAAATGGTCCATTACAGTGGCTCGATAGAGTACTCACGCAGATGGGATCGCCGCGTTTACCCTGTTCCTCGATGTCATAAGGTTGTATGCTTTTCTCATTGATGGAAAACAGGGACGATTTGCGTGCTGTCATTGTCGTCATCGTCGTTGTGTAAATTGGTTTTTCTTACCGCGGATTCATTGTTTTATCTGAATATTTTCCAACCACCGACCACAGTGATAAACAGTGCAACAAAAAAAAAAATATATACGATTACTGTTTTCATGAAGCGTGTATGTGTATCCTACCTTGAAAAGTGTACGGAATACGAAATCGTTTTCGTGTCTTTTTCAAAGTGCCAGGAAAGCATTCGATCGGACGAATGGAAATAAAACTGGCGTTTGATTAGCTTATAGGAATGTTCAAGTGCTCAAATCGCGATGGTTCATCGATGTTTCCTATGAAGATAAGGAAAGGACGATGTGTGGGCAAAAGAGTGCAGACAAGACCGGTTCAAAATAACATTAACACAGGTATCACCTATACAGAAAACCATTTTTTCATTAAACTGGAACATTATGATCGAGAATATTAAATAACAAAATAAATAGATATTGTTGACTCACTTATCGCACTTTTGTGTGGATATAGTGCTACGATCCAGGGTTACGAATCCGATTTTAACCGAATTAAAAGAGTGAAAAACAAGCGCGATTCTATACGTATATATGTGTATACATATATACATATTTGCTTATATTTATAATCAACAAATGTAAGTGCATATATATGTATATATATATATGTATATTACATTAAAAAAGAAACTCAGTCTTTACATATTTTTATCGCTTGTTAAGCAACGCACTCCAATCGTACAGTATACGTTAAACATTACTTACAAAATGATACATATTATGTACATTTACACAATTTATAGTCAACTGAAAATAATTTCTATAGAAATGGGTAAACATGTATACCCGTTGAAAAGTTTCTAACTGGTCTATTCAGAGTCATTGTCAGTGTTTTTTCCTACGAATAAAACGTTAGAAAAGAAATACATCTGTGAAGTCTATTTCTTTTATATAATAAATGATAAGGAAAGATTACAGTGTTCAATATGTACGTAACTATTTACACGGTTTGTTAACATTACTGCATCTTCGAATGGACCAGAATGTTCAAATATTCTCCCAATGGATCGCTTCAGGACGGATAATTATGTTTCTACTGTATTTGGAGGTTTTGAATGAATGGTTAGTCATTTGAGATAAATCATTCAGCACATAGTACGAACAACGTTTGAACAAACATTTTTGAACTGAAATTGAAAATGTTGTTGTGTATTATGGTGTCTTATATTGATATGATAATTGATATTCTTATTAAGAATAAGCGCTATATTTCTTAACGTTGATAGAATTATTAAGCGCACGAAGTCTGTGGCAGACAAAAATATCTATTTACTTGATATCGCATGGAAAAAAAAATTGATCAATACATAATAAGTGAGAAAACTATGTACGTATATCTAATCTATATCGATTGTCCAAAACTTTATGCGCTGCATAGCACATGTTAACCGTTTGAGTGCTACGAGTTACTGCAAGAATCTGATCGAAGAATGTTTAAATACATATTATAGCTTACAATTATGAGTTGATATTGAACGCTAAGATATTTGTGTTTTATAATGTAAAATTATTATCAAAACTTTTGTATTTATTAATGCTTATAGCATAGAAGGAAACATTTCAGTAAAACTAGCATTTGCGGCATTTTTCGATGATAGATTACGAGCAGCGCTGTTGTACTACGTGGCGCTTAAATTGTTAAAAGTACACATTTAGGTGTTGATGTTCAGTATAAACAAAGCACTTGTTGGTTGAGAATTAATTGCAAAAGTGTTTAGTTCGTTGTATAGAATTATAAACAATGTTTTTTACAAAGAAAATCTTAATCATTTCGATTATATACATATATGTATGTTTCGATATAAGTTTCGAAAAAAAAAAAAAAAAATAGAAAAAGATATAAATAATGCATTTTTAAAGATTTTATACGAAAATGAATATGAATACATGATAAGCGCATACAGTTTTCAAACGATACGAAAAATATGATGAATTAGAAATTTGTTAACGCAAAAAAATTTTATCATGAAGATAGAATACAGAAAAATAATAGTCTGGCCTTGAATGTGAGATACTTTTAGATATATCGAATACATTGTTTGTATACTATTTTAAATTTATTTACAAATTGTTTCAGAGTCAAGTGTATTAAAAGTTTCTATTTTATTGCAGATTTTATAAAATATTTTATATTTGAAATTAAAACCAAGACAAAAGAACCATTTTTTAAAAATTTTAACGTCTTTCACGTAGAATATATGAACAAAGTGAGATAACGAAGTTACGTATTTTATCATATTGCAAAAAATATATTTATATCAACGTATGAACATTTTTGCATTATTGCATAGATTCAGTTTTTTTTTTTTTTTTTTTTTTTTAATGAATAAGATAATACATGCACGACTTCTATGGAGTCTTTACGTATGATGGGGGCCAATTGTACGCATAAAATGCGAACTTCAATTTTATCAAGAACGTGAAACGTTATGAAGAATTGGTTCTCTTTATAATTTTTTGCCTCAATATCGATTATTTTATGTTGGTTTTAATTAAATTTTTAAATAGCGAATATTCGATTAATTTATTAATTTATGAATAAATCTGTATAAATTATATCAAGTAGGGAAAAAAAAAAAGAAAAAAAGCGAATGTTTTAATTAATATTTAAGTAAGAATACTTCGTCGCGAATAATTGTAAATGCGAAATTTATTTTTTTAATAATATCTTAATCGTTTTAATGAAAAAAATTAACTATTTAACTATTTATATTGTAAAGATGAGTGATTTATCTATTTTATATAGATAAAATTTATCATGATTCGTTCAACGTTTTTTGTTCGTATTGTGCAGCTGATAATTTTTTATTATTCTATCTATTCTAATTTTTTTTCTTTTTACTGTTTACAGACTTACCTTTTTTTACATCGTTAAGATCAAGAGATATGACAGTGACAACGATGATTCGTGAACTTACCAATTACAAATTTTTGACGAATGAATAATGTTCCAACTGTATGTTGCACTACCAATTCTAGAAGAATATCGAAGAGAGGACAAGCTTGGGCAGTAGCTATGGAAAAAATAGTCTAAAAGATGCAAGATTTCAAATCATATTATATTGATTCTTAGATAGTGTTTTAATTACATAGCCTAATGGCACGAATATGTTCGTCTTTTACGAGGATATTTTTTTATTTTTAATCAGCATACATCTAATATAATACTTTATTCATGAGAAAAGATTGATAATATCGTAAAAAGTTATTCAAAATTAATGTATTTTCAAATAAAACCGAATAAATTAAATACACTTCGTGAAAGTCGAACACAATATCGTCGGGCAGCTCGAATAATCGAATAGTAGTAAGAAAGAAGTGAAAAAGAAAATAGCTGTTTATTACCAAGATACAAGATTCATACCTCTCAGAATTCATAGTAATTGGTACTGTCTCGCATAAGAAAAAAATTAAAATTTCTAATCATTGAATACAATATTTAATAACCACTTGCCTCTCTGCCAGACTGCCATTAGCGTATTAATTAAGGAAATGTAACTAGAGGAATCGAAGAACTCGTCCTCATTTTTCTTCGTTGTCCTCGGATTCCTACTCGTTCATTTTATGTTAGCATAAGATCAAAATATGTCTATAAGATGAAAGAAGAGACAGACCATTAAGAAACGCGTTTAATTCGCCAAAGTATATTAAGTGTAGCAATTGCCAAAGTTTTTTCTGTAAATACAAGAATGTCGAGTCGATTAGTTTACAGTAGTTGTGATTCAATCGTGCACGAATTATTAAATTATCAGCGCTGTCGTGCTTTCTTTCTTGGAAATTCATAATTGTTATCATTGTTATAATCGTACTATATTGTTATGTTTTTTTCATTTTGTATGTTTAATGTCTTGACCTGCCGAAAAATCGAGCGGTCCGACGATTATGTATTTTTAATTCTATAGCTACTTATATATTTTGTGTGCTAATAGCTGCATGCACACAAAGGGAAGGATCGACTAAAGAATAATTTCTACAAAACAAATATTTTTTTACATATTAAGACGACGTGAAATTCTTTTACGTACGATATATATGTATTTGACGACGATTAAATCGGTCGATGTTTCCCTGGTGTGGATGAGATTTTTGAGAATACGAGTTAAAAGTAAGAAGTTGCAAAAACGTATGTATGTAGGAATGTATGAATGAGACTGCGTCAAGAAATATAGAGTGTGAGACTGTAAAATAATTATAAATAAATATATACGTTATAAGTCTAATAACTATGATTTTGTCGCTTTTTATTATTTCATAATTACGGAAAAACTATTCCTAACAATGCTAAAAAATTTAATGTATCCACAAATATATGTTTTAATAATTTCATTCAATATCTTTACATGTTTACAAATATCATAAATTTTACTACAATTATAGGAACATAATGGGACTAGGAGATAAAAAAAAAAAAAAAAAAAAAAAAAAAAACAAATTTTCTAATAAAGACTCAACTTTGTGTAGCAAAAATTTTGTATCATTGACTACGATATAATGAATACAATCTATACACGTATACAATGTTGCGCTTATATAACTTGATTATTAGTATTCGTGACTTAATAACAGCAACAATTGCAGTAAGATTCTCTTGACAAGATATTGGTTTTGCATTCAGAAAATAACATTTTTAAATCGAATTCTTACAAATTACCGTCCAAAATCGCATTTATATATATATATATTTTTGTGAAACAACTTATATGAGACATTGATCAAGTAAATAAAAAGCTTCAAAATATAAAACAATTGCCGATTTATCGCTTAAGCGAAATTATATTATTGCACGCTTAATACAATTTTTTTCTACTTTCTAGTTACTTTAACTGTTTTTTTAAAGCTTTGAAGTACGTATTAAAATGCGAAATCGCATATAAGTTTGCTATAATTAATATGCTACATTAGGAAATGTTCAATATTTAGGAGACGATAATAGATCAATTATAAAAGATTAGTTCAACAATACAAGACAACTGATTTCCGATATATAAAATAAGTATACATTTCGGCGTGAATGTGATGTTAAAATTCGATGAAAAATTTCCGTTGCCAATAATGATTCGGATATAATGAATTCTAATATTTTTTTCCTTCTTTCTTTTTTATCTATTCTCTTATCGTTCCCTTTCTTTTTATAACTGTATTTGTTGCTGCTGATTTTAATAAACTTGTTACAAATGACGTCCGTGTTTAGAGGTTAACATTTTTCTCACAGAAAATATACTCATAGATAGGCCAACAGTTGCAAGGATATACGCTGATTTGGTCATATTACGTTCGACCATATTTCTACGAAATACAGACGAAACAGTTCCCTGTGATAAAAAATATATTAATTTTTTTTTCATATAAGATTAAAGTTCAAACAAATTAAATATATAATGTTTCAGACTTAAGAAAATATCACAGCATATGTTATTACATAATGTTTATCTTTTTACAACAGTTAAATATGTTTTTTTTACCTGTTGCAATGATAATCTGAGAGCATAGAGAGTGGCAGGAGTCAGATACATCTCTACACCAAGGCTTTGCTTCGTATTCTAAAAAAAAATATAAATTATTATCAATCAGATAATATATTTGTTATATAAGATATAATATATATATATAAGAGACAAATATTGAATTCACAAATGAAGGATATATAGAATTGGATTATATCCAAAAATGATGATTATCTTAAAAAATTTGAATAGTATATTTGTTCTAAACAGTATATTTGTATATCAATATTTAAATTTTTATTAAAAAATGATAGCATTAATGTCTTGTTTATAAAATTGTACTTTATTATTTTTTTTTTAATTTTTTTACTATTAATTTATTTTAATTTTTTAAATTAAAAATACATGAAAAATAATGACATAAAATAAATGACATAAAATTAATGGTGAATACATAAAAAAATGACGAATGCATACCCTTGTTTAATTCAAAAATTAATGCGTATTAAAAGATAATGTATGAAATATTGTAATCTCCTTAATATAAAGATTTATGTGAATCCGTTTGTTTTTGCTCTTATTTGATTTGCAATGACATTTCATTGAGGTTACCAAAAAGTGCGACTGATGTCGCACATCATTAACACAGTGACTATTAAATATATAAACAAAAATCATTTTGTAAGTAAAGTTAGTATTACATCAAACAACGCACATCGTTAGATTAACTAGGCTTGGCGCCGTTTAAAATTATAAAATGTTATTCTATATTTTAGTATCTTTATATAATCATATGGGATATTTTCAGCCATTGATAGATAAGTATAATAAAATATATCTTTTTTCGATTCAATATTATTTACGTGTATCACATAAAATAAGAAAAAAAGATTATTTATTTATTTATAATAAATTATTTAAAATATAAACACTCAATTTTATTGTAACGTTTTTATTTTTAGTTTTATAAATTTCTATTAAAAATGTCCAAAGATTAAATTTTATAGTATATGAGAAGTATTTAAATATACGAATGATATACTACTAGTTCGAATATTATCAGCCATAACAGTTTTTCTTTAAAACCACGTTTGCGGCACACTTATCGTTCCATTTGTATATAAGGTTTTATATACGCCGATATGATATGTATAAGATATATGAAAATAATGAAACATATCTTACACTATGAAATTTATTGTTGAAATTTAATTTTTATTCGAACGAAGTTCAAATAAAGTAAATTTAATTAATTATTTTCATTATTAGCAGAGAAATACTATGTGCGACATGATTAACCTATAAAATTCACACGAAGAACACACTAGAACATTGTTAAGATAGACATAGACAAATAAATTTTTTTATTCTAACATCTTTTTAATCAACTTCTTTGATTAATTTTAAAAACTTGATACAATATTTTCATTTTAATCAAACACTTTTAACGGATGAAGTCCATTAGTTATATTAGATAAAAATTAATGAAATAGATAAAATAACTTTCTTGACTGTCCTCTTATGTAATCAACAATAATACTCCTATGCGTAATGAAAGAAAAATTTTAAAATTATAATTAATTTAAAGTAAAACTACATTCCGCATTAAGACACGTACCGTCGTGAGCGAAACTTGCCGATGAAAGAGACGATCACCGAAGGTACACGATCCTTCGTCTCAAGTTGTTTCCTCACCACTGTCGATTTTACATTTCTAATTTCTACATATTGATTCATTCGTGTTACGCCATCTTTCAACGCTTGAATATACTTCCTGTATCATTTCAACTTATATCTGGAAATTCCTGCATTTCCAGAACATGGTATGTACTTATCATACGTGATATGACAAATAAAACTTTTTTTACCAGCTAAGAGATGTCACTCTATGTTATATTTTAACTTAATAAATTAAATATTTAAATATATCATAATAATATTTTTATAACGTGTGCGTAATAATTTATTAAAATGTTCATCTAAACACCGTATTATTTTATAATAAATTCTGATGCTTTAATTTCTTTGTTTAACGTTCACTTTCTGATTAAAATATAATCATCAGAGAAAATAGTTACCTAATGACGCACACTCCTTTTATCTGTGATATATTTCCGTGGAATACCATATACATCCTTTAAAGTGGTCAGCCACATTTCGCTTTGTTTAAAACTAAATTAATATTTAAAACAATGACCAACTGGACGATACTTTTTTTTTGTGTTCAACTTTTTCCATTTATATTTTGCGAATATAAGGATTCAGAAATCCTTTGTGCATCTCAACAATCTTGCAAAAATTGCTTGCAAATCCCGCGATGCGTTTGGTGTTCTACTCCGGTTCATAATCATCGTTATTACAATTGTTTATGAAAAATATTTCACTTTGTTATAAAATAATAACAGATTTGTTTTTTTCTTTTTTTTCTAGGTCTCTAATCAAAGCGTGAACAATCCACTGATTCGCTGTATCACCAGAGAAAAATTTTCAAACGAAGGTGATCATTGGTGTCGAACGTCGGACGTGATAATTGAGGCGAATAAGATGTTGATTCTCGAAAATCGTCCACTTTCCTTAACGAAAGGCAGGGATCCTGTTCAAATTCAACCTCAAAAAATTAATTTGAGACTCAGGCGTGGGAAGTATATCTATAATCGAGATTAAACGAAATTCGTATCTCTTCGATGATAATATAATTCTACTTTCACCGTTTATAGGCGAGGAATATCGATTGACTTTAAAATACAGTCAAGCAGAGGATTATCCGGTTGATTTGTATTATCTGATGGATTTATCAAAGTCCATGGAAGATTACAGGGATCAATTATCAGAATTGGGATTTCAACTGGCCGAAGCTATGCGAAACTTGACTTCAAATTTTCGCCTAGGATTTGGCAGTTTCGTGGATAAAGTTGTACTACCTATGACTAGTACGCAACCGGACAAGTATCTTGAAATTTAGTTTTCACGTCCCATCGATATCGCTACGATCTGATATGATCCGTCATATCATTTTCCCTTCCAGATTGAAATCACCGTGTAACTTGGATAAAACTAAGAAACCATGCGCACCACCATACGGATACAAGAATCAGATGCCTCTTACCGAAAACATTGCTCTTTTCAAAGTAATCCTGTCATCTGTTTTGCGTATTGCATTAATCTTTAATCCCTTGATTGATTAATTTTCAGACGCGCGTACAAGAAGCTCCGGTGTCTGGCAACTTGGATTCACCCGAGGGTGGGCTCGACGCGATGATGCAAGCGATGGTTTGCACCAAGGAAATTGGCTGGCGGCAGAATGCTCGGCATTTTATCGTTTTCTCAACAGACGCTAATTTTCACATCGCTGGAGACGGTAGAGTATGTAAACGTAATTGGAAGATTGGAAGATTGTTTCCTTTTAATTTGTATGATCAAAAATAAAAAAAAACACGATCGCGTTTCAGCTTGCGGGAATCATCGAACCCAATGATTGTCTCTGCCATTTGGACTCGGAAGGGTTCTACACGTACTCGCTTCTTCAAGATTATCCATCTATATCTCAGGTGTGTCAAATCTTTCTTTCTTCGAGAATCGAAATATTTAAATTAACGATTACATTTTACATTTGTGTTACGATTAAGATCAACAAAATGGCTCGCGAGAACAACATGAACATCATATTTGCTGTTACGAGCAATCGAAACGAGACGTATCAATTATTGAGCAGAAGTATCAGAGGCTCTTCTATCGGAACGATAGAAAGGAATTCTAAAAACGTAGTTGCTCTTGTCAGCAGAGAATACGAGGTATTCTCTCTCATTTCATCAATTTTCGAATCGCGATTATTATTTATTATACGTTATCGTAAACGAAAATATTAATTATTTGTTTCAGAAGCTGGTCAACACCATAATAATGACGGACGATGCGCCAAAAATGATCGATGTGAAATATTTCTCACGATGTTTGGATAAAAATGGTGAATTAAAAGAACGGCAAGAATGCGGAGGTTTACGAGCGGGGAATATCGTGGAATTTGAAGTAACGTTACAGGTAATTTGCATAAATCGGCATATTCGTCGTACACGTTCCGTTGCATAATAATATATCATATCGTTTTGTAAATTTATTATTTTTTGTCAATTTTTCGCAGGCGATCGAATGTCCAAGGGATTCCGACGAATGGCAGACGAGTATGCATATTAAACCCAGGGGTATAAACGAAAGTCTGACGATCGATCTGAGCGTTGCATGCGATTGTCCTTGCGAACGGCCAGGGCATCCGGTAAAAATTAAACGCGAATCTTCTCATTAAAAATAATTACGTCTTCGTATATTTCTCTATTTAAATCGTTTTTCTTTTTCGCGCGTTTCGATTGAAAATGTAGGGATACACGCCAGCTTCGGAAAATTGCAGAGGAAACGGTACTCTGGTTTGCGGTGTATGTTCCTGCGATGATGGGTTTTATGGGAAGCAGTGCGAATGCGAGGGAAACGATGCCAGGGCCGAGAGCGCAGCTGCCATGGCTGATTGCAAGCCTAACAACGAGACCATTGAAATTTGTAGCGATCATGGTGTTTGCAAGTGCGGTGTATGCGAGTGCACGAAGCGTCCCAATCCGCAAGAAGTTTTCTACGGGAAATATTGCGAATGCGATAATTTCTCTTGCAAGCGCAAAGAGGGATTAGTAAGTGAATACTTTTTGCCTCGATTAAATGGCAGGAAGAAAAGGATGGGTTTTTCCACGACTCGAATAGTTATCGAGAGATATTTTAAAGTATTTAGAGAAGAATGACAGTTAAACGATTTCTCTGCACGTAGGTAAAATTGGTATTTACCCCTTGTTATCAGTTACGGGCGAAACGTGCAGTTCGTGGATCGTAAACTTTACTTCGGAATCGTTTATTCGTATGGCGAAATTGCTCGAGTAATTTCCCTTTTAAGGAAACCTGCACGCACACCTCTCGAAAGTGGCGATAGATAAATTACACGTGTTTACGTGTATTATTCCATCCGACGTTGTTGTTTCTCGCGTTTAAGGTTTGCGGCGGGCGGGGGAAGTGTGAATGCGGTACTTGCAATTGCTTGCCGGGATGGGGTGGCGAGATGTGCGATTGCAAAGAAACGAATAGCACATGCATCTCGAGCAACGGCGAAACTGTGCAGATTTGTAGCGGACGTGGTGACTGCATTTGCGGTAGCTGTTACTGCCACGAGAAAGACAATGTTCGATATTCCGGCCAGTATTGCGAAGAATGTCCCGTAAGTCTTCTTTCAAGCTTGGCGCTTCATACACACGTATATTTATCAAAGATATAAATGTCGTTTTTAGGTATGCCCTGATCAACGATGCGAGCAATTGAAGAATTGCGTCGAATGTGTGGTGCACAAGTCCGGTCCTCTTGCTAGAAGTGAAAAATGTGACGAATTGTGCATGCATCAAATAGATATTGTGAGACAATCTTCTCTAGAAATGTTCTTTAATGTAATTAAAGTAATAATTTTTTTTTTTTTATGCAATTTTCAATTGAACAGGTAGATAAGATCGTAGAAGATCCAAAAAAAGATCAAGAAAGCGGAGCTCGTATTTGTCGAACTGCTGGGGATGCCGGATGCATATTTGTGTTTAAATACGAATATCACAGAGACGGTACTGGGGGAGATATTAAGATATTCAAGATCCTAGCTGAGAGAGAGAAGTCATGTCCTGTACCTATCAACGCTCTTGGTAAGTGCGTAACAAATCAATGATACTACGTATCATATCGAGTGAATTAATTTCGTATTGTAGGTGTTGCTGTGGGATTAATAATTAGTACTGTAATTATTGGTTTTTTGATTCTTCTTGCTTGGAAGATATTGACAATGATTCGCGATAATCGCGAATTCAAAAAATTCGAGCGTGAACAACGTATGGTTAGATGGACTAGGGTAAGCGTTATTTTTTTTTTTTTTTTTCATTTTAAATCTATAAATGTAGATATTATTATTTTAATTGTGCATTTGACATTTGTTAATTTAGAGGGATAATCCGCTTTATAAGGAAGCTACATCTACATTCAACAATCCGACATTCAACACGAATAGGATTAGATAAAATTTATTTTCATAAAACGAATGTTGGCGCGCGAAATATTTCCATGGAAAGAATCTTATTTTATTAAATGGTAGACGCTCCGACAGGTAGCGCCACCATATTCAAATCGAGAGTGACGACGCCATGTTGGTTAATTGCTTTGTGAGAAGACGGTTTCTAGTCGAAGTGATAAAACATTTATTCTTTTCCTTTCGATCTTCTGGAAAACAACCTCTGTCAACCTTTACTCCTGCATTCCTATCTAGTAAGTGATAAATATTATTCATTACCTTTCCATTTTTTCCGCAAAACTCTTCCAAGTTTTATCAATCCTCTATTTTGCGATTCTTATGTCTCAAACATTGTTGTTTCCCGTTGGTGGCAATTAATTTGCGCGCGTAAAATATAATATTTCGCGAGCTAGGTGCAGCCAGGAAGTGAAATAAATGCGATTAGAATAGATTGGGAAGACAAAGATCGATAAATGATCGTTCATAAATCAATTTTAAATTTGATCCGAGGATTTTGCGCGGAGATAGGTCCTGGCCTTTCCGACGATTGTTTCGAATATCCTCTGGCCTCGTACTTTATTGCTCGCTATGCTCGAAGAAGGCAGCCTTGTAAGGAGCTCGTAAATTCGTCACCATAGTCGGCTCCTGCTGCAAAACCCTGCGGCGACTCGGTGTATTTCCCACCAGAAACCTAAAGCTCTACCCACATTGAATCCGCCCATACGACTTGATTACTCGACCCTAATTATATCCTCGGTCTTCATTACAGCGATGCTTGTTTTATAAAGATAAAGGCGTGTCAAGAAATTGACGACAAAATTTTCGATGACTTTTTGCTTCGACATTACACTGCGAATAATAGTTAAATAATTGTCATTCGTGCGAACAACGAGCAATTTTTTTATAATTTTTTCTGCCCCTTTTTTGTTTATATTTTTAACATTTTTTTCATATTAAAACATTTGATTTCACAACGCAATAATAATTGAATCGTATTTTTCAATAAATAACGTTTCAATAAATCTCGAATGATAATTCGAATATCACACCAATACTTCGTTTCGTGACTTGATAAAAACGTTTAATTTCGAAATATTGGAAACGATAAAAATACCATTTCTTGTTTCAGAATTCTGAAACAAATTAACGTAAAATTTCACAAAATACATAGGATTTATCCGCGTAATCGGGCCTTAAGTCTAGCACAGAAAAACAGTCGAAGGAAGGAGAGAATAGCAGAGCCGGCGCTCCGCATACTAAATCATTGCCGCACGTCTGTTTCTTTACATTGTACAGATTTTATTGATTATTTTACGGCCGGGAACATTGTAAATCTCTTCATCCTGTATCGGCGTCTCACCTCGCTCTGCCGTAAGATGCTCCCACCGGGTGCCCATGGCGCCAATTATGCGAGTCGAACAGTATTGTTGTCGTATTCGTTCTGATCTGTCAGCCACGGCCTCACGTGTATCTCTTACGAACTAACGATTACTTTTCACGTCTACCATAGTTCTCCCCTCTATGGAATTTTAAGATGGAGTTAGTTGTACCACGGCAAAGGCCAGTGTACTCGCAACAATAATCGTGAATTGGGGAGGTTAGGCATGTATCGCGATTAAATTTTTTAAAAATATACAAATAAATAAGTGCATTTCCCGTATTTACATCTTAATTCCACGATTTAAAGATTTCGGTTCATCGTTTTAAAATTTGGTTATAATATCAGTTCGCGTTGAATGATACCGTTCACATTTCTTGCCCGCGGAACAATGTTGTTCGTTTTCACGGTTGCTAATGGCCGCCGCCGGTGCCTTAATTACAGCCAAATACGACCCAATCAGCCCTCGGGGGCCGGCAATGTCGGCCTATTCCCGAGCTTTCAACTCGTTTGGCATATTGTCGGATTCAACCTTTTGATTGATTTTCATTTCTTCTCGATGCATCATCCATTCCTATCAGTTTCTGGAACAATAAAGAGCGATACACGATACACGAATGGATGACAATTGATGTTTCGAAATACACTCGAAATTTCAAAGAGACTCTCAAATAAATAAAGGAGGAAACGAGTGAGTTTATCTTTGCGTTCGAGTGAAAGAATACGAGTTATCTTTCGCTACGTTATTTTTTTTTTTTCGCGAATAAGAACGTTGTTTATGATACGTCGAAGAATCGACTGTTCGCATCGTATTTAGATAGTTGGACGGTTGATGGGCATGGAATAAATTTAGGCGATACTGCCGATCGTGGTGCATCGTGCAGTCAGCCCTGTTGGACGATCGAGAGTTGGTGAACGGAGCTGCACCACCTCTTCGCGTTTGACGCAGGCCGAGGCTCGTTAGTGCGCGCCCGTAAATCAAGCCGCAGGGGTGCCAACCCGCTAATATTACCGGGGTTCCTTTAGGATAGGAGGAGCACGTTCGCACCGCCGACGCGCACAGTAAACGTTCGATATATCTCATCGATAATGAGTTTGTTAAATGGATTAATATTCCACTTTTTCTTTTCCCTCCTTTTCCCTGCCGTTTAAACGGATATTCCGGTCCAACTATACGAAACTTTTATTTCGGAATACATTTCGACGCTTTCTTTCGTTGTTAACAATTCGAAAACGGTTTTACGATCGAATATACGAAGGATCGAATATCGTTTGGATACATCGAATCCTGATATCAAGATCATTTTGAAGGGGAAAAAATTGAAAGAAGCAAGAATTTTAGCGTTCGATGATCCGATTTAATGGGAAAATGAGAATCGTCGAATTTTTTTCGCCGTTTAATATCCTGTTGTAAAGTATTTTTTTCCAACTCGTTGGCAACGTATTGCCATGTTTCGATCTTACGATTAGCGCGATCCTAACGATCCTCTGCTAACTAATAAACGAGATAGTGAACTGTTTCGTATCGATTATATCGAGGATATCGGTTCGAATCTTATGGAATCTGGTGCGCTCTTAGAGGCTGTATATAACTCGTATATACAACCGGATAATTAATGGAGCCGGTAATGAGCTGATTATTATTAATAATATTTAGTCGAGGTTAAGCCGAGGCGACCCCGCCGTGCTGGAGCCCGGCTGCTCGTTAATTGAATCTGCCAATCATCGTAATGAGCGTCAGCGCCGGATCTGCTGTCCGTTCTTCGTTGTTGCTCTTTAGGGCCTGAAAGCTTGATGCTCGTTGCTTTCGAAAAACGAAATACGCGTGTTGCACTCTGCAACCCTATCCTAAGAAATGTGAGCAATTTTCTTCACCGACCGCCTTTCGAGAACTTGATCGATATCGCGAACCCTGTCTAGAACCTTCTCGTAATTGTTGCTATTCGTTTACATTAATTACACCACGCGCGTCAACCAAACTTTTACTTTGGAATTCGAACGATCGTATTGTTTATAGATAAATAATCAAATAATCGCGAATCAATAGCGCGTTTTTCTTTTTTTCTTATTTCAACCTATTCTTATTTTATTTTCTTATTTCAATATCTTTCGAATATATAAAGCTTGCGTCCTTTTAAAAATTCTTTTCCTCTCTCTCTTTTTCCAGCGCCAAGAGTGAACCTATTTCTCGTCGAATGCAATACTCGAAAATGGAATTGTTAGTCACGGAACAGAAGTAGCCACGATAAGTCGGACAAGGGACAAATGTTTCTCCTCTTTCGAAGATAACTTTGCCCCGATCTCTACACTCTTACGCTCCAACCAGAATCCTTCTAAGAATGCGTTCTTATCTCTCGAGTTTCGTCGTTCGAAACCAGGATTTCCGGCAAGGATTTTCGTAAAGTAGAAATGCCAATCCACGAAAAGATGAGTGTTCCATCTAGTTTCCTCTTCTGTTCCAATATCGCGCGTACAAGTAAAAGTAAGTTTTCGAAACTAAGTAGTAGTAGTAGTAGTAGTAGTAGTAGTATCACGATAATCGTGATTTACGTAATAACACACGTTGTGGATAAAGAGAGAGAGAAAAATGAAGAGAAAGTAAAGGGAAACAAAAGAGGGGGGGAGAAAAAAAAAAAAGGAGAATACACGATGGAAGCGGTTTCGCGAAAACTCGTTCCTGTCGACGCCCGCTGGTAATTTCGTTGTATAGGAATTAATAGATTAGCGAAGAGCACGTTTCCTCTTAATTCCAGCCCATTACGGGTTCGGTTTCTCGGCGTAAGGCGGGTCTGCTCGATTATGGAAGATAGCCAAAATCACCGGTGGATCGCGGAATTAGATCGAATTACCCAGACGCGAGATGATCGCCGTACAGTGTAATTTCTCGATAGAATGACGAGCAACTGCGTCATCGTAAGCCACTGGTCTCGCGTTTTTCACGCTAGCCAATTTTTATCCAATCTTTATTTTTCGTTGTCCCGGCTAATTTCTTCACTCGAAAAACCACGAGGAATATCCTCTTTCCGCCAACCAGATACCATTTCCTCTTGTTTCTTCTTCTTCCCTTTTTTTTCTCCCCTTGATTCCGCATAGATTTCAATTACAACGAAATTAGATGCGAATCGCGTTTCACGTGAATATATCGGCGGCACGACTCCGGCTACCGAATGACGGGAGAAATTAATCAAAATAATCATCTCTGGGGCCCGAAGCGGCCACCGGGGCCTGTCATTTACTCCCCTCGAACTCTTCTCCTCCTGCCTTAGGATACTCGATGTATATGTATATATATATATGTATATATATATATATATATATATATGTATATATATATAGTATATATATATTCCGGTAGCCAAGCGAAACGGTTCTTCAGCCTTTACACGGGAATCTAGAAGTCCGATGGAACCATTATTCCGAATCTCCCTAGCTAGAATTTTAAATCATAACCATCCCGTGTCCCCGACTCCCCGAAGGAAATTTCATTTCGAAGAAGATTTTCGACCGTTCCGAGAGTAAAGATCAGGCCTCGAATCACGCTCGATTAACATTTATACGATTCGGATGCGATTACTTAAAAGTCATACTAACATAAGAAGAAACTGCTGCTTAATTTAAACGCAATCGCGAGTTACACGCGCGTAACACTTGTTTCCCTTGATATTTATCTTTACCTTGTAATTTCATTAATAAATCGAGAAGAATGTTTTTTCGTCGATTTATACGCGATATACTCGTTCTCTCGGATGGACACGATTATAACGGATGATTCGAATCGATCGTTTTTACGCTCGTGGTCGTTTTGCGGATGTTTGAAAAGAGTCGAGATAACTCGATTGGAGATGGGAGGGAAAAAAAGAAGATTGAAAGAGAGAGAAAAGAGAGAGAGAGAGAGACGGTTTTGGAGAAAGTTGGGGAGGAAAGGGTGGGATTCGAGGGCGCAAAGTAACGCCATCAGACACGCGAATGAGAAACGGGACGGTGTTTCGTGGAGGCAGGAGGTCCGAATGGGCCAATAACTTTGCGAGCTTATGTTCTTGAATATAAAGGGGACATTGGTACTTTGCGGGACGATGTCGCTTAACTGTCCCCCATGGCACCCTTCCTATTATTCCCTGTTGCCCCCCGTTCCGTAGGAACGTATCCTGATGCACGACTCTCGCTTTTTATTCAAATGCACGCCCCTGCAAACCGAACGCGATGCCTCTCGCAAATTTGCCCAATGATTCACGATTCGCCGTTCCACGTCGCGACGGGGTCGAAGAAGCGTCAAGATTATGCCATCTCTCGATCGAGACTCCAACCTTTCCCTTCCTTTTCCAGACTTTTACTCGTTATACAATTTCCACCAGAAATCCAAACTATTCCGACTCGCTTGTACACCGAGTGCCGATCATTCGAGTTCGAGAATGTCGGAAATCGATCGAAATAAAATCGATGATCCGATCGGGGACGATCGGGGACGATTCGATTGCATTTGTTGGAGGAGGGGGAGGAGGGTCGGCGGTACTCGTCCACGGGCACGCGGCACGTTGGCCGCGAGCTCCTGTGGCGCTCACCGGGTTTCGACACCCACACGCCGTGTCGCCTCACCAAACACATAAATAACGACAGTTTCTTGGAGACTCCGCGTCACCAGCCATTTTCGATTCGACCGAGAATCACACTCTCTGAAAATGTACTCTCTCCCCGTGATTCCTTTTTCAAAATTTTCCTTTTTCCTCGCAATTTTTGAATCCGATTACTTCTACGATTTTTCGAATTCAAGGGAATTAAATTAGGAGAGTTTAATCGTCGATCGATTCGCCGAAACGAGCGGAGCATAGCTTTAACGCGATACCCTTTTCTCGATCGTTCGCCACCTGTTATGCGTGAAACTTATCCTATCTCGTCGTGTGAATGAAAACGCGCGTTCGATGTAGATATCCAGAGATTGGATCGAGCGTTGGCAGGAGTTGTCGGCGGTTGCTCCAAGTATTTTCAAGTTTGTTTCTTCAACGGGAGGGAGGGAGGGAGGAAGGGAATTGTTCGAAGAGCAAAACGAGGTCGAGCTTTTGGATTTGACGTGTTCATTAGAAAAGCTTGGAGACTGTTTCGTGTTAATAACCGAGTGCGCGAGGAACGCGTCAAAAGCAAAGGGATATTTTGCGACACGCCTACGCGCGGATCTCGCGTGGCTTCGGGCATTAAATTAATCGTGCGTTTCGTTTGTCGAGAACCGCGGTTACAATCGTATACAACGGATACTATGTTGCCGCTGTCACGAAACTGACGTTTTGCATTTACCGTGCACGACGAACGACAAGTCCCTGTATCTCGTTCTCTATTACTTCGACGACGCCTCTCTCGATCGTATCTCGGCCGGGTCGGGAAACTATCTATTCAGAATTTATTCGTTTACTCGATACGAATAACGGTTTTCGTATCCACTCGATATTACGCCATGAATTTAAAGAAAATTGGATCGATAGTGCGCGGTAGAATGGACGAGAAACGTTGAATCCGTTATTTGACGTATTAATTATTGGAGTTATTGGAATTCTAAGCCTAGTGGAGAGATCTATGCTGCAAAAGCGATCGATTCGAAATTCTTCAAAGACCAACCCACGTAAATGCAAAATAATCCTCTAACACGGAAACTCGAATGTACGTATACTAAATTGGTTAAACTTAATAACAGAATTTGGTATATAAAATACGATAGGCTCGATGATTCGATATTTCTTCCGTCCAATTCCGTTCTTTCCGAGGAAAAATTTCGAAAACGATTATTTACGTCGAAACCTTCCCACCAAGAGCTCGAGCTCTCCAATCTTTTCCCAAGGAAAGGTCGCCGACTCACGAGCGACTTCACGAAGGAATTCTAATCTTCGGCCCCGATTGAACGTGGGTCTTAATAACGAGTCTATCTTAATTAAATTAAAATTCTCATCCCAAGCCCGCCACCAAGCTCTCTCTCCTCTTAGGGCGTGTCTCTTCGTGATCCCTCGTTCGAGCGAGGCGAAGTTTCGAGCCATGGAGCCACAAACCTCCGTGCCTAGACAGATATCGAGACAGAGAAAGAGAGAGAGAGAGAGCACGAAAAAACAGTTGTCGAAAAATCGTTCGATCCGATGCACTCGTACGGATACACACAAATTACCATGGTAAATTAATCTATCCCGGAGGAGATAATGGCTAATCGACGAATTTACTTTGTAGTTTCCACGCCTTTCGCTCCGAACCACGTCTCGGGGCCAACACGAACCCCCTCCTCTCTCTCTCTCTCTCTCTCTCTCTCGGAGCATAGCATCCGCGAGGCATAATATTACCATTCTTTATTCTTTAACGATCGGCAGCCAGCCGAGTGTTTCATGGTCGGACCTCTCGTCTGCCTTCCTCCTCCTCCTTCGTTCTTCCTTCTTTACGATTCCGTCCCAATTTATTACGAAACCGAGGGCTTTTCCCGCGAGAGTCGAACGATCGAGTTGGCTCTAGCCACTCGTCCACTCCTCTCGGCCCCTCTCGAACGCGCCCTCATTTCGTATTCATAAAGATGGTGGGTTCCGAGGATCCTCTCTTAATATACGAAGAATACGACGAGGCCTTCCTCTCGACGACCCTGAACAATCTTCCTCGACTAATTACCGTGAAATATGACTGATCGAGAAATTTTTGGGGGAAGCGCGAACTCTCGTAAATCGAACGATATAAGGTAATTCCGGGGAGGAGGGCATGGTTTTACAAGTCGAATTGTAATTCAAACGTTTTTGTTTGCGTGTCTTGCGTGTCGAAAGAATTTGTATAATAATAAATAAAATTGCGATATTTTTTCGTTTTAAAAATTACCGATCCATCGTATCGTGGATCGAATCGTAGCAGCAATGTATCAAGACGATTGATTAGAAATGCTTGTAATATTAAATCAACCTCTATTTATACTATGGTTCGTCAAGTACGATGTGTAATCTGTGATCTATCTCGCTCGTTCACGGAATTTATCTCTCTCTCCCCCCCTCCCCCCAAGATTTATCCTAATATACGTTTTTCACAATCGTCGCAGTAATGGATAACGCGCTTTCTTAGATACTTTCGAGTGAAAAAGAAACGGCGCGTAGTTGAAGAAGAAGAAGAAAAAGAACTGGACGAGACGAACGGGTTATTTCGATCGAGGAATCAAAGTCGCGTTAAGGTCCCGCGCGTGGAACGAAAGGCGAAGCATCAATTACCGTTGGGACTCGTTTCGGCGGACGTTCGGTTAAAATTTTCGAAAAAATCTCGTTTCGTAATTGTTTATTGTGATCGAGGGTTCGGCTGGAACTCGGCGGCCCCCCCGTGGCGCATCGCGAATGGGATCTAAAAGGACGAGAGGAGTGGAACGTGGGTTCCTACCGTTAACATCCGACTTTACGACGCATCCTGGTCGCACGAGGCGTGCACCTCGCGGGGCCTTGTACAAGCCCCCGTAATTTGATAATATAGGGTTATGGTGGCGCCAAGCTGAGCCGTTTAAATTCATAACATTGTTTATTCCTATTAGACCGACCTATTGGGCCCGTTCCGCGCGATATTTCATTCGAAAGGGAAGGCCGGTGCCGCGCGTGGACGAGTCCTTTTCTCCTCGATTCCTCCATCCGCCCTGCCCGACATTTTATTTTATGTTGTACCCGGCCCACGAATTTTCTCCCTTATAGCCTCTCTATAACCTAGAAATAGTTTTCCAAATGAAATATTCACCCAACTCTGATAGACCGAAGTGATAATCCCAACGATCGAGAAGAAAATCATCATCGGTTCCCATCGATAAACGCATCTTATCCCTCTCTGATGACGATATTTGATGATATTTTATCCCCTCCGATCCCGTGGACGTATTCGTAATGCAACACAGCGTATGGAATAAGGAGGAGGGGGAATATTAAAAATCGTTGCCTCGTTTCCTCAAAATTTTTCCTGTTTACGCGCGTTGCACACGCGTTTCGCAAATGTTTTAAATTCTTCTTAAGGTTTTGATCGAGCTGTTGGGTATCGTTTACGAGCCCAAGCCGCGTTTCGAGCTCCTCGCGCGGGACGGAACGTTCAACGTCCTTATTGCTCTTGGCCGGTTAGCTGTCAGCGAGAACGTGAAATATCGTCCTGCCCAACTAGTATCCAATAATTAGTTTACTCCTCATTACGGTTGGCCCGCGTTATTAGGAGGTCCACGGGGTGGAGAGACAGAGAGAGAGAGAGAGAGAGAAACGGAGCAGACCGAGGGGAAAGGGAACGGACAGGAGGGAGAGCTCTAATTAACTGAACGTTTAGGGGTTACTCGACCGGTCGACTCGCGGCCACGCCCGATCGGTTAACCAATTCCTTTCTTACCTGGTTTGTGCACCTTTCGGATACTTTGTGCCAATCTGCTGCCATCCTATGTTTGGCCAGTCCATCATTTTTTCCTTTCTCCCTTTTTTTTTTCCCCCTTCCACGCGTGTAACACCACCGTGGATATACCCCTCCTCGCGTACTGCGCCTCTCGATCGAAAAATTCGAGTTTAATCTTTTTCTCGAGTCAACAGTCTCGTACACCTTCGTCCCTACATCGTCGAAACGTCGTAAATTTAAAGAAACGGGGGGAGGAGGGAGGGATCGAGAGGAATAAAGATAAAGAGCGAGTTGATGATGCAATAAAAAGAGAGAGAGAGAGAACCAGGGTGCTCGCGCGCAAAGGGTTATCTCTCATCTTTGATCTTGGTTGGAAGCGGTTGAATCGAGGGGATCCTTCTCGAGGAGAGATAGAACAACAGGGAAGGGGAAGGGACGGAGAGGATGGGTCCGTAGGAGGTATGATGCGCGGGAGCCATCTCTGTTAATCATCGCGTAATTACCGCTCCAATTATCAGATACTGAGATACGAGCACGCAGGACCCGAAGAATCTGTTAGCTCGATCGTAGAGGCCTCTCCGATCCGGGATCTGGTTTGCGGCGGAGCCGCTCGTCATTCTAAACGAGCGACCGGCAACAACATCTCGCCCGATCTCGATCGCTCACCGTGCTTGGCAACCGCCGCGAGAAAGTGTCAATTACTGCTAGCCGCCGATGGATCATGCCGAGGAGATTAATCCGCCTCGATCGTGCACAACAACGCGAAACGAATTTTAAACGATTCGAATTTCAGGAGGGGACAGGAGGAATTGTTGCACGAATTTCGTAAAAAACGAATTTCATTCTCTCTCGCAGGCCCCGTCGGGGTTGAACAAGGGGCGGGACAATACTTGTCCGGCGGCCGGTAGGTTGAACAGGGCGTTACCCGGCATTCCTTGGTAAATTAACTTAGCGGGCGGCTGCAGCGAGCGGCGCGTCTCTCCCGCCAAATATTCATTTAAAAAGGTAAATGCAATTTTGCCGTTTTACGTGATTGAGATAATGCCCCCCCGATTAACGGGGGGCATCTCTTCCTCGCTTCCTTCGTATCTCTTTTCCTCCTCTTCTTCTTCTCCTCCTCTTTTTTCCCTTCCTTCCCGCGTCTCTTGCTTCCACGTCCCCCTCTTTTGTCTTGCTCGGTAGCAAACGCGTCATTACCAAAATTCGGATCGACCGTCCCACACGAGCATCTGCGTCGAATGGAAGTAAGCAGCTCGACTTCAATTTTCTCCGCGTTCGAATTTTTCGAATTTTGAATTTCGCGCTCACCTCGACTCGAACACCGTTCTTCTCGTTTTCCCAAGAAAGATTTCGAAGGAAATTTTCTCTCTTCGGGATCGGGACGAACGGAGCGAACGAAGAATTATTATAAACGTTGAGTCGTGACTCGTCTCTCTTCTCGGCTAAAAACTAAAAATTCTCGGGGAGAGAGAGAGAGAGAGAGAGAGAGAGAGAGAGATCGGTGATCGGTTGAACGATCTGGAACGATCGTTCGGTGGCTAAAAAGGGCCAAGAGATTCCAAGGAGAGACGAGCCGACGAGTAATTCGCGGAGGTCGTACATCATCCCCCGTGAACGGTTGTCCGCCTATATTCGGTCGCTTCGTTTGGGCTTAAATCAAATTTACTAATTAACACCATTTACCAGGATCTATAGCGGAGGGACTCGCGCGCTGTCCGCCGTCCGTGACTCTCTAAGCTCCTTTTTGTTTCCTCTTCAACGTCGGTACGCGTTATTGATGATGCTCGTTAAAGAGCTCTCACGTGCCTGTGGGGGCAGTTCTTCTTCGTCCCGATATACACCTCCTCTCGCCCTCCCCCGTATAACCCGTCTCTCCTGGACTCCTGGTACGCATCCTCCTCCTGTGATCCATCCTCGTGCCACTCGGCCTAGCTGCCGCGGGACATTAGTCATCGACAATCAAGATGAATTCACTCTTAAACAATGACGCTTAATTTCAAGAAGCCACCGAACAACACGAACAATCGCCCAATTCTCCAGGACTCGCCTCTCTCCCTCCCCTCTCTTTCTCCCCGCTTCATCAACAATCCTCCATGCCAACCTGCTCCTCCTCGCCTCCTCCTCGCCTCGAGAATCTTTTCCATCCACCTGTGCACGTTTCTCTCGCGTTATTACTACGAACACACACGAGCACACCTTTCGTAGGGGGTTAGATTTATGGCGCGTCGCATTATCACGTAAGGTAACGCGACACCGCAATTCCACTCGCCGGCCAAACGCGCAAATTACCATCGCGATTGCGGCTAACTCGCCCCTTTACGCTAATAACGCAACACCACGCGGCGAATCGCAAACAAGGACGTGGAATACTACGCTCGCGGGACAAGCAATCTTTCCCACCGAGGGCGTAAACCGCAAAATCTGCCGCTAAATCATCCCATCCTCGAATATTTATTTGTCCGCTCGATCATCCGCGCATTTCACATTTCACTTTTGTTATTTTTATCTTACCATTATCCGTATATATATATATATATTTCTTAGAAAGAAGAGTTTTAGATCCTCGCTGGAAAATGCTGAGAGAAATTGAATCGTTCTAATTGAATCGAAGATATTAATGGATGGAACTTCTTCCATGCATGGACGACGGATTTTATTTATTGCGGAAGAAACCGCAATTCACGTCGTTACGATCCTCCGATTTTAGAATCTAGATCATTTCATCCTTTCTCAATTTTTACACACAGGAATGAGGAATTATTTTCAATCGAAACCAAAAAAAAAAAGAGAAAATACACAATTTCCAAGTACACGGAGAATGCGTAAAGGATCGTCATCGTTCTCGCGCATGTTCGAACTCGCTACGTTCCTCGTCACGACGAGCAGAAAAGCATCGAACCTGATGCGACTTACCATCGAAAGGAAAAGGGTCGTTTCGGTCGTAATCGTAGGCGTTCGTTATTTATCAGTCGTGACGTACACACCACGCGTGTATATAGTTTTACGTGTATATACAAGACCCAGTGGGGTTGCGTATCCGCGATCGAATGCAAATATCGCGAGACACGGAATTATATCATTATTTCTCCAGTTCCAGCGGTGTGCGTGTCTTTTTTCAAATAAGGAAATAAATTAAGACGTAATGGGCTTAATAAGGCTCCAAGCCGGATAGCATTCCGCGACCATGCCGGTAACTAATGGCGGCATTTGCGCGTTTTATACCGTATCTCCGGGGAAAGATCTCTCTGGTCTCGACTGGTCTCCCTGCAAATTTCCAAAACTCCGCTCCTTTTCTTTTTTTCCTCTCCCCTCTTTCTCTCGTTCGATCTTCGAACGAAGTGTTTTTTCCATGTCTTTAATAATTTTAATCAGACCATCTTTAATCGCGACGATTAAATCGGATCGTTGGAAAATTGAAAAGGATTCTCGCGAATCCCGGTTACACGGGGAACCGGTTGTAATCGTGTCGTCAAAACTCGAGCATCGTTCGGCATTCGATGATCGATTGTATAAGCAACGCTTTATATCGGATGATCAGGAGCAAAGAGTAGTATCGAGGAGGAATGAAGCGGATCGTATATCCCTCCCTTCCTTTATTTTCCTTTATTTTGTCCACGTTCTTTGTGCGTTAACGAGAAACTTTACACAATGTGTGTACAATGTGCTTACACGCTTGTTATGCTTCGTATCTTAAACCGGTGAAACTCGATCTCCTCGATGAAAATAGAAGGGGGAGGGGGGGGAGAGGTGGATGAAACAGGGAGATACAAAAGAGAAAAGCAAATGGAGAAAATGGAGCGAAGAGGGGGGAGGAGGGGGGGAGAGGGGACGAAAAGAAACGGAGAAGGTGGAAGCAGAAGCAGCCAGGGCCGAATATGATGTGGATCCGCTACACGAGACTGATACTGGATATACCTGGGATACAGGAGGCCGTGCAGCGGTGTAAATGCAATCAAGAAGGCCTCAATTAGACCGTCACGCCGTACATCCCTCATCTCCGAGTCTCTCTCTCTCTCTCTCTCTCTCTCGCCGCTCCTCCTCCCTCTTCATCGTCTTCGTTTCGTCGTCGTCCACCTCCCTCCTTCTTCCTCATCTTCTTTTCTTTCAACTTCTCTTCGTCTCTTTTGCCTCTCTCCTTCCACCTTCATTTTCCCTTGCCAAGTTACCGGAGAGATTCCTCTTCTACCTTGCTGCCACTCGGGTATTAAAATTTAAAATGAAAAGAGGAAGAAAAGCGCGGACGGATAATATATTTTTAAAACTTGTTGCGAAACTTGTTGCACGATAATGAAAAGCGTGATGGGAAACTTTGACACCTTATGGCTAATCGAATTATAAAATTGGAGACATAATTGGAGACGTAATTCGAGGAAGGAGAGAGAGGGCCGATTACGGCCGATTAACTGCGAGTCGAGGGCTCGAATCGGCCACGATTTTGTCGTAAACCGTCCACTTTCCCTATCGTTAGACCCTATTAAACCAACTATACGAGAGAGTTACACAAGGGAGGTCTACGAAAGCGTTTCGAAGCGAGCTTGCGGAGGTCGAGATTAAGGGGGCTGTTTAATCTGCATCCATCGCGATGATAGGTAACGGTTGGAGAGAATCATCGCGGAGGCCTTCACGTTTAACCGAGTTAGTTACAGCAAACCCTGCAATTAGGGATTGTTAACTGGATAAAACCTTACGCGTGCTGCGCGTGAAGGGGGAAAAAACGAGGACCGTTTAAAAGATGAGGAGTAATCGCGGCTGCTGATCAAGCTGGTCAAACGATCGATTCTTTATCCTATATAAATTTCATCGGGACGAGAAGACGATCGATCCTCGAATCGAATGTATATATATATATATATATATATTTTTTTTTCGTGCGTTATATCTCGAACTTATTCTTTGGAAAAAGTACCGCTTTTTATAAGAACAAACATTCCAAGATTGTGATCCAACCAGCAAGTTTCTCTCTCTCTCTCTCTCACGGATAAGATGCACGTTGACCGTGTAACTATAACCTTAACTGGTATCGAAACAAATCACTGTTTCGAGATCGCATTCTTCTCGTCTAACGTTTCTTTTTTCGGCGAACGTAGCCGGTTTGGAAGCCGGTTGCTACCGATCGCTAAATTCATTCCGATGTAGACAGTTATTAGGTGGCTAGAGCCGGTGTAAAACGTCGCTATAATGATCGGTTACTAACTAACTGCCTTTCTCCACTATCCCCCGCGCCACGTACAAACATCCAACGCATGTGTATAACGCATACGTATACGCGGTGCACTTAGCCCATAACCCGAGGGCACCCTCGATACTGTTTACACCGTAGTAATTTGCTAATGGCCAGGCCAACACGATGAATTCGGGATCGAGCCGGTTGCGTGGTCTGCATTTCGGATCGCGCTCGACCACGCGGCGGCCACGGAACGATCGCCATCCACCAGGCCGACCGACACGCCTCCGCTCGTTCTCGTCCGCCTTTTATCGTTCCTCCGCGCGTTATCGAGTCAACTTCTTAGGAAAAATTGTTATCGGCTACTCTCCAACGTCTGATTATCACCCGACCGTGATTCCATATTTCAGAAATGGTGCGCGCACAATGGCCTCGTCTCCTTCGAAAAGGAAAGAAGAATTTCATCCTGTTGTATTTTTTTTTTTTTTTTTTTTTTTCTTAGATCGGAAAGTCAGCGATCCAGAGTCGTATCGAGTTTTAGTTCCGACCGGAGTAACAAGAGACACGAGGTTAAAAAAGATGACGCGTTTAAACATTCGTCTACGATGTTGATGAAACGTTTCTTTGGCGGGGACGAAGCGAGAGACGAAGCGAGTTAAGTAAAGACACAGCGTGGTCAGTTTTGATCAGTTCTGCCGGTAATCGTTCGATTTATCAACCTCAAGATCGTTAGCACTCGGCGGGGAACGAAGGTATTCACGGTGCTGTTAATTAGCTGACGCGCATTAATGGGTCGAGACTCCATTAAACTGTAAAATATTTAAATAAGTCGACGACGGGCGTGCCTGGCTGCGAATTACTTACTCGTCGTAAGTCAATCGACCAAGTCTTGAAAACTTTGCATAGTGAAGTAGTAGTATACGGAGTTGTAACGTATGTGTTGGGATAATACAGGATGTTTTTCTTTCTTTTTTCCCCGCGCCCTCTCTTTGTCTCCTTTTTCCTTTGAAATTCGTCGAGCCTGTAAATTAATATTCTTTTTTCTCTTACCCACCCGTGCATCGTGAGATCTTTATTCATCGGATAATCGATAGATAGATAGGTTCGTTTAATTAAAGAACGACGCTCATTCTCTTTTTTCTTCTTTCTTTCCGCCCCGCTTCATTCTCTTTTTCTTTCTTCTTGCAATGATTTTTATTCGTCGTGTAAAGAGGAGGATGAATAAAAGGGTGAATCATGAAATCAAGTAGTACAATGGACACCCAATGCTCGTTTTACTCGTGGAAAATGGAACGTGAAATTGTTCGACGACGTTGCATTTTTTTCTTCGTTTTCGATCGAGATCCTTGAACAAATTTGAATAATAAATTTTTGTTAGAAGAACGTTAGAACGGATTGATCGACTCTTATCTCGTTCGTTTTTTTCTTTTTTTTTTTTTTTTTTTTTTAGAAATGGATTTTTTTTTTAAAAAATCCTAACGTTCCTTCTCGCGCGATATCGACGAACACGTGCAACGTTATTCCGTTTTGAAAAGCTGAGGGTTGTTTCGAGAGAGAGAAAAAAAAAAAAAAAAAAAACATTGATAATATTGTCGTACACGATGCACACGATCGGATATGTACTTGCAAGATCTCTTCAACAAAGTTACGCATACGTCGTTAATTATTTACAGGCAACTTACACGCTAAATATGCTTATACAGTCGTAAAACTTATAATATATGAACATCCAAGAATTAAAGAACGCGTGTATAAATACTTTCTCTTATCTAAATTGCGTATAACGCGTCTGTGTAAAAGTAATCGAATCACACGAGCTGTCCTCGTTTTTATAGGTCATCATCGTTAATTAAATAATCTCGACGGATGAATTTTTGTTTAAAAAAAATATTTCAACTCACGTTTAACGTTGCAACGTGACATTTTCTCGACTTTTTCTTTTTTTTTTTCTTTCCTTTTTTTTTTCTTTTCTTTTCTTCTTTTTTTTTTTAAACAAGAAATTTTTCATATATTTACAATAAAAATTATGCAGCAAATGTTAAAAAAATTATTATTCGAGAGCAAATTTTTTTTTTTTTATCGCAATGCTAAGAATTCTTTCTGTGGACGGACATCTTTCGATGATGCTTTTGCTTTATAGAATTAATCCTACTATGATATAATAATAATAATTGGTAGTAGACGATTCTACTAGTTCACGATTCGCCAAACACGATGCTTGACGATTGTTTTCCAGATTATTTTTCAAATTTGTTCAAATTAAAAATTTGTCTCGTTGTGCATGCCCAATTTTATTTCAAAATTTTATTTTCGGACGAAAATTCAAGAAAAGTACAACAGTTTCTCGCGAATAAATAACTCTCGCGATAATTCTTTCGCGGTTATGTATCCGCGAGAAATTTCGTCGTGAATTTTCGTCGGGATTTCGACAAATTTGAAAAATACTCCGACAACATTCACGCGAACGCGTGTTAAGTGTTATTTATTACAGTTCGTTCGTATCTCGTCGTTAAATGTAAAAGTTATATACAAAACGTTGTATATACGAAGAAATACAAATTCGCTTAATTCCGTGTTTTCTCGCAATCTTCGTTCTTTAAACGCAGAATTCGTATTGTGACGAACGAAAGGAAGGTTTCTTCTATCACGAGGAAGGTATCGAAAGAAACTCGTTTGTACACGGACAGGTATATGTCGTTGTTTCTCTCTGTAACGAACGACATTGTAAAAACTGTCACCAAAGTGATTCATTGGGTCACGATCCACGCAAAAGAGCAATGACACTTCTAAACATCCACTAAAAAAACTAATTGTACACTAATTGTGCGTTTCTTAAATGGTCGTCGAAGTTGTCAACGTGGACATGACGCACGGAATCGTTGGTTTATTTACGAGTGTGTGTATGTGTGTGTGTATGCGCGTGTATATATATATATATATATCTGTATCTGTATAATTGTATAATTGCAAGAAACATTTTCGCGAAAAACACGTTGCCTAAACAAGAGTTGCTCGAGAATCTTCGAAACTCGTTCGTAAACGTCGATGATCGGTCGAACAACGATCGATGTAAAAATATAATGCGATCGAGGATAATCGTATATACGATTTACATTTTTCGATCGTTTTCTAATCGCCGATGATCGTCGATACGCGATTCGAGAGAGGAGAAAAAAAAAAAAAAAAAAAAAAAAGAATCGAGCCAGCGTCTTCTAACGTATTTTATATATACATATATATATTAAGTAACAAAGGCACAAGTGATCACAGAAAGAAGGATAACTAACGATTCAACCTTCCTTCGCGGTACACGGTTATTAATTAACAAACGGTACAAAGTGTTCAACCACTTCGAAGCGAGTTCTTTGGTTCGTATCTTGTACGAAACATACAAAATATGCGGACTTAAAGAAGGTGCGCATATATACGACTTCGTATTATCGGTCCATGTGTAATCACACCGACGTACCGACATAACCCGGCATCTCCCTCCCTCCCTCCCCCCCTCCCCGAACAACGACGAAGAAAAACAATTGTTAATTGTTCTTCGAACCTCGCGTACATACATATTCGACGAGATCGACGATCAGTCGAAAGTTTGAAATCCATCTTATTTTAAAAGTTTTTTAACTCCTCCGTAACTCCCAGTTTCTTTTCTTTTCTATTTTTTTATACTCGATTCGAAGACGAAAGAAAAGGGATTGATTCACGATCGACGGGACGAGAAGAGATCACGATGAAATTTGGACGACGCGGAGGCACGTTTACCGGTAAGAAAAACGGTGAAATAAAAAAAATCTAAATCTTAGCCAACGATTTTCAACAAACTTGTCTAGGATCTAAGAAACTATAACTCTTCAGCTGATGAGATCCCCGTTCTTGCGAAGCATCTCGAGGTGTAGCTCGTACTCCCTGGCCTTGAGTCTGAGGGAGGCGATGCTGTTGGTCCGTCTGTCGATGTCGGGCAGCCCCACGGTGGCTGTGGGCGAGCCCTGGGGCGAGGTGGCGGTCGGCGGAGGCGGCGGGACCTGCGGATGCGGCAGGCCGATCGCGGGCGCCGGCGGGGGCGGGGGTGGCGGCGAGCCGCGGACCAATTTCGGCCGCTGGGCCGCCGATATGTTGGCCAGCAGGCTTTGAAAGGACGCCGCCGACGTGTAGGGCAGAGGCATCCCGGGTGGTAGCAAAGGTGGCGGCGCCCGATGATAGGGATGAGCGGTGTAACTACCGGGGAGGACCGGCCCGTGACCCAGAGGTGGGTAACGAAACGCGTCGAACGGTTTCCGCAGGGCAAACGTGCCCAGGTGGGCGAAAGGGTTGGGCAAGGTCGGCGCGACGACCGCCGATGCTGGTGGCGCACTCGATCCCAAGTACGGATTGTACGGATGTGCCTGGGGCCCGACCTTCTCCTGCTTCCGCCACTTTGCGCGTCGATTCTGAAACCAAACCTGTAACCAAACCACCCTGTATTATTTATCTTTCTCTCTTCTTCCTTCCTTCCTTCCTCACCTCTCGTCCATCGCGCAAAGCTGTGTGTGTGTGTGTGTGTGTGTGTGTGTATACCGAGGTAATAATCATCACTTTTCCGCTTCTGCGTACGCCTATTTTTGGAATATCGTTCGAGGAAAGGCGAAGGACGAGGAGAGGACGATTGAGGATTTCGAGAAACCGATCGATCCGGGTCGGGGAGCGAATATAATGTATAGCGCTTTTGTTTCTCTGGAAGTTGTTGGAATCGTGCAAGTGCGAATTCTGGTTAACGCGACGCGTTTCTCCTTCTCTCAGGAAACTGGCGGTGTATCATTATCGGCGAGGATGGAAGGAAGCCGAAGAAGATCGTTGCAGAGGCAGATCTTTCTTCCTTCGTCTATATACCTGGTTGTCTTTATTTTTCTCTTTGAAAAATCAACCAGAAATATCGATAAGTAAAACCGTTACTCGCCATTCTTTTGGCCCACTTTTACAACCACGTTCACAGAAATTACGAAAAGATTAGATTTTCTCCTCTCCTCTTCCAGATTCTCTTTTCACGAGAGCGACGAGAATCGAATCAAATTCTTGTATCGGTTACTTGAATAGGAAAGGGTGGTTTCAGGGATTTATCGAAACGAGACGAACACTCGTTCGTGATGCGTCCACCATTCGAACGCATTCCATCGCGAAAGTTCCTCGAAAACACTTCTCGAGCTCTAATCAGTTCAACGGAAGCTCTCCTCCCTTTCTCCTTTCTCTTTTTCCCCTCCCGTTTCGTTTCTTTAACGGACTTTAATTCCTCGTTTTCGGTTGTTGGGTCGATTTCGTTTCGTGGTTGAGACACGAAAACGAAACCCGCGTATATATACTTGGATTTCACGTTATCGTCGAGAGAAGATTTCTCGCGGAGAAGACGAACGATTCCACTCCAACAAATTGCTTTCATATATCTCGTGACAGAGCGTAATGACGACAATCCAACTTGGTTCAATAACCGCAAGCTTTGTCGTTAAACATCTGCTCGTTTCTGGAAGAAGATATCCCCCTCTCCCCCCCCCCCCCCTTCAAAAAGGAAAAAAGAAAAAGAAAGAACCTCGTACACGGTACGTTTCGTAATACAAGGATTCAAGGTTTGAGCGGAGAAAAGATTTTTAGAAAGTAATTTGTCTCGAAAGACAGTTTTATAGGCTCAGCGACACGCGACAAATTACCTTCCTAGGATCGTTCTCGAGATCGGAATATATACGTTTTCGTTTCGCGATATCTTTTTTTAGATGCTGTTTTTTTTTTTTTTTTTTCCATTTTATTTTCTTTGTTAGGCCAGGAAATCAAAAGGACCGCCGGAAGATGTAGACACTCCCCATGTACACGATCGACGACCAGTTGCAGCCTCGTCATTGCACGGGGAAGGGAATGGGAGCGTGTGTTGGAAGGATATTTCGAGATGACTTTGCGATTCGAAAATCGATTCGATCGATCAACACGTAGAAAAGTTCTATTCTATGACTCGTGAGATTATGAGATATTCTATCCTGCTACCACTACTAATCTCTCTCTCTCTCTCTCTCTCTCTCTCTCTTTCTCCCCCTCTCTTCTTCCCCAAAAAATTTCCATCCATCGAAAAACAATTCTCTCTTCGACGCACAAAGTTCTCTCGAACTTCAATTCCTCGTACGGAGTAGTATAAACGAGAACAAGAACGAGAACAAGAGACGACAGAGAGAACAAAGTTAAGAATAAAGAAACGAAAACGCGCGTGAAAACGTATGCGAGTGATAAATCGTTTCTTCGTTAATCGAGAAAGGATTGGAGTCAAAGGATTGCGTAACCGTAGAAAAGAAACCGTATAACCACGAAAAAAAAAGGGGGGGGGGAAAAGGAGCAAGAGTAAGAGGTAATGACAATAATAAGGTAAGAGAAGGTAGAAGAAGGAAACGTGTGTGTGTTCGAACGGGTGAATCGAACGATCAAACGGACACGATGGAACATGCAAACTCGTTGCTAGGCTGTATGGAGAGTTAAAGGTGAATGGGGTGTGGGGGGTCGGGTGCCAGGACCCCCCACAGCGAGCAGGATTGCCCCCAGCAGGGAGCTAAACATCCGAGTTGCGGCTTTTAAAACAAAACGTAACCACGATTCGCCGCCGGAACCTAGTCGTTTCGTGCTTAATCGTGCCGCATTAATTACGCGGACGCCGGCTCTCTCTCTCTCTCTCTCTTTCTCCCCTCCCTTTCATCGGCTCTCTTCCCTTATTCCCTCTTCCAGAGGGGAGAGGGACACCACGCGCAACTTCCTCAAACGAAACCTCCGTTTCCTCTTTAAATGATCACGCTTCGCGGATAGATCGGGAATTAATATCCCGTGAAATATTCCTCGACTCGTGTTCCTCCTGAGAACATCGATCAAAATTAACGTTTGGACAAGGACGACGTTAAGGTAATTAAATATTTGAACGGTCAATCGGTCACGAAAATCTTTGTATCCCGGTTCGTTGAGCGAGGAAAAAAAGAAAATTGTAATATTTTTTTTTGATATACGGATTATATGATCGCGATGTTTTTCCTCGAATTATTATATTCGTTTCGAATTAGTAATTTTTACTTGGAAATATTTTTTGTATAATAGGAGAGCAGAGTTATCGAAAAAGTTAAATATTTCGTAATAATTGTTGTTAATTATCCGATTCCGATAAGTTTTCAGTTCTCGCTAATGAAACGATTATTTTTGACATCGCGATTTTATTACGAAGATTTTTATGACCGATTATACAATATAACAGTCGTATAGTTTTATCATAGAACGAACGTTTGGTTCACGTTCTTTCGATTAAATTAAAGACGTATAAGGAAAGAAGATTTCTAAAAATGATTAGCAGTGGGAATCCTTGATATTATGTCATCCTTAATAACATTCTTCGTTGTATGGCGTGCGCTCGTATAATAAACTCTAAATTCTGAATAAATTGTCGATTTGCGACGGATGATGACGTATTTGCAAGTATAATGAAAAATGAAGTTCCATGGGGCGCGAGAAAGACACGTGTAAATACGGGCCCCGCGTCAGAATAAGATAAACGCGTCGCGCGAGAGAGGAGAAAAGAAGAGGGAAGAAGAGGTCGTGAAGTAAGAAGAAAGTAGATAGCCACGAGGACTAAAGGGAAGGACGAGGTAAATATTGGGAATAAATTAAATTAATCGAGTAAATTAACCGGTTGTCCATCCACCAAAATTTTATGGACGCGCTCTTATTGGTTGGCAACGTGACACTGATATCACGCAAACAATTTACTCATTTTTCCTCTACCGGTGTTCATTTAATTCAATAGATCTCCATTTACGTTATATCAATGTGTATCGCGTATAATCGAATAATCGTAAAAAAAAAAAAAAAAAAAAAAGAAAAAAAAATGCAAATGCGAAATACAGGCGATAAAAAGTATTAATTGGAGGAAAATAAATAAATATAATAATAATAATAATGAGTAATAATAACGGAAACGAGAATGGAAGAAAAATTAGCGAGATCGAGGGAAAAATTGACGTACGATTTATTACTAACCTGTATCCGTGCTTCTGTAAGACCGATCTTCATAGCTAATTCCTCTCTGAAAGAAAGAAAAAAAAAAGAAATAAATTTGCAAGGTTAACGAATGGGCGTATAAGAGAGAGAGTGTGTATATCTCGTATATTCGACGGATAAAATATATAGTTTTTAGAGAAAATTGAGACGTGAAATATATCGATACAGGATCGTGAATAATAGCAATAAAGAAACTATGAAATCTCGGCAACACGAGTAATCATACATCCATTAAGTTAATTAGAACGTTTGTAAGAAATCAATTAATTTCATTACGTCTTCCAACAACGTGTGATTTTCAATCCGATTGCCATTCGCATAAATTAGTGTGACGAGTGTAACGCATTGTAGCACGGCATTTTCATAATTATTCACCACTGCCCGAGTAATAGATCGTATCTCGGCCTCACAAACACCCACACACACACACACACACACACACACGCGTGCATACATAGTTAACGAATTTGCAGCAACGCGACGACTATGTTTCCCCGGATAGATATATTATATACGCATATCATTATTTACAATAAATTAAACGACTATTAGCCAGGATTGCACACAATTTAAAATGCAACAGTTTATATAACGTGTGCAAAAATCATTGGCGTTTGCTGTGGAATAATGAATAATTATTTTTTCGCTCCGTCTTTCTTCTTCTTCTTCTTCTTTTTTTCTCTTCCTCCCCTCCTCGATAACTTTTTTTATCATTCCTTCTTTTCTCTCTCTCTCTCTCTCTCTCTCTCTCTCTCTCTCTCTGCCACCGACTCCTTGAACCGTGATCACGTGATCGCGTCAAGGGAAAAATGGAGAGATCGTATCGAGCGCGTGTCGCGCTCGTCGTACGGATCAGGGTTAAACAAAATTCCGGAAGCCAAGCCCCCTCTCTCTCTCTCTCTCTCTCTCTCGTTTCTCGATTTCTACTCGGTTTCTAAGATTTTTTGTCGGTCGGTCTCAGGAAAAGGAAAAAGGGGGGCCGCGATTATTATCATCGATCCGATGTCCGATTATATACGAAATATATCCTGATCCTCCTCGCTCACGCTGTCTCGCTAGACGGCCTGCGGGGTTTCTCATCTCGCACGCAAATTGCCCAGATGTTCCACGAAATCGCGAGGAAATATCGGTGATTATATCGCGCACAGAAGCTGCTTCCTCCCTTCCCCGATTCGGTCCCCCGATCTCGTGTTTAGCTCGAATTTGAGCATTATACACGAGGTTACGTTTCAGTTAGTGGCCGCTCGAAATTACAGGGACTTTGGAAACAACCTCTCGAAAATTGACCCAACTGATTTATGCCGTTTTTATATCGTCGCGCTTCTCTCGGGTGATTAATAGACGTTGAACCCGTTCGCGTGATCTTCTCTTCTTATTGGAAATCGAGTCGGATTAACGTAACGTTTTATCTCAGAGACGGTAAAAAAAATCACGTTTATACATTTTTCTATTGAAAAAAAAGAGAGAGAGAGAGAAAAAAAAAGGAAAAAAGAACGTACATCCATTTTATCGTAAATCTTGGAATTTACATTATCCAATTCCTGTCAGTTTCCGCAACGTGTTAAAGATTAAAGATATTAAGCCTTCTAAGACGATTAATTCTTTCAAGACATCTTACTCCATTTCGTAAATATTTCGATAACTAATTAATAAGATATATATATATATATATATATATATATAGTAGAGAGAGAGAGAGAGGGGGGGGGGACCATTCGTTCGAATTTTTTTTTTTTTTTTTTTTCCCAGAAAATTAGAAACATCTTGTTTCTAAAGCTGTTTCATAAATTGTCGTTATTATTAACAAAATTGGCCATTTCATAATCGATTTCCAAGATTATAATATTATAAAATCGGTGTGCGTCTAAGCGGAATCTCGAGGAACGGCCGAGATCCGAGCCGGGCACCTTGGCCTGCGAGTAATAATAATTTAGCCTTTCCCTTTTTCTCCTCCAACACTCACGAACGTCCTTCTGGATTTAATAAGATCACGAAATTTCGCGGTTAGACGGGCGTCCCTAATTACACCCGCCGTTCACTGGCGACTCGGTTTATCCTCGATTCGCGTATCGTTATTATTACGTATCTCTCCCTTCCTCGATGTCCTTGCCATGGGAAATGCACGGCTCGCCGCTCTTCGAAGTGGAGTACGCACGCGCGCGTACACACGCACACAGATGGAGAGGGCCGACGAGATTAGTCGTATCTAACCGTTCGACGTAACAGACTTGTGCAACTTCTTTCACGAATCCTCTCCTCTGCAATTTATCGCTGCGTAATTTTTTAACAGGCTCATCTATCTCCGCTCTCAACGAGCTCTCGCGCGATGACGTCAGGCATATTTGTATCGTAAAACCGCTCCTTCCTTCGTCGAGGTTGAAACACGCGTTAATAACGTTTGCTTCGATCGTGCGAACGAGGTGTCCGTGTACAAGTCCACGTGGAGAGAGGAGAGGAAGTAAATAGTTTCCATACGATAGGATGTTGTTAATGCGATTTAAACCGCGATCGACTTTGCCGTTTCGCAATCGTTATTCGCGATACAAGCTATTCGCGCTCCTCCTCAATCCGAAGCTGAGCTAAGCTAAGGGTAGAGAGAGAGAGAGAGACAGAGAGAGAGGTTCGCATCACTCTGCTTTTTCTTTCTCTCTTTTTTTTTTTTTTTTTTTTCGCGATGAACACACTTCTTCTCTTCCTTCCCTTTATTCTTCACCCTTCACGCAAGAGAGAAAGAGTGCGAATATTCCTCTTCTCCCCCCCTCCCCAATAATCGTTCATTCTCAACCAATTACCAACCAATTTCTCGTCAACATGTTAGAATTTTTCTCTGTGTCACTTGTCCTGTCTCGTTACGTTTCTCGTTTCGCCTCATTAAAATCGAATGTTTTTCTGGGACGAATAATGAATAAACATGGCGAGCGTAGATAAAGGATTAAAACTTATGCGAAATATATGTGCGGTTGACGCGCGAGATATGAAAAGTTATTCCAATCAAGAGTCACCGCTTTCAACCGGTCTGTCATTCAACTTGTACGTGTTTCCTTTCTTTTCTTTTTTTTTTTTTTTTTTTTTTTTTCCTCTCCTCGAAACGCGGCACGCGTGTGTTGAGTTTGTGTCATTTTTCAACCACGCGTATATAACGCGTTCGTCCCGTTCGCGTCCCTCAAGTAGATCTGGTAATATAAATACGTGGGTTCGAAACGAGGAAAAGATAGAGGAAAATGATAGGCGGCATAGGCGATCAAGGCGAAGCGAGAAAAGGATGGAGTTGGTATTAACGTGAAAGGGAGGGAAAGAGAGAGAAGAGAGAGAGAGAGAGAGAGAGAGAGAGAGACGGAGGGAACGTTAGCACGAGACGTTAGCGTGCGTTGTGCCGTGTTGTGTCGATGCAGCCAGGAGAGGCTTGGCGCGCGAGTAATTCGAGTAATTGCCGGACAATTACATTATCTAATTAACCTCGGAGGTCGAATCGGGCAGCCGGTCTGCGCGCTCTCGAGCTCATGATTGTCCCTCGTGGCGCAACCTTAATCGTTATTGTTTAACATGCTCGAAATTGTCGCCGTCCGTGATCGACGGCGATTGCCTCGTTCACGGAAACTCCAAAGTTTAAAAATAAAAATTAGATCTCGTTCCTTTTAATCAAAACGTTTATTTCCGCGCAATTGTGCTCGACACGAGATTCGAGTCTCGAGCAAAACAGATCGGAAACGCAGATTCTTTTTCAGAAGTGAAAAAAAAAAAAAAAAAAAAAAAAAAAGAAAAGAAAAGAGAAAAAAGAAAAACACCTTTTAAGGACTTTTTTTTTACCCGTTTCGCTCTTCGAAATTCATCGATCGAATATCGATCGAGCTTCGGATTCGCGACTAAATCAGGAAAAATCGGGGGGAAAGAGGACACTCGATACGTGGCAGATCTGTGTCGTATCGCAAGACGATAGAGAAGCAGGTAGCTACGAGGTAATATCCGTGCATAATGCGATGCAATCCATCTCCGCTCTAACGATCGGGTTGGTCAACGAACAACCCTTGGAATTTGCCATTAATCTCGGTATAAATCATACACCGTCCCGACTTCTGCTAGAAAGCTACGTTCGAAACGGCAATTACCAATGGAATGACACGGCATTACGGACTATTTCGACGGTAGCGCGCCGCCACTTTCGAAGCGTACTCGGTGAAGCGTAAGGGCGGGCGGAAATTAATTTGCCCGTAATCGTAATAAAATCGTAAACGGTGTTCGTATCCGCGGAGCTGAGGGACCGTTTTCGAGACCGTTTTGACCGGTCGAAGGAGGGGGAGAATTCGCGGCAAGAGGATCGGCGCGGATAGAGGCGGAAGGAAGGAGCAAAGTCGGTAGCCAAGTCGTGTAATGTGTGCGAAATGCGTGCGTAATATGTGCTTAACACGCGTACGCCGTGAAGGGCCAATTACCGATTAGCCACACTGTCGTCGATCGAATCGAGAACGAGCTCTCTCTCTCTCTCTCTCTCTCTCTCTCTCTCCTTCTCCCTCCCTCTTTTTCTCTGGAGGAACGTCCAACATCCGTTTCTCTCGGAACGCTTCGCTCGAGAATCGGTGGAAAGGAATGGGTTGGGTTGGTCGGAGGAGGAAGCCTGCAAAAAATTCGGTTCTGCGATTAGCGTGGAATGGATATAAAAAAAAAAAAAAGAAGAAAGAAAGAAAGAAAAAAAGAAGAAAGAAAGAGAAGGGGAAGAAAAAAGATTTAAGCGCAACGGGATTATGCTCGTGTAACGAAACGGACAATAAGAGAACGAGCGAGCGAACGAAACGAAAATTAGAGAGAGAGAGAGAGAGTTGACGAAGCGTTGATTTTCGAGCGTGGCCCCGTCGCCGGTTCTAATTAGCGATCACACACACAGGGGCTACTAATCTCATTTGCCAAGGAACGGAATAACGGGTCGGAGAGAGAAAGCTGGCGGCATTTCTAATCGGGAGCATGACTCGTCGGTCGATTAATGACAGGAGAAGTTACGGGAGAAGAGTCGGGACCAGGGTATGGGGAAAGAGAGCGATGAGAGGTTGGAGACGAAGAGAGGGACAAGACTCGAGGAGAGGCAGAGGAGAAGAGGCGGTCTGTGGAACTGGTTCCGTTCCATGGATCACTGGAAACAATCATCCTTATTAAACTCACCACCGACCCACCCCACGGATGTAAAGCTATTCTTCGGAATGATTTACCGGGAACCGTCGAAACAGGTGGATATCGTTTCAACCGACGTAATAAATTTTATACTTGTACCTAAAACTTGTACCGCCACCATCTTCCGTTCTCTCCCCCGTTCTATCCATTATTCTATCCATCCCTTGAGTTTTTATCGCGATAAAAACAAGAGGGGTGAAAGGAGGGAAGGAGAAAGGAAAGGAGAAAAAAGTGAAAACCAATAGCGAGCTGTTCGTATGGAACGTAGGTAGGTGGGATGATTAGTCGAGGCACGGTAGCTCGAGCCACACGATTCTAATCTAAATTAGATCTTAAGAGGTCGTAAAAGTAAGTGGCCACGTTTGAAGGCTTACAACATCCTCTCTCTCCCCCCCCCCCTCTCCCCGCCGTGTCTCGACGTTTCATCGTTCGGATTTCTTTGACCTCGTCGATCGGGGCGTCGACGATTCGCGATCGACCGATACCGATCGATCGATCCGACGTTGCGAAAAAACGGCGCGTTTCCGAGCCGTTTTGCTGAAAATTCGTAAAGGGACATTCGATGGATCGATGGTGGATCGTGGTAGACGATTCGATGGAGCGAACCAATCGCGAGTTACCTCGCCGTAAAAACAGCTAATGAATATGCATCGTGATCGAGCGAGCTACCTCCTCTCGGTCAGCTAGTCAATAAACCTAAGCGGCCATAAAATCCAATTAGTGTGAAATTAATACTCCAACACGGTGAATCGAGAGACGGTGAAAGAGAGAGGGGGGGGGGGGGGAGAGAAGGGACAAGAAACGAACGATCGGGGAAGGGATTAATTTATATGAAAACGGCAAAAAGATATGGAACGATCTGTGTCGAGGAAATGATCCCCGATTACGAAACGATGGATTACGCGGCGAGGCGAAATTGCTCGACAAAAATTCGATCGACTTCTTCTTTATTATATATTCGAGCCGCGATCTATTCGACGCGCTCTTCTCGGAAATTACGAAATTAAATCCCGTACCGTCCCGTGTTTTTCCCGATCAGGAAAGTAAAAGCGGCCCGCACGGGGTTAGAGGATCTCGACGAGATGCCGGCGGACATTAGGCTTTATCTCGAAACGCGAGTCCGAACGTTGAAATTTTCGATAAGTTAGCGGACCACTCGTCGTCCGTCCGCTAACACCGCTAACAGTATAATAAGATAAGCCTTTGAAATTTTTACGCCAAGTATTACGGCTGCCAAATATTCCTTGCACCACTGCCAAATATTCCGTCCCGTGGCTGCCAAATAATCAGATAAAATACTCGTTAAAATTACTACCACGATACTTCATTGTGGCCGATTATTACCGAATGATCGTGTTGAAAATTATTCTTTTGACAAATTGTTACGCAATCGTGCACTTTTGGCTGGCTAAAAATAACCATGTTCAAGTTGTTCTCAATTCTTCCCAAGCGTTGTAAAATTATTTTCCAAGACTGCTTTGAATCGTGAACAGGAATGCCGATACGATTTCTCGAAGTGGCCACTTTAAAATTATAATTCAGCAACGGAATGCGAATAAACCATGAAAACGCAAACTATTCTTCAACGTTCCTTCAGATCGGATTCTTCCTCGTATTTCATCACGTAGCGAGATTCGCGTAGCGTGAACAGTACACGTTCAACCTTTCAAGCTGGTGAATTTGCGGCAAAGCTCGATCGTTGTTTATTCTATCAATGGTGTGTACCACGCAGGCGTGTATATCTGCTTCTCTTCTCTGCATATCCCCTCTACTTAATTACGAGAACCTATGCCGTAAGGCCACAGGACCGGGCCTATTACGAGCGATTACACCGCTATTAGTTACCTACCGGGTGTTCCACTGCCACGAAAGGAAGAAAAAGGAGGCGAAAAGAAAAAGCTATCCGGATAAATTGCGCTACGCTCCGTTGTAGCTGGCACCAACGCGACTCGATCCAACAGCCGGGAACTTAATAACGCGAAATCATAGTTTTGACGCGGCGAGGCAAAATTTACGCGACAACCATTCCTCCCCAAGGGGAGTGGGATGATCGATGGGAACGCGTGATCGTTTCCCCGAATCGATACATCTCGCGAGGTTTCTCGCATTCCTCGTCGACCACAACGATCGTCCTTGCAATTAACCGTTATTTTTCCTATCCAATTTCATCCTATCTCTCAAGTTTCACTCTTTTTCCTTCCTTCAAGTATATACACACACGTACCGCGCGTATATTTTCGCGAATCGAAAGAGAAGAATTCTCTTCGACCGACAATAGACGGAATATTTCGTAGTATCGAAACTTCAGTGGCGAAACACCCGGATTCGTTTTATGATCGTGCTCAAGATCCGTCCATATTTTATCGTACGTAAATTCCACGGAATCCATTAAAAAAAAAAAAATGGTCGATGGTAATTTCGTTCCTAGATTCGGATGGAAAGCGCACGGGAGCCCTGTCACGAAATATTTCGGCTCGATGGAAGCTAATAGCTTGCTCCGCAACTTCCTACCGTATCTTGATCCCGTTACACCGTCGGGAAGGTTGACGAACACTAGACTCTATCGTCTACAGGTCTTCCAGTCTTATCGGTTAGAACGGAGATACGGGTTGAAGAGCTTCTTCTCGGTTAAGAAGCTCAACGAGGGGGTAGGGGAGAGGAGTTTCCATATTTTCGTGGTTTTCGATCTGCGAGGGAAGGGCAAGGTGAAAACGAAACGTTTTGGTTTCTGTACCTGGTGAACACGTCGGGATAATGAGTTCTCGAGAAAGCTTTCTCGAGTTCCTCCAATTGGAAGCTGGTGAAGGTAGTCCTATATCTGCGCTGTTTCCTTTTCGGTGCAAAGTCGTCGACCTCGGTCTCGCTTTCAGGGCTGGTCGGCGCTGCTCTAGGGTGGTTGCTCTCTTCCTCGGCTCTCACCTCTTCCGTAGAGATTCCCATTTGAGTCGATTGAGGCGTTGTCGTAGTAGGTGGCGCAGCTTGTTGGTGAGCTTGCTGGCTCACCTGTTGTAGGCTCACCTGATTCACCTGGCTCGAGCTGCTCGTGCTGCTCGCAGGACTTGTCTGCGGGACAGCTTGCTCGCCCCCGCCTCCTCCTCCTCCTCCTCCTCGTATCGAATGATCTGCGACCAGAAAGTTTACATTACTCGTGGATCGACGATCATCGATATTATCGATGAAAGAATAATGCGATACAGCGGTCGAGTTATCAACGCTTGGATTATAACTGGATATCCGAATAGATAAGGAGATCCTGTTGGTTTGGCTTCCTCTCGTTATAGTCTTATAGCTTTTTTAATTTTTTCCTCGCGTAATATATAAACACAGAGAAATTGCAATTGCTCGAACCGTTCACCTAACATCAATGTCAGCCACACTGTGTACCTTCACAGAACAGCTGGAATCGAACGTACACACGCGATACAAGATGTTTCAAAGATACGTACGTATGAAGTGTCGGTGGATTAATAGCCTTCGCGTCGAAATAACGTGTAAAATTAGAATGGATCGACGATGTAATTAGACGATACGGCGTGTCTGGGTGACGTCGATATTATTCAACGATGATCGGTCGCCGCTTCTCGAGATCGGTCGGTTATTTTTGAATCGAATTATACGTGGACACGGCTACTACGGCGGGCACGGGAGGAGATGGAGACACCGGGATCGAGGTATACGGAGGAGGAGGAGGACAGAGTTATCGTTCCTTTCACCGACCTTGCTGCATTAATGATCCCTACAAGCCCACACTTCGGCACGTTCGGCGCTGTGAGTGATCATGTAACAACGTTCGATTCGCTTGTAACGACCAGAATCATTTTCACGCGCGATCGATACTTGGACATACCAGCCGATGGATCCTACCTCGTGCTTACAAGCTGCTACTGATAATCCCCATCCGCAATTTGCAATGGTATTTTACTCCTCGCTCGAACCGGTTCCCCGCCCGGTAATAAATTTCGTCAACTCGATTCGCCGCTTAATTCCTCGTTATTGAAATTCGACCGTTCGAATCGGCCCTTAAAGGTTTAAGCATTCTCATTACCATCCCATACATCTGAATCTATATTGTTCGATCATATCTGTACTTGTAGGATAAACCAATTCGAATGGAATTTTCGATTTTTTTTTTTTTTTGAGATCGTCGTATGACGCCTCGAAATCGAAGGTAGGGCGAGACGTAGAAGGGGAAGGGAACAAGTAGAAAGATCGAAGCGGTTCGCGCGGTGCGAATCGAGCAGCTGTTTTTCTTCTTCTTCTTCTTTTTTTTTTCCTCTTTTTTTTTCTCTTATTTGGGCCGATTTATCGGAAATGAGTTTATAATGCAGGTAGCCTGAACGTAATGCGAACGATAAGCGAGATCTAAGGTTGGCAAAGGTTGTTTTTTTCTCTTTTTTTTTTTTTTTTTTTTTTTTCCATTGGATTTCACCATGAAATCCATCGAGTACACGTGCAGGTTCGTGTTTCTCCAAGACGGAGAAGGAGCGTAAGAGAGGAACGCGTAGGTAGCCTTTTACATTATAATAGCATTAATGGGCTCGAAGCCGCACTTAATGCTCGTTCGTTCGTTGGCCAGTTCGCTTCGTTATTAACTGAAAATTACCGAAACCGAAATCTAATTCGCGTAAACACTGTAATTTCGTGGCGGGAGGAAGAAGCGACTGTTCGTGGCTGGCACGGATCGGCGCGAACCCGAGGTCCAACAGAAGCGTATCCTCCACTTTTTTGGCTTGGTCTTTGAAAATTCGAAAATTTCTCTCTCTTTCTCTCTCTCTCTCTCTCTTCTACGTTTCTCTCCTCGATTTCTCGCTCGATTTCCCCTCTCTCCCCGATTTAATTAATAAATCGAAACCGGAATAACCGGTGCTCGAGGGAAGGAAGGGTTGCGTATTGACTGGGTTGTTAATTGATCGTCCGTATTGAAAATTTTACTATGTTAATTTGTATCCGTTCCAACGATTGCAAACTCTTACTCTGTGTATCGCGAATACGGGCGATTAGATGCGTCACGCTCGATTAGATCCTTCGGATGGAGTGATTTCCGAGAGAGCGGCTTGGAAATCCGCTAGTCATTTCTGTCATATTTACACGCTACTACGAGCGCTCCGTGTACGTGTCCACGGTGAAACAGTCAACGTTGTATACGCACGTATACCCTCTGTGTGTACACATTCACTCCGGTACATTACGCGTACCTATGATCACGATTTATGGGCATACAAATTAGCGCGGCGTAATAAACTAATTAGCCAACTCATTGAGGCCGCGTGTGTTTCTCGTGGACGTGTTATAATGGGCGAGTCGACTCGTATAATATTTTTCAACGATGACATTCACTTACACCGAGCTCTCCAGAATTTTCTATAATTTTCTCTCGTCGCATTCGCAACGAAAAGAATAAGAAAAATCTCTCGAAACTCGTTCCTCAAACTTATTTTTCCCTCCCCCCCTTCCTCCTCCAGTGAAAGTTGGTCCCCTCTCGGAGACAGAGTTGCACAAATGCGCAAGAGAGTGTACAGATCCGATTCCGTGAGAATTATTATTATTATTATTATTATTATCATCATCACCGATTTTACCCACGATCTAACAACAACCACTTTTCGCCACCACTTTTCTCGGCTTCTCTCTTTCCGCTTCTCGGGAAAAAAAAGAATTCCCTCGGGCGAAAAATACCCAATTGGACGATCGAAACGATAATAAAGCTGTTGCAAGCGGCGCTGCTTTGCAACAAGCGAAGCATCATTATTCCCGAGAGCGCGCGTATACGAATCGTGGAATCCGAGACGTCGGTGTTACATCGAAAAAAAGGTGTTCCTCCATCGAATCATACTTGCAAATTCCCCCTAATAGACGCATCAATGCATCCTGTGACAAGAACCGGCGACGGTTGGACGTGTTCGATTTCTCGCCACGATAATAACGAGCAATTACGAATTATCGGCAATCCTTTGTAGCCGCTGGCTGCTCACGCGATAGCGCCTCCGATAACGACGGCTCACCGATATTTACCTTCCGGATGCAGGTTACGCCCGCACCGCATGCGCTTGTTTCAACCTTTCCACCTGTATTAATTAGCCCGTATAACGCTGCCCTCCGATAATAATTGAACAACAATGAAGAGAGAGAGAGTGAGAGAGAGGGGGGGGGCGGTTCGCGTAGGAGTATTAAAAGATGTAAAAAGGGGAGATGAGCCGAGGCGAACGCTCGACCCGTGTCGATGCGAGGCGTGTCGAGGGAAGACGAAAGGAAAGAGAGGGCCCTGTATACCGTATTACCTTCGTGTCTAACGTTTTTATATATATATATATATATATATATATATATATACATACTCTGACAATTATCTTACGCTCGATCGTAAGAGAGGGTAATTAAGTTGGCAACAATCGATTTTTTTCTTACTTCGAACTCTCCAACGAACGAGACTTTCCCATGGAGAGTCGCGGATCGAAAGATAAATTCTTATTCGAAACGATCGATGATGGAGCCAATGGTTTAATCACGTTTAATCATCGGCTCATTGTCAACGAGAAATAAAGGTTCGTCGATTGGAACCGCTAACCGGATCGAATTTCTCGGAGAACGTGTACGCGCTTCGTGGACGAAACGATCGATTCGATCGTGTGATTCGTTCCTCCGCTGGTCGTGAATTATACGCGATACGCTTTTATATATTATCTCGTTATTGGATTTCAACCCGATGAATCTATTTTGATCTGATAGATGGTGAAAAGGGAAGAGCGTTAATTACTGGTTAATACACTTTTACGCGTTGGATCGATTGCGCTATTCGACTCGAAAGTGCGTTTAAAATTTAAAGGATTTTGGATTAATTCCAAAATACCTTTCTCTCTCTCTCTCTCTCTCTCTCTCTCTTTCATACGCGATTTTGATTAATAATAAAATTTCTAAAGGAGTTAATGTGTCGATTTTTGAGATGTAATGTAATGAAGGCAATTTTGAGCGTAACGTGTATAATATATGAGACAAGATAATTTAAAGTTTTGCGTTTTATACGGAATATATAATAATAATAATAAAATGTTCGCTCGATAAGAAAACGGTGGAAAGATATATATATATATTTGAAAATAAACAAGGAAAATTTTCACTCCGTGAAAAAGAAAAAAGGAAAAGATGTTTGTAATTATTATTTGTCGCGGGTAATAAAGCAACATTCTTCACCGATCAAACGATAAAAAAACCGGATTGTGCGTGTTTGTCGTTGAACGTGTAATGAGTTACAAGACAATTATTTTCCAGTATAATTAACTCAATCGCGATATTATTTTATTTATCTATCCAACAATCACGTAATATATTTTTTGCGTTCCTATTCGTAATTAATAAAACGCGGTCTCACTCCATGGTTCAAACAAACCATTTAATTTACACGATTATTACGGCGATTCACAATGACCGCCTCAAACTTTTCGCCGATTTACATCACGTGTACTCCACCACCGGTTACGTCATCATCACGCGCATACGTATGAACCGATTAAAAAAATTAATTGTCTGCTACCATTACCATCATCCGTTCGCGTAAAATAAAATCCAACGATAATTACGAATCGTGTTAGTTAATTCTTGGAATTGCGATGCACGTTGCAACACACGCCAGCCAACGTTCCGCTCCTCCGATGAAAATCTCGTGACGGCTGCGATTATAATTTGCAAATTACTCTATTAAGGGAACGGGTAAAGCCGGATCAACGTTTCCAGCCCGCGAAATCAATTAACGATCGAGAGATATCGTTGAAATAATTTGTCGACGTCAGGGAAATTGGTGGATCATCGATCATCCATGAACCACTCGAGAGAGAGAAAGAGTGGCTTCGCGGATAAAAAAAAATACTCTCGTCTCGTATCTCGAGGATATTAATGACGATGATCGGATATAACGTAACGCGTGTCGGTAAATCGCGACCGATATACATTTGTTCGATCGATGCCTCGACCTGCTCATTTTGTTACAAATTGCGCGTAATATTTCAATGTTGGACGAGGAAGCGGGGAACATTAGAGTGATCTTTGAACTGGGACAGGAAAAAAAGAAGAAGAAAAGAAGTCGAATAGCGCGTGACGGTATGTCGTGAAATTATGCGTATGTCACAGGATCGTAAAACTCGATGAATCTCTCTCTCTCTCTCTCTCTCTCTCGATCTCTCCAACGTCCGGTAGAGCGAGGATCGTGCCACGAATTGACGAACGCCAACGACGTTTTGTCCGTCGATAATGATCCGCAAACGGTCATTAAGACGATCGCGAGAGAGATGTGTTTCGTTGTACGCACGATAAATCACGTTCGGGCACCACGATGTGCAATTTACAAGCGCGGTATAACGTAATTGCACGCATCCTAAATCTACATCTAAATACACAAGCAACGGGAACGTTGGTTGCCTTGTCATAAGTGGCCGATAAGTGTCCCTACTTTCTTTCGCTATTGCGGTTCAATGAACTTTTGAAGATTTCGCGATACGAATTACACGCAAATCTTCTTCTAATTAATAATTGTTATTTAACTTTGTTATTTTTCTCTCTCGTTTATCAGATATTTTTGTCTTTTTTTTTTTTTTTTTTTTGTTTTTAACGTCTTAACGCTCGTGTCCGTGATATAAAAATATTGTTATTATTATTATTATCCATAGAACACGTGCAAAGTTATTAAAATTATTGCGAAATATCGTTTAAATTATTATTATTATATACGAAGATAGAAAACTAATAAGTATTAATAAGTAATGCGAAAATTTGAGGAAAATATTTTTTATCGTAAAAAAAAGAGAGAGAGAGAGATATAGAGATATAACTTATCATAAATATTTTTATCTTTTTAAATTTCATAAAATACACACACACACACACACATGTATACTATTTAAAATTACATAAAAGGAGCGATTAAACAAATACCTATATTATGACATTTATGATTGCAATGTTAAAGGAAAAAAAAAAAACAAATTCCATTAAATTATTAATGTTAATCATCAATAAATCAATAAGGTTATGCATAAAAATAGAAAATATCCGTTTATTTGACGAGTTGTAAATTAGTATACATATATGGGCTAGTAAATACACCTGCAATTTAATTGCTCACTTATTTTTGTCGTTGATTAAAATATTATATATAGCTCGTGAAAAGAATATCGCGCACGTGTTTCTTGTTTATTTTCAATTAAAAATATGTAATTTCCAATGTTTCCACGAAAATTGATCGAGAGAGAGAGAGAGAGAGAAAGAGAGAAGAAAAAGAAAAAGAGAAATATTTGAGCGTTAAAGCGTTAATCGTACTTGGCATACATATGCGTATACTGTTTCTTGGCCGTCGCGTGCATTAGTCTCTCGTCCTCGTAGCAATTCCAAGAACAGGCGCATCCTTGCTCGAACAAAGCGAGACCGGTGTCGGGGCTGTCGACAACGATGATGACGATCGCAATGACGGTGGCTCACCAGGTTCACCGGTGAAGAACACGCAACGGTGCATTCATCGTTTCTTTTTTCTTCTCTCTCTCTCTCTCTCTCTCTCTCTCTCTCTCTCTCTCTCGCCTTTTTTCCTCCCCTTTTTTTTCCCCTGCGAGAATAGCCGCGGCCAACAGATAGAACTTAAGCACAATTACAATTATTTACGGCAGTTAATTATCCGCAATGTCACCATTAATTACTAAATTGCAACGTTGGCCGCGGTTCCCCAGTTGGCGTATCACGGTCTTCATGCGTGGAAAATTGCGCGCATACGAGGCGTTGAAAAAGTTTAATAGAAACCGATAATTACTTGCACAGCGCTGACGATAAATTTTAAACACCAAGCTGGTAGTAGGCAACTAATTGTAAGATCGTGTGTTACTTAACCGATCGTGGCCGGCGCGTAACAGAATCTAATGGATAATTACACCGAATTCCTCTTCCCCCCCCTCCCCCCTTTTTGCCGACGATTTTAAAAGCAACGATTTAAATTCAAGCGATTTGAAAAAAAATTGTCGATACGAGACTTTTAAAAATATATGTATATATATATATATTTGTAATATATATGTAATTGTATATATATACTCGAGTAACAATATAAAGTCGATGAATGCGAACAAGTGTATAAATATAAATATATAGGTTAACAAAAATTAAAAATTGAAACTAAAAAGTTTAAAATTCAAATTGATATTGATTACGTTCGAATGTTGATTAGTTAGTTACAATGTATTAGTTTGTAGTTATGCCTGAGTCATGAAATTAAGTTGTCGCGTTTATCTTTTGGTATTATCTTCGGCCTTGTTCGCAATGTTTTCCGTGTTATTTTCCATAGAGTAAATATTTCGCGGTATTTGCGAATTAAGGTAATCGTTGTGGATAGAACTGGTAGCGGTGGCGGTGTGCTAGGGAACGAGTGGGTATAAACGTATAAAGTAAGTAAGAAAAAAGAGAGAGGAAAAAAAAAGAGGAAAAAAAGAACGCAGACACGTGCGAAAACGAGACAGGTAGTTGGTATAGGAAGTCGCGAAGAAGCGGGCGCAGACTCGTTGATTAATGGTGGATAATTACGCCTTTTTTTTTTTCGTCGTTTTTGTAATTGTTAATAATTGAACGTAATCTTAATGACTTTTTAATCGCATTAAAACTTGCGTGATATTGCGCAATCGCTCCAACAAAGAAAAGAATCATCGAACGTGCTCGTTTTCGTTTGGCGAATAATTATTATGACGACGGCGGAAACGCGTCATCGCAGCTGCCTGTCCTGTTTTTCCCGCATCCGGAATGAATTTAAACAGCACACAGCGATACTGCGATTAAACCGATGGTTCGAATTGGGATTAAAACTGGGATTCGACGCTTTTTACGCACTGATGTTGCAACATCAACGACGCGGCATCAACGACTTTGTAAGGCCGATACATTTGATATGAAGAAAAAAAAAAAAAGAAAAAGGAAAAAGAATGTAACGTATTTCGCGTCACATATTTCGGCGAAATGACGATATTCCTTCTCGTTTGTTCAACATCGAGAAAGGCATCGCGAGGAGGAATTATTATAGTTTTGTGGCGGAAGTGCATTATTCGTCGCTGCGTTTTTTGTTCTCTCCACGAGATAATAATAACAGCGTTGCGGGACGATGCGCCGGGGCGCGAATAAAAGGATGGCTGTTTTGCATAATTGTTGAACCGTATATACGGACGGTGTAATCAAGAAATGAGGCAGCTTTTTGGAAGCGGTCCGCATTACAAATTTCACCTTGTAAGTTCGATGCCGCCTCTCTTGGGCAGACCGATCTTGCCCATTAACTCTCATCTCTCCTCGCGTGAATAGTGGCGGCAGCGAAAAAGAAATTGAAAACTTTATAACGCGGCTAACCTTCGATACTTGGCCGCCGTAACCGATCGCCGTGTTTCCAACCGGCCTCTCCTTCCTCCCTTTCCATTTACCAATATTATGATACTTTTCGATCGTTCGGTAAAATCAATCCACTTTCGTACCCGATATTTCCGTAATTAATACGAGGCCATAAATTATCCAACAACTACAGACCCACTTCATTAAAGGTATCCAATCGTAAGCGCGCGAGCGTCATCGCGCGAGGAGATCCCCCCTAGGGAGGGAACGGGAGGGAGGTAATCAGGTTTTCTACCGGTTTTCCAAATCCACTTACGCATCGTTATGTCGTATACACATCGAGCAACCATCGCCTCTTTTCGCGATTGAATGAAGTCGTTTGATTTATGGACGACGGTTAAGGCCCGATTACTCTTACCTCCGCGATACTTTATCCGATCATCGATCAGAAACTAACTGCGTATCGTCGAACGAACGGGTCGAATCTTTTCTCCGCAAGTCTCGATACTCGAAGAAAACAAACGTCCGGGCAAAAGAGGGATACTTCGTAATCATCATCCACGTGAACGTTGGATGACGTTGCGAAGAGCGAGAGATTAGAGCTCGCGAATTACCGGCCACTTGGCGTACCATTGTTTTCGCCTTTCCAACGGAATTCTAATTAAGGAGATCGAACGATAAGCCAGAGGAGCGTGGCCTAGCGACTAGCGAGGCGAGCAGGTTATTAGACTTTTTTTTTTTTTTTCCTTTTTCTTTCTTCTTATTATTCCCCTCGAACCGCTGACGTGATGGAAGTGGAAGTGGTGTTTCCGAGGAAGGGAGGAGAGGGTGAGGCGAGGCCTGCAATTATTATTCAATTTCCGTAACTGCACCTATCTTAACCCGATGTCACAATCGCACACTATCGGCGCATTCCCTTGTGTTGTGCATCTCGCGCGCGTACGCAACATTGTGGCCACAAGCCTTTCCCTGTTCGCGTGTGTCGCGTGGTGGTGGTGGTAGTGGTGAACCGGTGGAAAAGAAAGAGTTGTTGCGCCGCGGAGGGTCACAATTAAAGCGCATTAGCGCACCAACCGTCGACTACGCTCGCGTCGAGCAATTTTCGAGTCACCGCACCACCTTGACATTCTTAACGCCACACCGTTCCTCCTTTACACCGACCTCCAACTCCACTTCCAACTCGTTCTCGTTCCGCACACGCTATTCCCATCCTTCGATCATCCCATCCTTCCAACGAAATATCCTTCTTCCCAAGAAATTTCATCGATTCCACCGACAACAGTCTAGGAGGAGGAGTCTATCGGACGTATCTCCCTCGGCTAGATACCTCTCGCTAGATTCAGGAAGCGGTCGAGTATACCGCAATTGTTTTCGTCGCTCGATAAGGATCGTCGCGGGTATATAAATATACGGTCGGTAATAGCGGTCGGTGGCCGTCGTTTGCGGCGACATGCGTCCTTTTAATCGCGTTCCGAAAGCCTGCCGAGCGCATCGAGGCGACAACCTGCATGACCCCTCGCATTCCGCGACACCGGAATAATTAGTCGGGGTAGCTGTGAATCCCCGTCCTCGTCGTTAACTCGCGTACGCAACGACGCAGGATATCCTCCTCCGTAGCCGGCCGATGGTACACGCGCGCCCCTTCGATACGCGCGCGACTCGATCGGATCTCGAAAATTGCCTCGTGTCTCGGGACGATAATTGCGAACGCGATATTTCTTTACCGAAGGATTTCGTTCGAGGAAGTCGGAAAAGTATTTTTAGGGAGAAAAGCGGCGGTGGTCTATCCTCGATCGGATCCGTAGAAATCCGGGGGGGAGGGCAAACACTCCTCGAGTTGGCAAAAATTCTCTCCGGGCGGAGAGAAGTTTCCGATTCCAATTCCATCTCTCGGCTCGCAGTTCCTTTTCTTTAATCTTCTCCCGCGGGCAACTTCTTCTCTCCTGCTTCGTGGAACCCGGGAGGATTAACCCGTCACAGATTCGGCGGAGGGCCAGGGACCAATTTAGCCTCTCTCTCTCCCCGCTCCTCTCCGCCGCCGTGTTTCTCTCTCTCTCTCTCTTTCTCTCTCTTGAGAGAGAGAGAAAGAGAGGGCAGCCCGGTCTACCACGGGCTTTCAACGAACCCGGGTGTCGGGTTCTTGGAGTTTCACGGTGGTTTTCGTGGCGCTATCCTACTGCTATCTGGAGCCACGGTAATGTGCTTGCCTTGTCCCCGATTAATCCGAGTCCTCAGGACCACTCTCGACTACAGATACGTGCACTGTCCTTCGACAGTGGCGGTCAAAACGTCGCTTCGAATTTTTTTTCGTAACCGGCCACCGGTGCACAGGAATTCAACCGTCCTTTCGTGTACTTCCAAAGTATGCCGCGTCTTTTCGGAACGAAACGATCCTATTAGTCGATGGAAAAGTGGCAAAAAGGCAGCCGTCCTTTCGATCCTTTCGCTTTTCTATTCCTTCTTCCCCCTTCTCGTTCCGAATTTCTTCCGAATCGGTCGCAATTATTGGATTCGTTCCAAGAAGGAACAACGAACGCTCGAGTAATCGAGGAGAAAATATCGGAGGAAGGAAGTCGACTCGAGTCGAAGAGTAAAAGAGTCGGTAGCCGTTACGACGGCGGAGGTCCTCGAGATGGAAACACGCTTACGTCCGCGTCCTGCGGTGCCGCGTCGTTTCGCGTCCCACCTCGTAACATCATCGGATGTTATCTGTGACGTGGAATGTCGCCGTAGGTACGAGATACAAATAAGGTCTCATGGCCTCCACGCTTCGAATTAGGATCGAGAACCTTTTTTAGATTCTTATCTCAGATTGGCGCACGCTGCGGAGCCACGTGCCCGCTCGTAACGACCGATTCCTCCGCTCTACCCTCACCCCTGAAAACCCTTCCCTCTTGCCGCCTTCTCTAATTAATCCACTCGTGTTCCAACTCTCTCCACTGAAATTTAAATATTTTTCCCTCCTAATGGAAATTCTAAACTTGCTCGAGTTTGCGCTAAACGCAAAGAAAAAGAGAGAGAGAGAGAGAGAGAGAGAGAGAGAGAGAGAGAGAGAGAGAAAGAAATCGTGATTAGAAATGTAATTAAACGGGATACGTTTTTGTCCCGTTTTTCAGAAATAGTTTTTTGCAGCAGGTGGATGTTTGCGGAACGAGCTGGCCTCCATTGGTCAGTATCGAGTTTTCCATTCGATTCGATAGATGGCAAACTCTCTATCGGCAACGTCTGGTCGAGCAATTAGAGCGGAAGAATGTTTAATCCGGTCGCGATCCACAATTCTTCGTATCTTGGCATTCCACGGTGACTTCTGGGAATGCGATCGTTTAGCGGGCATATGGGAGCAATTCATCGAGACAACGCATTCCGCTGTCTAATCCGTTTAACATAAAGCCGCCGTCCTCGTCCCGCCTCTTCTTGCCCGTCCTTTTTTCACCCGAAGAATCCGCGCGCGACGAGTCAATCCTACCCGCCGTGTCCCGGGAGAACGTTCCGTTCGCGAGACCGGCAACCATCACCCGATGGGTGGTCAACGAATTCTCCAACTGTTCGAGATGGAACGACCGGCCGTATAACGAGTAGAGACGGCCCTCGAAATCGAAATTGTTTTAGCATCTAGCGATCATCATCCAAACGTGGCGAGAATCCCTTTCCTTCCCTTTCTTGCTCTTTTCTTCCTCGTTTCTTTTTTTTTTTTTTTTTTTTTCCTTTTCCCCTCAACATCACATAAAACGCGAATGGCTGTTCGTTCTTCGTCTCTTGTCGCGTTTTTACGACGATATTTTTCTTTTTCTTTTTTTTGTTTTTCTTTCGCGAGATGAAAAACAAGAAAGAATTATTGCGATTTTCGCAATAAGAATCTGCCTGTTTTTCTTTTGAGAAAGTAAAGGCTCGGGTTCGAATCAGGGTCGCGGATCATGCGTATGGAATAAATAATAATAATATTAATAATAGTAACAAGAAGAGCCTATATATATATATATATATATATGTACGTATATATCTATGGAATTACTCAGGTTTATTACTCACGTACCTATCTCTTTCTACTATCTTTCGCAACGAAGTGGCGCACGAGGCGGCACATTTTCACGAGTTATCACCGTTTCAAACTGGCGAATAGTACTTTGTCCCCGACATTATTCTTCCATTCCGGCGTTGAACGCATCGGTGCACACCGTCCCCAAACCTGTCCTCCGTGCTATAACTATATCACGTTTGAGTCACGTTTATCATCGACCGTAATAATTCGTTTCAATCTCGCCTCTTATTATTATATATATATATATATGTATAAAATACACACGCACCTGATTCGTAGAAATTTTTGTCCACAGTTTTGAAATATTTCTACCTCCCTCTTTCTACCCGCCCGCTGTCGAGGATCGGCATCGGTTTTTTTTCTTTTTCTTTGCGCCGATCCTCGAGCGACGGAAGCACTTAATGCATCATTTCTGGCGACACTCGAGCACCGATTTCTTTTTCCGATCTCTCGTTCCCCTCGATGGGAGTGGGAGTGGGAGCGGGCACGTCCATAAAAGTCCGCACAGGTGTTCGACCTAAACATGGCAACCTTCGAGGAATCGACTAAAGTTTCTTCGTCCGTGTCGGAACCTTATAGGATGGAGCGCGGATTCCCCAACTATACGCGCCGGTTAAAGGCGCAAGAAAGTCCGCAAGATTATCGGTTTGCGGATCGGTCGTGGATCTCGTTCGGTTCATGAATTAAAGAGGGAGGCGCGCGCCATCGGCGATGACACGGTGCCGTGGCTGCGATTTCTTGCCTCTGCCCTCCTCTGCTCACGAGCGCTCGCTCCCTTCGATTTCCACTTGGACGATCGAGCCGCAAGATCGAGTTCGGCGTTCGTTTTGCGGTAATTGTTCCCCTCGACTCGTTTACCCCCTCGATCGCCTTCTCGTTGCCTCCGGTGCCATTAAGAGCTTTTCAGCCACGTCTACCTTCGCTTCTGTCCCTCCTCTATCCCTCTCCTTCCCTCTCCTCTCTCTCTCTCTCTCTCTCTCTCTATCTATCTCTCGTTCCCTTGCCTCCCCTGCATATCTCCACTCCTATTTGCTCCTCTCTTCGCGGATGGACCGTCCGCTTTTTGTCCACGAGCACGCATCCTGATTGGTAGTTCCCCTGATGAAGACGTCCGCTCGTACGGCTCGACAAAACTCGCGATACCTTTAATCCGGTTATATCCACCCCATGTCTTCAATATCGTCGTGTATCCTCTCTTCCAGGAAATTGGAAGTTGGAGGGAAACGCAGCGAGAAATATTAATTTATTTAGTTTTTTTCTTTCTTCCAATTTTTAATAAATCTCTCCAATCTTTATATCGTTTATATTTTTGAAAGAGAGGAGAGAAAGAAAAGAAAACTCGATAGATTTTATTTCTCTGTAATTTTTTCTTTTTCTCCGTTTCGTCGAGGATCGAGGGAATACACGGTGCGGAAGCGATAAGAAAGTAGTTTCGCCTCGTAAGTAGAAGGTAATGTCTCGTCTCATTAGTTTAGAATTACCTCGAGTTATTATCTTCGGGAGGAAATGGAATTTATTTTTCCCGTTTACCCATTCTTCCCTCCATTCCATCCGCGTAATTGCCAATAACACGTGCATTCGGTCAAACGTGTGCTGCTACCGTGCTACCTCTTTTAAATTAATATTTTCATGATCGATGGTATGCGAACAACTGGCACGTGTGAACTAGCTCTCTCGGCCTCGGTTCACTCTTGTTTTCATCGATACATCGAACGATTTATGCGATTTACATATCCACGCATTAGAAATGATAATCTCATTTCCTCCTCCCTCCCTCCCTCTCCCGCCAGACGTATGCCGCAATACATAGCATAGTTTTTACAACAAGCCTTTCAATTTGCTTGCACGGATTCTGTATTGAACACACACACACACACACACACACACACACACACACACACACACACACACACACACACACACACACACACACATATATATATATATATATATACAGTGTAGCTAAAGGAGATAATAAAATTAGCATAAGTTGCCAAAGAACGTTGCAAATAATCATGTCATACAACCGGTGAACGAGACACCATTTCTTGCGCCGTTCTCGATCGTACGAACGAGTATGGAAACGAGTATCGTTCAATTTCTTCGAATTCGTACGCGTTCTTCGGACGCGGATTCCGTTTCTCGATCGAAAACGCGATCGAGAGAAAAAAAAAAAAAGAAAAAAGAAAAAACGGAGAATGATGTTTTAATTTTCGTCCAACCCGGAGAGATTGGTTTTTCCAAAGGCGAGGTAGATCGCATTAAGGAAAACACCTGCGCGATTACAGGAAGGCTTGCTCGCTCGCGCGTTTAAACTCAATTAACCACGAAATTTCATTTCCTCCGCTGGTCGTCGTCCTACGCGGAGTCGCGTTCGCACGCATGGCTGCATTTCTCGAGAGTTAGAGGCTCGAGAAACGAAGGTAAAGAACGGAAAAGGAGTCGAGCGTCTTGGAACACGGATGTTGTTTGTTAATGGAAGGAACGCAGCTGTCCGTGAACGAAAAAGCCGAGCGATGAACCCCTCGCCTTTTTTCCTCCCCAATCTCATTCGCGGTGACTTACGATTAATGGAAATCGAACCAGAGTTACGATATAATACGCAATTTTTACGATTAAATTTATCCGCGAGATTTTCATTTTATTTCCCGATTAAAATCAAAACGAAACAACGTGTATATATATATATATATTTTAATAATATCTACGAGGAGAATCGAAATTGAATTACGGGAAACGATCACGGAGCGAGGGGGAGATGAGAAAAAGAGGAGAGAAAAAGAACGAAACGGGGAGGGAGGGGAGGGGAAAGGGCGCGCGTATCGGGTCTCGCGCATCCGCAACGATGTGCAACGGTATGCGTGCACGATTCGGTGCCCGAGGGCATACTTTTAATTTCGCGGGGCCCATTACGAAAAGTGATATGCACCATTCGGAAATAAATAGCCAGCAGCGAGCTCACGTGCTTTTTGTAATGAGCCGAAGAAGCGAGTTGCGAGCGGGCAACGGGCGGGGAGGGATAGCGAGGAAAATGAGCGCAGGTATGGTGGCAGGTAGTGGTTATCTCTCGAGTGAGCTCCCAGTTAATGACAACCCCTGCTCCAAAGCCTCTTCCCCTGCCTATCCCATGTATATCACCTGTCTCTACCATTTCGCATCTTCGCAACGACCGAGTTTCGTGATTTCGTTTACCGATTTCGCATCACCGCGCATCACCCCTCCATCGTTTCACCCCCTTGCTCCCCTTCCTACCCACCTCCTTCCACCGACACTCTTATCTAAATTCGCTTAATGCGCCTCCGATATCTAAGCTATATCCCCGAGGTATTCAAGCCGCAAGCGCAACTCCAAGATAGGATATAAACGCTGCGTTGGCGTAATTAAAAGTTAATCGGCCACGCGTTCCCAGAAGGGAGAGATTTTTCACGATTTCGTGGATCGACAGAGAGAGAGAGAGAGACGCGGATTCAAACGCATTCCAACCGATCTCGACCGATCCTTAAGAAAGAATCATGACAACCCGTTCGACCGGCTAAAATTAGTCGAAGCTTTAAATAACACCATTTTACGACGTGGAAATGTATAGCGTGGCAGCTGAAGCGACCGATGTCATAAAGCAATTTGTCGCCGAATGGCCCTATGCTGGTTTTTCCCTTTATTTTTTTTTCCCTTCCTTTCTTTTTCCCTTCCTTTCTTTTTTCCGTCACCGAACTATGGTTAAAAAACGATTAAATGGTCGCGACTCTGGCCAACACCGTTCTCTTCTGAAATGTGTTCGTTACGAAGTTATGCAAAATAATCGATAAAAGGTCGCACAGACAGTGTCGCAACGAACGCGGATTACGTTCAATTATTACCTGTTTTCAATAACACGATGCAACTGGTTGGAAACATATTTGCGCGATTTAATCCATTCAATTACGATCGTTCCCCGCCATCTGCATTTTCCACCGATTATTGGCCATCAATTATCCGGAATAGGGGTAGAGAAGCGTTTTTTAATTGAATATTCCGTCGAATTGCGGTAACGTTTTACCGAATTGCACTCGTACATTTATGTATACATTTGTTTGCAAGCGGAGATAATGCCCGCATAATGTGTTTTCGTCGCTTTTTCTCTGCAGCTGGACGCGATCGACGGTTAACGAAACGGAAACCTGCATCGCCACTTTCTTGACCGAACACTTGGGAACACTTCCACTATACTTTTGCTACCTTTTACTACTACTCGTGCTATTCAACCTCGCCTACAATAATTGCCTCACCTGTTCACCTGTATCGATTACCTCTATCTTTCGATGGTATCGAAGGAAGACATCTTCCTACGTCATTTTGTTTCTATCAGAAGGAATATAGGAGTGGCAAAAGCTCGTATGATTAGCGACGTTGCTTCCTACGTGAACGTGAACACACGTGAACACTTGAGACGCATCCGCGTTGGAATCGGCTTGGAGCATCGGCAAGCGAAACTCGGAATAAATTTGCACGCGATTAAATGGTTGATTTACCGCTGGAGGTGGATCGGCAGAAAAAGAAGGAAATTACGTCAAGGAATCTTTTTTGCTTGACAGTTGATCCTTTGAAAGATTTGATAGATGTGAAATGTAAATGTGAATTATATTTGAGCGTAAAAACTCTTGATAATCCTATTCTCTAGAATATTTCTCACGAGAGCGCTTCGCGGCAATGATTAACCCAGAGTTTTAACTTTTATTCTTAAGACAATTTCCCCTAGCAAAAATCTAGTGTACCCTAGACCAGCTTCGTAGTAGAATTATCAAATTCTATTATTCGCATCCCCGCTTGAAATGAGCGTATTATCAGATAATCGCTCTAAAGGCATCGTTTACGATAAAAAAAAAATAAATAAACCCACGAGAGCAATTTGTGAACTCTCTGTTACTCTCAAATCTATATCGGTTGAGGCGTATAACTCGACTCCTTCGTTTGATCGTCGATAATGGTTCGTGGCGTTGATTGGGTGTTTCGACAGGAACGAGGTTCGATTTATTGAAAAAAAGAAAAAAAAAATAGGAAAGGATCGGAGCTATCTGTGATTTATTTGTTGATTTCGTACGGTTGGCTGACGTTGTCGGGGTCAATCTGGTGTAATCGAGGGGGAGGTACCCGAGAGATTTACGAAGATGCACGCGATAATGAGTTCTTGTTAACGCTATCGACGTTTTGGCCGAGATACAAACGCAAAAATAATTTTTGTGGTCGGTGGCGATGCACGAGAGAGAGAGAGAGAGAGAGAGAGAGAGAGAGAGAGAGAGAGAGAGAGAGAGAGAGAAACTCGTGATCGTTCGAGCATGGAGAACGGCTTTATAGCGGCGTGAATTATTTACTCTCCCTGGTTTTTTTCTAACCAAATTATTATCCGCTGTTAGCGCAACGCAATGTAAAATCCTTTTGGTGAGTTTCGCGAGAACGAGTCAACGGCACGTTAATTAGAGCATAAACTTATTAAATTCACGAGGCCGTGCGCGAATTATGTATTATAATTGTTCGGCGAAAGGAACGATTATGTCGGTCGTCGAAATTGATCAGAGAATCAGGAAATCGATGAATGTTAAATTGGCTAAAAATAGTTTCAGCTTTCCATCAGTTTCACATCTATAAATGGAAATAACGAGTTAGAATATAAACAAGGAAAATCCGTTTCTTCGAATAAATTCGTTTGATCATTGATCAACTTCAATTCAATTTTGATTATATCTAGATAAGTGTTCCCTATTTTTCAAATCTTCGTCTATATTTCTAAAATTTATTCTTTGGCGAATAATTCCAATTTTAAAACTTTCTAACAATTTTCTAAAATTCATCTAAATATGATGTATGATACGAAGCTCTTTTTTTCTTTTCTTTTTTTTTTTTTTTTTTGACTACTATAACTCGATACTTTATTATCCATTTATTTTTATCGCGAATACCAATTCGATATTCACCCGTTGATAAATAAATAAATAAATAAACATGTCGATTTTCATCGTGATGGAATCACAGATCAATAGATGGAATAGATTTCAAGCGAAAGCATTTTCGACTTATCGATGCTCTCTCTTCGAACGAACAAGGGCTTGTGGAACGCGGTTACCCGACTGTAAAACTCGTAAACGGTAGTGGTCGCTTCGGAAACCGGAAGTGACGCAGTCCCGGTAAAGTGGCAGTTATCGATAGCCTGTAGTTAAGTTCGATGCGCGAGCTTCGTCCTGAAAGCCGAGAAGAAGGGAGAGAGGATATTCTGGGCTAGATTGTTGTTGAAAACGAACAAAGATCTTCTCTTTCTCTCTTTCTCGCGGAATGGAAACCGAACGAATCACACTCCTCCCTCCCTCCCTAAATAATAGGGCGGTCGGTCGGTCGAGCTGTAAACTTTTTACAACCCCCGTCAATCTTTTTCCTTTTTTTTCTCCCTTTCGTTTCTCTCTATTCCGCTCCAGTTGCTTTATCTCTGCCCGTTTCCGCTTCTATCCTCATCGTCGCCTTATATTGCTTGCTCTTTCATTCCTCCCCCTCCTCCTTCCCTTCCTCCCTCTTCCACTCCTCTCTAAACCGCGAATCGTTGCGCAGGAAAATGGATTTTCAACGGGAATTTAATAATCCACTCTCGATCGTAAATTCGCTCGTTAATGCCTGTCGTTCACGTCGCGAACGTTTGCCAGATTCGTGCAACATTCGCGCGACGCACTATGTGATTACAAGCGTTGCTTGTGCTACATTATCGTCACCGGTAATTACCGCGAATAAGGCATAATGATTATTATCGCCGGTTGATTAATGCGCCTGATTTCTGAACGCTTTTATCGAAGCCGCAATTTGTATATTCGAGAATATTGCAGGTTCTCGATTAATAAGCAACCGCGAATTATCGATTCGGAGGAGAGAGAGAAAAAAATCGGTCTAAGTCTATCGCCTTCCAGCTTTCCCTCGTATTTCAATCATCGCTAAGAGCTAAAACCGAAGCAAAACTCTTCAGCATGATGAAAATATCTGCGTTGTGGGATATTCAATGAGATCGATTTCCGAGTTTTGTTTTTCAAAAATTTTCAAACGATCCAATTATTACAAACTCGTTACATTAACATATCTGTTGATTTTTTTTTTTTTTTTTCATTTCTCAACTATTAATCTTCTATTCTTTATATGTTTGTTTATATTTTGTTTCATAATTATACCTATCGTGATCAGTGGCACGAAACGAGGATCGCTCGAGCTGCATAATAAACGCATAATATTTTCAATAACTATTTGAATTTTAGATTACAAATTAATATAGTTGTTGAGTTACAGAAAGAAAGAGAGAGAGAGAGAGAGAGAGATCTCCACGAGTTGATTTAATTTTTATTAATATTAATAAATTTTTAATGATCGTTTTAAAGATGCGTTTATCTTTTATAATATGCAAGAACTTATGTACGTATATATGTACCTTGTGTGTCGGAACAAAAAAAAAAGGAAAAAAAAAAAAAAAAAAAAGAAAACAGTTTCGAACGATATCGTTAAAATGTTTAGCAGCAGTTTCGATGTTTATCACGGTATATCCGTGATTTCGAAATCTCGATCTTTGATCCATCGATGCAAAACATTGGGAGATTCATTGCACACGTTTGCACAAACGCGATGGAAGTTTGCTCGCGTTGAGAAAACTCGTGACTCTCTCACGGTTCGCACAGTTATTTGCGGTTTGCAAAAAAACACCCGTTGCAAATCTCTTTAATTACCTCCGCACGGTGGTACTTGCAAAAGGATTTCACGAGATCTCTACCAGTAATTAACCAAATTTAACGCTCGCCTGCTCCGTTTCCTCCGTTGCCCTTGCTAGTAACGTTTCGCAATAAGTTTCGCGATGTCGTTGCCGTTCTTTTTTTTTTCTTTCGATAAGAACGAGCTTCCTCGATCGATCGATCGATAAGAATTCACTAATGCCTCGAATAAAAATTTAATTCAATCTCGTTTATTTAACCGGGTTAAAAGTTCCTTTCCAAGTAATTGCAATTAACGATTTAATAGAAAATACACAATAATTCATAATGATGAATTGAGTTAATATATTGATTCATGTATCTGATTTTATACCATTAAAAAAACATATCTAGTTTATCATAATCATAGTTATTATTTTTATTTATGAGTCTGCTTTCATACTATTTAATAAAAAAAAAAACATATCTAATTATCTTTATCCGTTTATATCATAATTATAAGTAATTATTACTTTTTTCCACGAGTTTGCTTCCATACTGTCAATTTAGAAATATTTATATTTTATGCAAAAATAATAATATTGCAATAATATTAGCAATAAGATTAGATCATTCCGTTGAAATCAATTAATGGAAATAACTGATCTGAAAATATCTTGTACTCTTCTTGTTATCCTTGTGGAACGTATTCAAGTCAAATTAATAATGCATGAAATATATTTTTTTCACGTGTTATAATAGCCTTTTCCATAAAAATATCAAACGTGTCGTTTCTTTTATTTTCCAACCACGTTTATTCCGTGTATAAATTAAAATCTAGATTAAATTAAAATCTATTCATAGATCATCCTTCTTTATATAACTTATACAATATCAAAGCAATTCTTTTCTCTCTCTCTCTCTCTCTCTCTCAATTCGATAGATAAATAATCTATACTCGATTGTTAACGCCAAGGTAACGTATAAATATACGCAGGCAACCAATCCAAATTCTTGTTGTCTTGTATATATATATATATATATATATATATATATATATATAAAAATGATCAATTAGATAGAAAAGTGTAACGAAGTCACGTACCGTTTTCTTTCGATCGGCAGAAGACAGAATAGGCAAAGTGCGGAACGGTATCGCGGTAAACGCAGAAAGACAAACGGCGATAAGCGTAGTCGGATCGAGCGAGTACGGGCGGCGGAGGTGGCCAGCAGGAGGATCGGTAGGATGCTTTTAGCCAGCACAGGGACAAGTTATTTATTGTTGCTATCTGCTCGTCCCGCGACAACCAAAGAGAGCCCACCGGTTCGTGGTAGTGCAGGTACGGGAACCTCTCAATCCTTCCTCTTATTAAAACCTGCCCTCGCTATCGGAACTTATACTTTAGTGCTGGCAAGCTGTACAGTCACTCATAGAAGTTGTTGCATCTACGAAATATCTCTCCTTCGTTTCTGAACGAGTCTCTTCCTCGAGAAAGAAGTTTTCGTTATCGTTCGCCACCTCGTGCGTTCGCGACCCGGAAATAGGAGGGGGAAAGGAAACAGCTTCAGCGATCGCGGAAACGGTGTAACGACGATCGAAGGAAAGAAAGGTTAGAAGGAAAAAAAAAAAAGGAATAAGAAAGAGTTGAGATGAGAAAGGGAGAGATTCAAAGAACGTGGATGGACAAAACGAAAATGAGAAAGTTCAAAGTGAGTGAGTGAGAGTGAATAAAAAGGGAGGGGGAGAAAAAGAAGGAAGAAAATTGCAAGACTTTTGACGTGATGTCAAAAAAAAAAAATAAATACGAAAGTGTGTTAGAAGAAATTCAGTGGATCGAGGACAAAGTGAGAGTGAAAAAAGAAGAGGAGGTCGAACGACGCGTGAAAAGAAAGAGGTGAAAGAAAATCGAGATTTGCGAGCAGCAGGGGTATTTGAGAAATTTGAAAAAAAAAAAGGTCCAAGAGAAAGGAATTATCGAGTGTAAGAGATCGAGAGAATTCGGCGAGTTAAATGCGAAGACTATACGGCAAGAGCCATTACGCTAATGGGACGAGCGAGAGAGCTGGTCTCTATCAGCTTCTCGAAGGGACGCGAGTAAAAGGTACTGAAGAAGAAGGTTTGAAAGAAAAAGGTACACCACAGGAGAACCACTGGCGGAGAACGTATTACTCATAATCTCAGGGTGAAGTGATTGCGCGAAAAAAACCGCAGCTCGATTATTCTCCGGATTTTGTTTCCATGTTTCCGCTTTGCGCGGGAATTTCTCGCGGCCAATTCTCCTTCCGTGCTTTGAATTCTTTGCAGCGTTAAAATACGCTATTATCGTTTCTTTCGTTCGTTCTGAAATACAGTGAAATTATTTCAAATCGAAGTCTTTTACTTAAACTTATTTCGTTTAACACGAAGAACACGAAGTTATATATAAAGTTTTCGAAGATATCTTTTTTTAGAAAAACGTTGGATCGGATCTCCTTTCTTGCGATTAACGAGATCGATAGATTTGATTCTTTCTTGGATTAAACACGTTCGACTCGTTTGTTACGTTATTTTATAATTATTCATCGATTTCCGCTCGTGAACGTTATATATATATATATATATATATATATATATCCTCTTTATTATAATGGATTTCGTTTACGCGGAAATTTTCACAGAAACGGATAACGATCTCTAACCGAGTCTCTAATTACTTCGTTTCTCGGAACAGAAAGCGCAAATGGGTAAAAGCGCGGTGTTTGTGAATGAAAGCAATTACAGAGGAAAGTGTTGTATCTCGTTGTCGAGGAGTAGAGTCCGACGGTAAGGGATCGCCTTTCTCTTTGCGTAATACGCCAATATGATTTAACGCAATGAGAATGTTGTATCGACAGGGATAGACAGGCGGATAATATTCGAAACTTCGAAGTTATGTAAATGATTAAACGTTGTATAAAGTTTATCGAGTGGGTTCGGGGCCCATTGGTGTATAACCAGAGTCGCATCTTATTAATTAGCAACTATCGAAAAACAAACATATGTCGGTAATTGCACGGGATTGTTGGCGAGGCTTAGCCATAAGCAGTTAAAATACTGAGTTATCGAGCCGTAAAAGCAAATGGTATTTTAACCGGCGGGGTATGTCGTAATAAACACGGACGTAAAGTTTCATTATCGCGTTTCCCGCGGTTTACGTTCAACGATATTGTAGTCCGCGATAAATTTCATTAAGGCGTAAATCGACGTAAAACACACTCGAAAGCAGGCATCCAGGCACAGAAAGGAAAGGGTGGAAAAGCATGTTAATAGCACAAGAAAGAAATGGAATGGCTTTAAACACCGGGAGATAAAGAGAAGGCGAGAGCGTGGTTGAAAAAGATGGAGGCGCGATTTTCCAGAGATTTTCTACCAACCTTGATGCGTCGACAGGATTGTTCCGGATGAGGCCGATCACCTCGATTAGCCTTCACGAGCACAGATATCTTGGTGGAACAAAAAATAGCGGCACACTGATAGCACACAGCTTCGACGATTACGACTTCGAGGATTAATGCGTTCGATCGCGCACCTTCAGGATGCGATCATCGACGACGGATGTATCGCGACGAATCGGCGGTACATTCCCACGCGTGGGCGCGTGGAAAACGAGGAAAACAAGAGAGTAAATAGAGAAGAGATCGACGCGCACTGGGACAGTTTTGCTCGCGTTTAAAAGAAGCGAGAGGCGTACGCTGCGGCTGCGCGAACCGGTGTGTGGGGCCGTTTCCTCGGCCGGATAGCTGGATGGAAGAGGCGACAAGGTAACTTCCCCCACTGCACCCGGGAACTTTCAAATGGTTCGCGCTTGTGCCGGAACACGTCCACCTTGCCGTGGGTCGTTGGGTAAACCGGTCGTTTTGAAACGCCCGCCTTCGAATCGCGACCCGCCTCGACACTCCTCGCACGGCCAATCCTGATTCAGCGTACCGGCGCCAATCGACGCCGTTCCATGGCTACGCCTTCTCTTCTCTCCTCTCTCCTCTGTCCTGCTCACTCTCTCTCTCTCTCTCTCTCTCTCTCTCTCTCTCTCTCTCTCTCTCTCTCTGCTCTCCGCTGTTTGCCTTCCCCTTCAACGTTCACACTACTTTCTTCTCTTACCTCGTCCAGAATGAATCTCGCCCAGAGGTTGCAACCACCAGCCGAAGGAATTATCTCGAAGGTTTAAAATGGCAACCGGACTATTTCCTTTCCTCTTTCGCTCCGAATCGTTTCGAACGTGTTATAACGAACGTTCCGCGGCCAAAATTCTAAGATTCTAAAGCCTGGATAATTCGTAACTAAACTCAACGATTCTCTTTCTGATTAATACTCGATGTATTGAAATGGCCGAGCGAATGATTCATCTCGCTTCCTTCGCGTTTCATCTTCGTATCTATGTATGCTTCGTATGTAGGCAAGTAGTTTACGGCGATTCTTGAAATTACCGCGACTTCTCACGGTCTAGTACAACAAGTTTGCACGTCGAGTCGTCGAGTGTTCTGGTCCGGGAAACGGGATCGTAATCGCGGATCGAATAACGACGATCATCTCGTTGGACGAGAAAGTTCAGCCGAAGAACGATCATGGTCGCATATTGTTTTTAATGGTCGTTTAACCGTTTTCCTCCTCCGTGCTATTATTAAACGCTCGACCGGATCGATTTATCGGAGGGGATCCGCGTTAAGAAAAACACGTTCGTTGATTATTGGACGGATCGGAAGAGGTGTAATACTCGCGATAAAGCGATACGATGCATACGAGTCCGGATGGAATTGGACTTTGCGCGCGATTCTCTCGAAGGACTTTGGAATGTTTAAGAGCCGTGCAAGTTGGAGAGTCGCGCGATATCGATGACGCGGCGGAACGAGTTGGCCGCGGAAAGATCATTGACCGTTCCTGTCTCGATAATTACGGATACCCCATGCGGCGAGAGCTTATCTTCAGTTTCACCTCCTCCTCCTCCTCCTCCTCCATCGGAGAAGAAGAGAGCCCGCTATCCTCCACACTCGTGTATCCGATGATCTCGATGATCGATTGCTGCTACCGACTCCCTCGAAATTACATACGGTTAACCATACGGCCACAAATAATTATCCTCGAGCTACTTTTCCGTTCCTTCTGGCGATTCACGTGATCCACATCCCACGGAGATGAACGCATTATCTTACGCTTAATCTCCCGTTACGAACAATAAATTATCCCTCTGTTATTCGACAAAAGGTAACCGGAAATTGTGATATTCGGATCTATCGTCCCTCGTATCTATCGTTCGTATCGCTATTCCTGTTCCTCCGGTTCCTCAATGATATTTTAATTAAAATCTTGCGATCTCGACGCAATCGTTGCAACCGATTGGCGTGCAACCGTTCAAAATGTGACGTGATGTAAATTAAACTCTGGAGGATGCATCGATCGATGCGTCGGTAGGTATGCACGGATCCGGTGTGCATTATTGTACTTTTTTTCTGGGTCGAACCGTGACTAACCTGCGCGCCCAATGATACAAACTCTCAAGCCTGGCTGATTTATTAACGGTTATAATTTATTTAGTAACTTGGTAATTATCTCGTTAGTATATTTTATAAAGAGATCGCGATCCAACATCTACAATGGTTAATGTCCGTCACGCGTGCTGATCGTGATTAAAAATTCATAAGAAGGATTCTTACGCTGCCGCGAGTAATTTATATATATATATATATATCTTGTTGTAAAGGATAGCCGAGTGTGGTGAGAGAGCGACAACGATACACCACGCCGGCAACTATTCACAGTTAAGTTGAAAAGTTGACGAGATATCTCCACGATTTTTCCTCGAGTTTCCAGTATTTTTGCATTAACGACAACTTTCAAATCGCGACCTTGATTGCCACGCGACCTTCTACATCTTTATTATTCGCTTCTCGAGTTAATACTCACCCGCGTTATCGAGCATTGCTTCTGTAAATCCAATTAGCAGTCAACACTTGGCAATCGAGCCAACGTGCTCGTTGATCATTCCAACGTTTTTACTTTACTTACTGATCAGAAAAGAAGAGAATTCCGTATTAAATATTGAATAACGTGATGCGCGAACGAATTAAAAGAGGAAAAAAATTTCAAAACGTTGTTAAATGTTAAAAACAAGAAATCATCGATGAAAGAGAAATTTAAAAAATATATAGGGGTGCAAAAAAAGGAATTTCAACAAAAAAGAACGAGTCTACTATTCATCTCTTCTGAAAAGAAGAGAAGAAAAAGAACACGCGAGATGCAAATTCCAAGATTTCCTCGAACGAAAATCAAATTATCCAATTCTAGATCTTCTTGATTCGATTCGATACACGCGAATTATGCGGGACCAGACACGACCGAAGAGAGAGAGAGAGAGAGAGAGAGAGAGAGAGAGAGAGAGAGAGATATTCGAGGATTTTATTCTCGATATTTCTGTATCACGGGTATCGTGACGACATGGACGGACGATCATCGTCCATTGTGATGACGTTTTCACGGTGTTGTTTTTACCGTGTCTGGATACACAATGACTGAAAGGAAACGATTACGTCACGATGATGTCATTAGCAAAGGCCACGCCCCCTACGGCGCTACCCCATTACGCCGAATCATCGACCGGATGAATTCTCCAGAATGCAACAGCCCCTCTCTCTCTCGGTCCATCCTCCTCTTCCCTCGACTCATCTTTGCCCGAGAATCGTCCCGAGGTGTAAGAAACTCCGCGGTTAATTCGAATTCGCGGACCTCCGCGCGCGCGTGGATGACCCAACACTATCAATGGTTAATTAAATAAAATTTTTTGCAAGACGACCGGTTAACGAACGATTCGATTTTTTTTTTTTTTCGTATCGTGTGCAAAAGCTCAAAGCTCGTGTACATTGCGGCATGCATTGTATAAATTTGAATTTCAATCGCGTTTCTTTTTATTTATTTATTTATTTTGAAGCTGTTCGCATCGAATCAACGAGATCGAGAGACATTGGAATTCTCTTCTTTCTCGACGAGAGAAAGCAATTCGATTTTTGATGATTGGTATCTCGGTGGTTGGAATGGTGGATCGAAAGCCTGATATAGATATCGAAACATCGCCGCTACCAAAAGAGAAATCTCGGTATCGTAATACGACGAAAAAAAAAAAAAGAAAGAAAAAGGAGAGGAAGTTAGTAGCAAAAGAAGAAGCCGAGGATGACGTAGAAAACGAAAGAAAGAGGGATCATTGATCAGATCGGACGATCGATAAAGGGCCCGGCTAACAGTCATTAAGTCGACTATTGTGAGGTAGCAACACCCGTTTGATTGGTTAATCTACACCTTGGTCCTTTCTGAAACACGATCGATAAAGTACAAAGGCCTGTTGGATGTAGTCGTTTCGACGCACGGCTAATAAATGTGCGTTCTAGCGGTATTGAATGAAACGTTCGTTTTGAATTTTATTTTTCAAACAGCGAGAGTTTCTCTCCCCATTGCTCGGCTTCCCGCTCGATTGTAAATCGGACAAGCCACTGTTCCGTCTCGATTAAATCGCGCATCCCGTATCTCCTTTTTCTCCGAGATACTTTGACTGGAACGAAGAGAGCAAGGTTTTAAAACCTTCACCTTCCGGTCGATGAATGAGCCATCCATCTCGGCGTGGTCGCAAGAACATTTTAATTTCGAATGTTCAAGTGTTCTATACCAGTGCGTTCAAATCGCGCTGGGAATAATTGTACAAAACTCCAACAAACAAAGAATAAATAATAAAGAGGTACAATGTTATCCGACGAATAATTTTTGTACGCACGTTTCTTTCGATCTCCGGCAATTTTCCATTCTCCCTTTCTCTCTCTCTCGTCCACCTTTTCGTTGTGTATTCTCGAACGCTCGTTGGCTCCTTTTATTTCGACTAGGGAGGAGGGGAGGATTGCTGCTTGATTTATTTCGAATCACCGATCGAACGAAGGACTTGCGGTCGGGTTTCGGGGGAAAAAATGGAGTAGGTATCGGCGCGAAGTTGCACGAACGAGCAGCGAAGATCTCGTTAAACAGGCGAAGGAAGTGCTCTGCGGTTTGCCAAAGAACGCGCCTCGCCTGTTTGTTTAACAGGAAGGAGAGTATATCGCGCGCGCACCTGTCCTCCTTCCTCCTCTCCTCGCTTCTTTCTTCTCTCCCTTCTTCCATTATCGAAGGGTTAAAGGGATGGAGAAAAATTCGATCGTTCGACAACATCCTCCTCCTCCTGACTCATCCTCGAATCGAGGGCGAGGAAGAAAGACTCGGCAAAGAAGTAATCGCGGACTCGAGCGAACTCGTGGGGGTGATTGCCACTGAAATGATCGGCGAGACGAGGCGAGGCGAGGCGATGATGCGAGCCGCTTAGCGCGGGGAGACGCGGTTAATAGAGGTAAACGTGGCGTTGAACTGGCGGCCGATTGTCAAATTATCGATAATATCGCTAAACCAACAAGATCATGCGGCCGGTGTCCGCGGGGAGATCGATGGCAATCGGGGAACGAAACCGCAAGCGCAGATTACGTGGATCGCGCTTTGGTCCGTGGCGCAAGAACAACACCACGAGACCGAACCTTCCACACGCGCTCCTTTCAACTTTCGATTCGACCAACAACAGCCTACCTGCATCATCCGTCTGCACGCATACACGCGCATCATCATCATCGCTCCTCTGCTCTCGGAGAACAACGTGTAATCCGCTATTTAACCGTATCGTTGCGCGTTCAACCCGCGCGAGATATAATGCAAGCCAGGCCTCGATAGAAACTCTGTCCGCTTGTGGTCAAACCGTTTCTGGAGGCGCAAGATACGATTACGCTCGATTTCCGACCATCATATCCCCGGCGTCGGATATGATAACGCATACACATCCGAGGATGTCCAATGGATGCAATGCAAATTGATGGGCGTGTCCCCGATCCCACGGATAATAACGATACCATAGGATATATATACGTGGCAGGCTAACGTTCTCACCGATACCTTCTCCAATGTGCGTGTTGCTACAAAGTGTCGATAACGTTGCGCGTAATGCGGATAAATGATACGCTGGACAAGGAATTTATGACTTTTTTATTACCCGATCTTTTCCGATCTCATTATCCGTCGGGAAGGAAGATTCTTCGAAAGATCGGCCAACGATTTCTTTTTGCTTTTCTTTCCACCGCGGTGAGGATTATCGTGCAAACGACCGTGTTTTCCGATCTTCGGGTCGAGTATTAAAATATGTATGCACGAAATCACGGAGAATCGAGAAAGGATAGAATTGAAAGGAGATGTAAATGTAAAGATCGAAATATCCGATTCGATCTCGTTCTTCCGTTCTTTCTCGTTCCTTCTTCCGCGCGTCTGGATTTCGTCCAACCTCGAATAACCTTCGTTTCCCTCCTCTCGTCCATTCTGATCGCTCGATCGTGCCAATTTCTTTCCTCCTTCCTTCTTCTATCCTTCCCATTCTCGCGTCGAGATATCAATTTGCGAACGTTGAATTAATTTCAACGTTCGATTCCTCGAATCGAATCAATGTAACTGGCGTGATGTATCCGGCCTCGAATAAAAACAGACTTTTCTCTCCCCGCACCTCTTCTGCGAACGAATTTTACAACGACAACGAGCAAAGACAATTCGTTTCTTCGCACGAAAATGAACGATAAATGAACGAACGAATTCCGTGGAGATTCGTGGTAAAAAATCGAGATGTGGTCGATGACGAGACAGGAAGACGCGTAAAATATCCAGTTAGCTCGTTTCTTTCGAAAGTAATTAAGTCGATTAAATTTTATTATTACTATGTACATTGCATCTCCGGGATCATAATCGACAAGGCGGGTATCGTAAAATGGTTATTAATCGAAGCCGCACACCGAAAGGGTTGAAAACAATTTTTCTTTCCTGATTTTTCTTTTCTCCGCTCTTTCTCTCTTTTCGTTTTTTCTTCTTCTTCTTCTTCTTCTTCTTCTTCTTCTTCTTCTTCTTCTCGACGCCGTGTTTGGCGCGATGGGGGGATAAATTATAATTCAACCGATAAAGAAGGGCGATGACGGGTCCGGGTAAAAAAAATGCCACGTCGTTTTAAGGATAATTCAGTTGAAAAGAATCTTGATTACGATCTAATTTTGTAGAAGAGGTAGGGAGGGAAGAGGTAGGGGACGGTATAGTTCTTAAACAAACACGGACCAAGCTGGACGAAGTGTCGGATCCTTTGGCGTTCCAGTTTGTATTATCGTATGCGGTGTGCGGGTTCGGAAGACGAGCCGATGCTGACTATGCGAATTCGATCGGCGTCAGTACGACTCCTAGCAATTTCACGCCGGATTAACCGCCACCACGATGGGACAGTGTTTTATCCACTTTATAGAAGCCAGATTGCTCGCGATGCGTGTCCCATTCCTCGATTGCTCAACGGCCACGCTTATTTCCATTTTTAATAAGATCATTACCGCCCCTGTTTTCGCCTCCTCCTCGTCCGAGATAAAACTTTCCTTTCGGGTCGAAAGGATACGAAACTTGCGAACAAGATCACGCCTCGTAAAATCAAACGATCGTGAATAATTTTAACGGATTCTCGAATGCATGCATATAATTATTCGATAAAAAAAAAAAAAAAAAGAAAGAAAAAGGAAAAGAAAAAATTCGAGCTCGATAAAAGACGCACGGTCCCGGAATTCGATGGCACGACGATACGACGGCGGTTCGGATAAGGAGGCGCAAAACCACTTTCTTAGCCGGTTCGCGACATCGCAAATTTCGTTATCCGTTCGGCCGTAATATTACGCGTATCGCAATACCGATAACGCTAATTATATTTTACGATACGATCATTATGGCGATCGGTACATTCAGAAGTCGCCGCCCAAGGTCATCATTCGATACGAGAATAAATTTCTGGTTTCCGTGAAAGCAGCGCGTTTAAACGCGAGGATAGGACGGTTGTTGCAAGCTTGAAACGAGGGAATCACGATAGGGAATCCGAGGAGCACGAGAAACACAAAGACGAGGTGAGGCGAGGCGAGGCGAGGCGAAACGGGACGGAAGAAATCACAATCCACACGATTGATTTTGTTCCTCGAATCGAGCTCGCTCTTCCCCTCCACGTCTAATTCCCCAATTTGAATTTGCACGCGCATGCGCTCGAAATCAGCCCGGATTCCCCGGCAATCAAAAGGAAATGGAGGGCCGATCGAACCGATCTTTCTCTGCTCGCCCGATCTCAACCGAAGGGACGATCATTTACCAAGACGTATATATAAGACGGGGTGTACGACTCTGTAGACAAAAATAATCAAGTGTGATTGCTCGTAATGACGGGGCTAAGCTGTCCAGCTTAACAAATGATAGTCCTTGGAGCAGAGGGAACGAGAAAAGTAGGAATAAAAGGGTGGACAGAGAGGAGAATGGGAGTCTGGTATCCAACCCGGGGCCAGATCGGTAATCGATCCGATCCGCATGGAAAACACCGCAACGATGCGCGGCCGTTTCTTATTAATAGGCAGCCTCTCTTCTTCCTTCGCCCCTCTCTCCTCTCTCCGCTTCCCCAAAATTCACCGATCCTCCATCTCGATCCTTTTCGAATAGAAGAGGTCGGAGATCGGCTCACACGCTCCTCCGTCTCCGCGTCCCAACTCCCCGCGTCTTTTCGATCCTCGTGTCAACGCAGAGTATTTATTTCTTTCTCGTTCCTCCTCCGTGAGAGAAACGTGCCACGAATACGCGTTCAAGTATTTCTGTCCTTGTTCGGCGAATGTGTTACGGCACCATCGATACTCTTTATCCGTTGCGTTTTATAATTCATCGGTAAAAGTTCCCGTGCGATCGATTCTTTTACGGAGAAATTAGAGACACTTTCATTCCATGTTTCTTAAACTTTCGCCGATCTTTCGTCTCAAAGTTGGGGCTTATCCTTTCGCTTCAAATATACGAGCCTCGAAATTTCGCTACAACAACGCTTCACGCTGCGTATTATTTTCTCCATTTTTCATCTTTTAAGCTGACAGTTACGGTTAGATCGCACGATTTTATCGCGAACACGATTGAAGAAAGGGTATAGATTTAACTCTTCCTCGCTGATTCGTTTTATTCCTCAAACATCGCAATGGTACACTATACTCTCTGGATACTTTGTCTTGTTTCTGCTTCTCTCGCGTTTATAGAAAATTTCGAGCAACAAACGTAAGCTCGTATACGTTCAAATGTTGCTTGTTCCCAACTTATTTAAACTGGTGCAAATGGAGTAAATTGTACGAATTGTATCATTCCCTTATATCGAACGAATGGTGCTCGGGTAATCAACATTTCCGTTTAACATTTCCGATTTTTTCACCCGAAATGAAATCATACAGGTGGATCGATCGGAAATTTTCTAAACGCGCAAAGGGAGGCGAATCGTTCTAGGAGGGAGACGAAGGAGGGAGAAAGAAAGGGAAGGAATGAAAAAGCGAAAGAGGAAGATAGAACTGGAGGAGTAACAGGCGGCTACCGTCCTCGGCAGCCTTAATGAAGGAGAACAGAGGGCGTGCTCGGGTGCACCGGCCAGTAAGCAATGTATCCAAACCTGTAATTATGTAGCTTGCTATACATCTCATCCATAACGGTTATTAACAGGAACCTGACGTCTCTTGCTACTCCCCCCTCCTCCCCTCGCCCCGCTCGTTCCATCTCCTTCTCACGCCTCGAGTTTCACGTTCGTTTCATTATATTTTCTTTTTCGTTCTACTCGATCGACTCGGCGACACATTGGCATGGGGCCCCGTATTAAAAATAATTTATCTCCTCTAACTCGCGCCCGAATTAGAAAATTACCGGTTCCGCGTAGTTCGTAACGCGTCGACTTATCGAAACTTATCGTTCGATCGATCAACAGAATTAGCCTCGTATATTTATCTATGGGGCGAGAAAATAGCAAAGCCGCCAGTTGGCCAGTTGGTATTCCAATTCCTCGAACCATCAAGCTCAATGTGATGGAAATACAATCGAATCTCGAAGAAAGAGGTAATTTTCGAGTTAAGATAATTGCTTCGTCTTAACTGAAATTTCCGAGAGAAGAGAGAAGTTTAAGGAAACGAAAATTCCATTCCATACAAAAGGATTGATATTTTTTCAATTCAAAAAAAAAAAAAAAAAAGAAAAATTCGTAAAGAATCGTCTTTCGCGTCCAAAATTCCACTCGAGACTTTTCACGGCATCTCACGCAGAAAGAGGACAATATATCAATTGCTCGAATCGTGACACATGTACAGGGACAAATTTCGAATCGTACAAGTTAAAGTATTCGAGTTTAAATAACGTTCCTAACCATGTGTCAAATAATCCAAGTTAAATCGAGTTTATATTTCAACTTTCAAGAGGCTTTCGGAGCGCGGCAATAAAGGAACAAATGAACAAATCGTATACAGCTTTATACAGGTCCCCGCGTAAATGGAACGAAACGAGTTAACCTCGTTGTTACTAAACTCGAGAAGGGAATAAAAGAGTAAAACGCGGCTATGATTTACGTGATTGACGAGATGTTCTCCAAGAACGAGTTGTACGCGTAAAATACGAAGGAGACAGGCCGAATAAATTTCGAGACAATAACGCGTTCCCGCCACCTTGGCCAGGAAATATTATACCGGGAACACCGTTCGATGTTGCGGTATCGAGCGGCTGACGAGCATCGGCCAACGTAATTTTCCCTCTTCGGTAATGATCGTTTATAGCCAATCAAGATCGCGTTAAGTTCAGTAACGAGCACCGTGTCAACCGGTGACAGCGATCCTAGAAAATTACAAGGCTGGAACGTTGTATCTATCCGTGAAATACGAGGCAACGAGTCTCGTGGCAATTAATTCACGCGCGGGAAGAAAACTTTACTTTTCGATAATCGACCTTCGGGGCGTGGATTATTTTACACGCCGCGTGATGATCTCGATTCAAGTTCTTCGGGATACACGATTTTTTGCCGATATGATCACCGTGTCGATCATCGTTGCAACTCGAGAAGAAATTCTATTGTGAAATTACACACCCGATATTATTTTTTATAACAACGAAATAATGGATTCGACGACGCTTATTCGATAATCTACGTTCTCTCCATTCTTCTTGCCCCCTTGTATAAATTCCAAAGTGAGTCGCGGTAAAATATATTTGTTCCGCGAAGCAATTCCGAATGTTTCGCAGCTCTCCCTGGAAATCGCAAATCGTCGTTTGGCTCCTCGAAGTTAGGAACGAGGACACGGAACGGGGAAGAGGAATCAGAGACCGGAAACCGCGGCCAACTAATTTTACGATATAAAAAGAGGGCCGGAGCAACTGTATAGCGTTCGAAGGTAGACAAAGAACTGGCAACCTGTCATCTACGGGTAATCTAACCTCGCCTCGGTGTGGGTGGATGCCCGAGCCAGAGGAGAGCGAGATCAACGAAGGACGTAGCCGTCCCCCCTTCTCCCCACGTTTTTTCGTTTCCTTCATCTTCCTCGAATATGGAAGAAAAATGTCGAATCGACGATGTTCGACGGGGGACAATCTCGGTTTCGGTTTTCGAGAACGAAGCGGAAAGTAAGCGAAGCGATTTATATGGGCCGCGGTACAGGCAGGGAAAGGTGTCTTATTATAGAGCAAGGGTGTAGGGACGACAGAGGTCAGGGGGGGGAGGGAAAGGGGATAAATTTTTTTTTTTTCCTCGAGGTTTATTGCCGAGGCCGTAGTCACAGTCGGCGCAAAAAACGGGCAGTTACCTAATGAGCGGCAATTGAGTGGCGACCAATTACAGGAGAGGCCGGTCCAGCGCATAAAATGCAACCGTCCAATGAGCACTGTTCACCATCTCTGCCCTTTCCTTCTCCTCTCCTTCTTTCTGCCCGCGCTCCTTCACTCTTTTCCTTTTCTCTTTCCTTCCACCTCTGCCATTCGTACACCGATCCTCTTCGTTCGAATCTGTTCTGCTCGCCAGGGAGCGAGCACGAAGTCGCGATCGTCGACGATATGGAAAATCGTGCAGGAACGAAAGGGAGAGAAGCGGGAGGAGGGGAGGAGAGGGAAGAGGACGCGCGCACACACGTGTGTCGTTTCGTTTTCGTTTCGTTCCTCGCGCTTGGTTAACGCGTACGAGGCAGAGCGGTACCGGAAATTGGCGTACGTCACGAAATCGAAGGCTCGGTAGCCTCTAATATGCTCGATCGAATCAACGAGGTGGTGGTGGCTCGCCGCCGGTTACGGAAATAATGCACACGCCTCCCTCCCTCTCTCTCTCTCTCTCTCTCTCTCTCTCGGTTTCGTGAATTTCCCCGCGTTCGATCACCGCGGTTGATAAAGTCAACGTTGGTTTATGACTCGATGCTCGAATCGTTTTTCTGCACGAAAAACCCTTATCGACCGAGTTTCGTTATTGGATTATGATCGTTATTCCCGAGGCGAGGATCATATACCAGGATCAAGAATTTTTGCATGGTACGACGAAGGCCGGTTTGCGTTTCATTAAAACGCGTCTCTTAAGAGGCTGTTGGAGAGGCGACGAAGCGATAAATCTTGTTCGATATTTAATCGATCTTGTCGAAAAGGCGGTAATCATGGTTAAAAAAGGAGAGGCGACGTGATGGATAATAGCATGAATTTTTGAACGAGATCATAGCGTATCATCATCGAAGATAGTGCCTTTTGGTCACGAAACCGATCGAAAACGATTATTGTACGAGAAGCTACGAGGGACAAAAGTGAAGACGTCAACGCGACTAGTGACGTTGATTCGACACGCCACCCCGTGTTCGTTAAATCGTTTCGTATATATCTTTGGTACAGAATGTGAGAAAGAAAGCGTAACGCTTTATATTCTCTTTTTATCTCTCCATCTTCTTCCACTTACTCTGCTCTGGAAGTAATTTCGTGCACCGATTTTCTCCACGTTCGAAACTCTTCGGGTTCGGTCCGTTACTCATTCCATCGCATCGACGAGTCGAATAAATCGTAATAGAATTTTTAAAAGCTCGATGCATCCCTGACTGAATTAACCGCACGCAACGACAACCGCTTCCTTTTAGATAGGTTCTCTTTAGCCGCAACTATCGCCAACTATTCCCACTTTTTATTTTTTCCATCCTTCGTATAATGCCTCTCTGTCAGTTTATCGCGGAATTAAAAAATTGAAATTGCGAAAAAAAGTGTTTACTTTTTTTCGAGCAGACGCAACGAGAAGAAAAACGGCGACGAATATTGGTCGAACGATAGATCGAATCCGAGCCTTCTCCTAGAAAGCTGCGATCGGAATCAACGTTGCGGAATCATTCTCATTGCTTGAGCGTTAATGGATTATTAATAAGAATTTATACCGCGTGTACGCCGATATACTCGAGAAAATGTACGATTTGCGTTCACGGCCGCGGCAACCATTAGAGGAAAGGTAATAATATTTAATTGCATTTTACGACATCCCCGGTTTGCTGTTAATTGTAATTGCCATCAAAGATGGCCGCGCGGTTAGCATACAGTGTTGCCACGATAAGCAGATCTTCGGTACACTGTCACGCGAACCGGCGATATCTTATCCGTCCTTAGCTTTCCCCTATTTTTCTTAACTCGTTCATGGCAACGCGTTTATATTCCCTTCTTTTCTCCGTCCTTTCCTCCTTGCTTCCAGATTAGGGGAGAAAAATAATCTGGAAACATGGCGGGGCAACAATGTTACTGACCCCGTAAATGTCACCCGCCACGTTTCACGTCGCGCACGCAAATTCTCCACGCTGTACCGCGCAATGTCGCGCTAATCAAGTCGCCTTGCTATAAATTTGTTCCACGTCTCTGCGGTTTTACAGCCCGCGCTAATTCCGGTGACAAGCGTCAAGAGCATTTTCGAGCATGCCCCCGATTCGTCGATTAAACTTGCGTTTATAATCGATACACTTCAAATTCTTTGTTCCATTTGATTGAAATTGCGAGAGGAATTGTATATTTCCAATTATAAATTTAAACTTTCGCTCGTTTAAAACAAGTCTCATCGACTTTCATCGCGATTCGCATATATATATATATATATTCCGCATAATCTCACGTGTAATGTAAATAATAACGTAGAATAGAATGTTCATTTTGCGCACATCCTGTGAAAAGTTTCTATCTGAACTACTCGCACGGTAAATTACGACTGATAAGCAACAACGTGATGGTATCGCATAAGGGGAAGTAAACATGCGCGATGCGCCATACGCGTGCCTAGTCGTGTAAATAAACACTAAAAGAAAGAATAAACGATACGAATATACGAAATACTGACATTAAATTACAAGAAAATAATCTTCGATAATCATTTAGCCGTTAAGAGACGTATATTAAATATACGCCAAGTAGAAACGATTTATTATTCGAAAATTGCAGAGATTAACGCGATGATTTCGCAAAAATTGTTTCGTTCGAAAGATAATTATCTCTGCGTTGTAGCGCAAAGGAATCTTTTCTTGTTTCACGTAAAAATTGTTTTCTTTTATCCATTCCGTAATTCGTTCCTCGATACATGTATATTTATACTCTTCCCTCCTAACTAAAAATAGTGGAAAAAAGAGGATTCTTTTGAGAATTTTCTCTGATCAAAGAAGTTTCTTTGATCTTTCCGATCGATCGATCGAAAAAAAAAAAAAAAAAGAAAACACACATTCCTCTCGCTGCACACACACACACACACACACACACACACACACACACACACACTTGCTCAATTAAACTCATTGTCGCGAGCTTCAATTTTCAATAAAGACGTTACGTTCAACTATTTCAACGGTTTCAAAGATTTTTTCTCGCGATAAGATTAACTCCTTGCTAACTTAATGTTCACTCCTTATCTCAACGATTCACCCAGTCGACAAACTCTCGACATTTTCATTAAAACGACGCATCGGTCCCTCCCCGCCGCCAACCGTTTCCGCGAAACGGTGGATGAATACGCCAGTGGACGGCTCGCGTGCATTCGCCTTCCTCGAACTACGCCACTGTGATATATGCTAATTGCAATTACACCGCGTGTACGGTATCGGCCGACGACTGCACGATGCACCGTGAGCTCCCTATTCTCGGTGCCCCGCGTGACGGACCGCGGAGTTCCGCCAACTTTCCGCTAACTTACTAAACTCAAATTTAACCGGATCTCATTTACCTCCACTTGTTCCACCCTACACCTTATACTACCCCCCTGCCCCTCGTCCAAGTAAGCCGGATTAACTCTGCCACGAATTGAATTATATCGCCGTTCCAAGACATTATCTCCGCCTAGTCTCAGCGATTCTTACCCTCCCCTACCTCCTCTTGCCTCCCGTGTTTTTCCAGCCCCTTCCACAAGTCACGAAGAAGAAAACGACGACATTGATTTATCGCGGTGAAATCGCGGGAGGAGAAAAGAAATTGGAAGAAATCTTTTGGAAAGAGAGAGAGAGAGAGAGAGAGAGAGAGAGAGAGAGAGAGAGAGAGAGGAAGAGAATTGGAAAATTGAAATATTATTATTAAATAATATTTTCGTTTAAAGATTAAACGAACACGGGGAAATATATTATTTTCTATTTACACCTTGGATTTCTGGTTAATTAAAATAATAAAAAGCGCAAGATGATTATCGATTACGTTTTATCTTTCGTTTTTTTTTTATTTCCTAGTGTTTAAAAAGAGATTAAGTTTTTTTTTTACACGTTATGTAAATGCACATCGAGCATATCACGTTATGTAAAATAATATTACTTCGATACACTATGTATTATGATTTAATGATATTAAAGGTAGAAAGATTATTTATTCCAAGTCTCTATTTAAATCTCTATTCATATCATGTGTGATGATAATATATATATCGTATCGTATCGATAATATATATCGTGTGACAAAAGAAAGAATATGCGAAGAAAATCACACATCAAATACAAATGAAACGTATTAAAATCTCAATTACGCGTGACTCGTGCGTGACTCGTTTATTATTTGAAATTTTTATTTCTTCTGGTATAATTCTAATTATTTCAAAAAAAAAAAAAAAAATTTTCCTGCTCCAAAAATAAAATAAAATTTATTTTAAAATTTATTTTCTCCAACCTTGGCGACGAACAAAAACGAGGAATTTCACGCTGCCGGACACCGTTCCGCATTTTACACGGTCGGATTAATCATAAAAGGAATAATAAATTTATTTCGCGATCAAGTACTACTCGTTGAGATTTATAATAATGTTCCTAATCGTTGTTACCGGGCATGATTAAATTCGTTCGTTCGTTGCCGGTCGTTAGAAAAGTTTATCGTGCAAAATGATCGACATTTTTATGCAAACGTTCGTGCCCCGAATGCATTAGAAAAACATACAATGGGATCGTACCAAGCGGCATTATATCGACGTTAAATAAAACGAAACAAAGCACGCGACTCGATACGAGATAGACTCGTTTGCTTTCCCGATTATCGTTTTATGAAATCGATTCTTCTCCTATCTCTCCTATACATCCTATTTACTTAATTCCGTTTCGCGAAACGTATAAATAAAATAAAAGAACAAGTCAAAAATTGGTCAAGAAGACAATCTCTTTTATCACCGATCGTGTCGACGATCATAATAATTTTTCATTGGCGAAGGAAAAGAAATTTCTTTTATCACCGATCGTGTCGCGTCTACCTTCTTTACCAAATTTCTTTACCATTGTTAACTCGTGCCGACTCGTGGAAAAATCTCAACGAGAAATATCTCGCAACGATCGTGACCAGACTTTTCTTTCTTCTTATCAAGATAAAGAAATTAACTAGGATAAAAGTGTCGGAATCGATCGAGACGATCGAGACAAAACTAGAGAGATTTCGCGTCGACAACGATTGGCAGACAGTTAGTGGAATGGCAGCAGGATTATCCGTATTCGCCAAGGCACGCTCACGATAGATAATATCGGTAGGGGCACGCAACCGTAATAGATTTGCCACGATTTGGCACGGTTCATCGAATCTACCAGACTACGTTTCGTCATTCACGGATTGACGGATTGATCTCACGATCGGCCACGTTCGCGATTTTTGTGCCGCTTTTTCAATCCCCAATCGAGAAGAAGGAGTAATTGAGTCGTCAAAAGTCGTCGTTTTAACTCTGTACGTGCGAGGGGCACCACGATTTACACGTGGAGTCACGATCGTACCATTTTTCATCGATTTTAGGCATCCATTTGTCGCTCGTTTTATACGTTTCGCGAGGAGCTGCTTCGCATTACAGTTTAATTAACTCGTTCGTTCGAGGAAAAATAGATACGAAAATGTTTACGTTATCCTTGTATAGCGGGCCGGGACGTTCGCGTTGCAATAAACTTAATCGAGAAAAAGAAGGGTACACGTTACGTTTCCTCAAAAATCGTAAATACATTAGTATTTACGCAACGATTCGGTAAATAAAGCCGTAACCGATAAAAATATCCGATGTTCGCATGTTTGTCGAAGGGGGGCGAAGGAAAAGGAAAGAAAAGAGGAGCGAAAGCGGACGGTTGGAGAACAGCTCGTTTCACCGTGCAATATCTGAATTATATACGCACTCGTAAAACTTGTAATACTTCCTAATTGCGCGTCGTTCCTTCTTGGCCGCGCGTTTTGTAATTATTAGCCGGCGCGTATATCGGCGTAATTATGCGACACTTTGATTTGCCCGAGCATTCATCGATTTACACGCGTTTATAATACGCGTCCCTCCCTTCGGATCGTCCCCGCCCATTCGGCCGAGCTACCACATTTTATCTACGCCTTTCGTTAATCGAAACGCCGAGCGCATTTCTTTCACGGGCCTTTTACTTTATCTACAGCTTCGGAGAAACACGTGTAACAGAAGATGCAGTTTGCTTTTACGATACAGAGTACTACGCTCCACGATTAACTCTTAACGCGACCTTATCGATAACCAATCATCGACAATTCGATGACAAAATACTATTTTCCAATTATTATCAAGAGTCTCTAATAATAAGCATTATCCGTTATTAGTCTTTCCTCTAACGCTTAGCGATTAAGTAGATTCTATCGCAAATAGATTCGAACATTGACAAATCAGATTCCTTTGTAAAAGAGGTTTTAAAAGAGAAGCGATATTTTTATATAATAGACTTGAATTAAGAAAACAAGTTCAAGTGGATAGAATCGAACATTTGTCGAATAGATTTAGAAGTTTGATGAGTAAAAATTCTTCGTTGAAAAATCAATTTTCCTTTGAATCGATCCTTTTGCATCGAAATTTGATACAGTTTTTTATAAACGCACGTATTGAACTTGATCCCATCATCGATTATCGCTCTTCGTTTCATCCTAATTACGTTAATTTCAAGGGACGGGAAAATTTTTCCTCGCCCGATTCGTAACCGATTCCTTTTCATCCTTCTCTCGTCGTCTACCGTCCGACTTATTCTTTCCTCCTTCGCGATAAGCACCGCCGAACCACGACCAGTTATTCTGTTGCAAGGGACCACTTAAACACCCAAATGGACTCGATAATTTCATATTGATTTACCGTTCATCCCTCCACCACGCCTTCCTCTTTTTAATCCCTCTCCTCCTCTTCTTAAATCGTACGAGTTTTTCGTCGTGCAAAAGACTAGCGAGACAGAATCTGACCCGAATACGAGAAAATTCGCCCCTCGTGTTCTCAACGTCGGGCAATGACGATAATTATCGTGCCAATGATCGAGAAAAAGCATCGAGCTGCCCAGGTTGAATCGGGTCTGACGGTATGCGAACTCGTGACGCAAGAATTCTGGAATATCTATTCGATGCCCGATCGTTGCTCCACGTAATTGCACGTAATTGATCGTCCGGCCGAATTCTCGATACGTTCGTTAAATATCGATCGTCACGTAGCAGGGCAAAAAGGAACACCTTTCGCGGTTGCCTACGCGATAAACAAACTTCTCTCATTTTTAGTTGGACCGTGTGGCCAAATGATTTAAGGCAATGTCCGACCAATGGCCAATTAAATGCGGGCACGTAAATGCATGTCAATCTTGCGACAAAGCTTGGGAAAACAGATTTTTTGAAACGATGGATTTTAGCGGGAAATTTAATAAATCAGCTTTTCACTTCGACGAGATAAACGATTTTACCGACGATTTTTTCCTTATTATTTACAAATTCGATTAGATGTTAATTAAATTATCTTGATTGTCTTTGGTAAAGAAGAAAGTTATTGACAAAAAAATTTGACAAAATATAGAATAGTTTACACGTGTCGAATATTCGGTCAAGATTTATTGTATGCACGTCACGAACGGACAGTGAACGTGTTAAATTGATATTAGATATATAAAAGAAAGTACAAATCCAACTGTTCCTTATGGAAAGAATTTACGAAATAAAGTAATTCGTAATAAACATTTTCAAATGATATTTCCTTATGGAAACACTTCATTCCGTTTGATTATGATTATTCTCTAGCTTCGTCCTATATATCCGCGTGTTTTTGCCCGGTTATCTTTCAATGGCTACGCAACGCGACCCGATTCTCATAGAAATCTTTGATCTAGGCAACAAGTTGCACGCGAGCAACGAAGGAAGTCGCACGGTGGAATCATAGTCAACTCGTTAAACACGCGCTCGTCCCCCTTTCTCCCTTTGAAATCAACGAAACGCGTAAAACGCTTTATAAAAAAAAAATATACGTCTGATTTTTTTCGTTTTTCGTTTCAAACGAATGAAATACATTAGCATGAATCGTTAAACGTTAAACGTTTCCGCGAGGATTGGATGATAATTAAGCGTTTTATTGGAGGTAGATAAGAATTACCTGAGAGGGGGGTTAATCAACGCGGTGAATGTTTGCTGGTTCCTCGGCTAAATTCACGTAACTGCCGACAATTACTAATCATCCGTGCGACCAAGATCTGCTGCAAGAAAATACTGACAAATAGACTCGTAAAATCCATCCTCTTTTTTGCCATCCACCGTGATTGGAATAATCGTATACGCTTTTACGTTTTGTACTCAACTTATGTTCATCGATATTTCTTTCGTGTATTTATATTTATATTTATATTCCGTGAAAAATTTGCGAAGAGTAGAAGATAAGACGAGTAACAACGTATCACGTTGCCTCTGTAAAATAAGAACGCGATATTTCTTTCTTGAAATCACGAAATTCACTTGATCACTTCGTCGTTCGATCATCCGTCTTAAAAAGATTCATTCGCCTTTAATGAATGAATTCTTTCTTTCTCTTGTAATTTTTGTTGGTTGATTGGTCGAGAAAAGAAACACGTTTGGAATTTTTCTACTCCCCGGTCAATTAGGCATACAATTTTCTGTAAAACGTGAAAAGTCAATTTGTTGCACGTCCCTCTATAAAATATGTCTTGCAAGAAGAAGAATGTATGAATTGGCCACGCGAGGAAGGGTGGCGAGACGACCTTTCGAGCCTTGGCTGCGTAAACCCAACTCGGCTCTAATCGTCGCTCGCACACGCTCGGTTCACGTTCTCTCGTTGTTCGCCGCTTCAGACCGAGGACTTTGATAACGATAATTAATGTTGCCCGGCGTTGATTAACCCACACGCGATACCCATGTGCCCTTCCGCCACTTCCTCCACTCGTTCCTTTCTTCCTTTCCCCCAACGGTAACCACACCTTCGTTCCAATCCCCTTTCGCCCCTCGTTTCCTTCGTATTTCTATTCACATGTGATCGCGTTCCTCCGTTGTTGCCTCTACGATCACGTTCTACGTGGTCTCTTTTAGGATTAGAAAATTATTATTATTACCTTCCAATCTTATCATAAAAATTGTGAAACGCGCACGATAGATGGTAGGCTTATCGGCGAGGATCGATCGATATTATATTTACATTAGAAGTTAGTTTTGGAAAAGATGGAGCAGCAACTTTCTCCGTTTCTCAATTTCTTCGCGGCCCATCGATGCGAAATTAATCATGCGAGCTAACAAGTAAGTTCTGAGAATCCATTAAGCGGCGTGGCCGGGGACCATGGCCATATTAACTGGCTTCCACGATATCGTCATTAGGAATCTTAATATACGGGCCAAACAACCGAGGTGATCCATGATTCCCGACAAGTGCGATTGTCCGCTAAAATGAATATAAATCAAACGTTCCGTCTTCGAGAGGGCCGGAGTGCCGTGTAATGGCCTCGCGACCGAATCGCCCGGGTAAACGACCCTTATTTGTTTTGCAACAACCAAAATGGCCGAACGCCCGAATGGAGGAATGGATCGACCCTTGATGCCATTTCGTGCCTCGTAGCCATACGAATCCGAGAAGGTCGAATTCTGAAGGAGGAAAAAGCAAACTTGGTGGTCAAAGTTAGGCCGTGAGTGAAAGTTCGAATCGAAGGCGTTTTATCTCTTTTCGGTGAGTCGTCTAGACGGCGATGGGCCGACAGAAAAATTCTCCGGGGAAATGCTCGCGTTCGGGTCGATTTACGAGCACCGCCAACTTTTAGTGGACCATCGCGTAAGTGGATCTTCGAAAGGTCTAATCGTAAGTGCCTCTTCATTGCTTCAGTGCGTGCACCCGTCCACCAGATAGCGGAATATCTCGGTAGAAAAAAAAAAAAAAGAAAAAAAGAAAGAAGGTGAGGAAAGGAAGAAAACGAGTGGCTACTCTTTACTAACTGATCAAGACCGTGGCATCTAATGGCTTTGCCACGCCACGTGACCCTCGAACGCTTAATGCGGGTCAGCAGGTGATCGCTGCAGGTCGCTCGACGACAGAGCTCTACGCTACGAAAATTCCTCGACAAATTGCTCGAAAACGAGCGTAACATATTGACTCGATTCCAATATCGAAACGATTTATCGCGTTATGTGAAAATTCGTGGCGTAAATTTCTCTCGAAAACATTTGCAAGAGTTTGACGTATCGTCGATGTCGGTATCCTTCCTCCCAGTATCGTTAACGAATCGCGATTTTAAAATGGAAAGGTCGAAGCGAATAAATTCGCGGTCTATAAATTTGTCTATAGATTGGTAAAGGTATCGAGGTAAAAAGTTGACAGGCGGGGAAGGTTGTTGAAAAGGCGACGCAAAGCTGGTCGTGGCGTTATCGAGGTGGAATAGCGGGACGACTTCGTGGTGGGCCTGCTATCTTAACCGAATTTAGGGAAAACACTTTGCTCGGTGGCCACCGTCGCCAGGAATGCTTGTCCTGCCACCGAGAAGCGGTCGGTATTCCTGGCATCCTCCCTCGGGTCGAGGGCCGATGCGCTTCCAAATCGACGATCGTGTTAAACTCGTGTTTCCTAATGGATTCTCGGAATCGTCATTCGCTCCTCGAATCACTCAAAACGATTGGTCGGAACGAGCAGCAGTTTATTCCATTCGCGATTCGTTCGAGTTCTTCGGGAAACGGTCGATTCGCCGGAAAACAATGTCTGTCTCTATCGTTTCTTCATCGATGCCTTCTAAATTATCCTTTTCTCTTTTCACTCTTTATCTCCACTTCTATCTTTAACATATATATATATATACTTCATTCGCTTCGTAAAAAGTATCTATCGAGTCGACGATATTAACGAAAATAGAGATCGTGTGAATCGCTACAACCCCAAATCAAATTTCGACTCTATCTCGTTTTCTCGTTTCCGTGTGATATTCGAATCGAATGAGAGCCGAGCTGGTCCCCAAAGATAATTCGAGCGAAGTTTTCTCCTCGACGAGATAATTCGTTCGAAGCGAAGCGAAGTATCCGTGCTATCCTCCTTCGAATTCGTCCTCTGGAATGAGAGTTTCTCGTGGAAGGACGACGGACGATGGCTTAGATGGCTCGTTCGTGGCGCGGAACTAATGACGAACACGGTGACGAACGACGACAAAGAACTGTTAGCGCGGCGGGCACGAGGAGGAGGGAGATTGGCAGCGCGACGAACAGGAGAACGGAGATCCGATAAAACGGCGCGTTTTGCTACGCTGCCTTTCGACCAGCTAACACCTGCGGCCTCGGCTACTCAACCACCTTGCCCGCCTCTCTATTGTTCGCGATTAAAGGACAAATCGAATTGGATGCTCGTAGCGCGGGACGAAAAAAAAAAAAAAGAAAAAAGAAAGAAAAGAAAAAAACAAAAACCCGATCGGGACTCGTCTCTATTAGCGCGACTCCACTCGAGGGAGATGGAGACGCACAACAGATCGACCATCGAAATTCGTTGGTGGCGATAATGTTGAAGCGTTTCGTTTCATGCGCAATCAGATACCGGACGAATTAACCGACCACTCGGACAACATATGTCAGCAACGTTGTAACCAACTTTATCGAGATCGCGGTAACGACCACTTACGTTCTTAAGACCATAAATTAGGATATTTCTTTTCAGTTCAATTTATCTACGCGGTAAAGCGAGTCTAATGGGTCGGCGTAGTCGAAGAAGTCATCCGCCGTTGTATCGTTGTGGTCGTTGTCGAAAGAGTGGAGAGAGAGAGAGAGAGAGAGGAATACCGGCGTGTCCCGTCAAGCACGACCATTAAAAAACTTTTTCCTCGGGAGAGAAAAATTTAGTCGTAGAGGGTTGCCGAAAAAATGCAAACAGTGTCCGTCCAACCGGATGAGAGGAGATTGAATCGAAGGAAAGAAGCGATCAGACGCGCCACGAGTCCCGTCCAATTCTCGTCTCGCGAACGCGGAAAAAGAAGAACAATCTCTTCGGTCTGGCGAAGCGTGTCCAACCTCGTTAACAAAAAACTGCCCCCCAGAAAATCGATCGACACGCGCTTTCCGTGTTCCTTTAATTGACTCGGGAATATTAACGAGAATTCCACGAGATTCGAGATCTCTTTTTCGTGGCTAATCGACGCGATTTAAAAAAAAAAAAAAAAAAAAAAAATGGAAAAGAAGAAGAGAAGAAAGAAAAAGAAAGAAAGAGAGAAAAAAGAAACACAATGTGGCAAACTTTTATCCTCGTGACACGTAATCCCTAATATCAAAGTAAATGTCGTATTTCGGAAACGACACTTTCCGCCCTATCTCTGCAAAGAATCTCCACAGTCTTGCGCGTATTTTTAGGACGTCCGTAATTACGAGTATAATTTTACCGGTCGTTAAGGCACGCACCTGCCGATAATCTAAACAATCTTGTCCTACGAAGAGATCTGATAAGGATATTACCGTACCTCTCGCGGTACATGACTTCGTTGTTTCAACGTTGCGTTACTCGAACTCTAAGTATTATAAAACGAGTACAATACCCGGTTGCAACGAGGTATCAACCGTGCTTCTGACTAAATTGGTTAACCCCTTGTCGCTTTACAATCGTATTTCATTAAGACCGGACATTGTAATTTATTATTTGATCGCACGGCACCGAATTACATCGATGCTGAAAGATACTGGAAGGAAGGAAAGAAGGAAACAAAAAAAAAAAAAAAGGAATATTGAAACTTCAAACGTGACTGGATTGTTGACCGTTGGTAATTGTTCCGTGCTCGAGGCGTTCCTAGATCTATCTAAATACCGCGTAAATATGGCGTGATATCTAAATATTAGAGTTTAAATATTAGTGTTTCACGAAAGATGGATAAGAAATAGATTATTATTACTATATCGTATTTTTTTGCATATTATGAAATATGGCGAAAGATACCAACCGTTATCTTTCATCGTGGAACTCTTTTTTCTTAATTAACCGGACGGTTTTTTAATCGAAGTTTTTTTTCTTTTTTTCTTTCTTCCGAGCGTGTCTCTGCTCATCGCGATTTTTGCCCTTTTATTCGCTACTTCCTTTGCTTCTTTTCTTCGTTGGATGTCGATGCAATCTCGACGAGCGAGGAACAAGTTAACGAGGTGAACGCTACGTTTGATATTTACTCGGGTCCCGCCTTGGGTCTCGTTTTATTGAGTCATATATCAAAACTCGGCGGTTGAAAATGTCAGAGAAGGGGGGAGGGAAAGCGACGATATCGTGCCCTTCGAATTCCCGGATCCGTTAAGTGAATATTACCGATGTTTCGACAGTTGATGATAAAATGAATAAAAAGAATAAAAAGAAATTATTTTGCGAATTTTAAACATCCCCGAGACTCCTACGTGCCTATTGATGATGATCTTGGATATAATTCTCTCGGGATATAGAATCTTTCCACTCGAATCATCATCGAAGAATTCGAAGAAGAGTTCAAATTTAATTGAAAGAAATTGTTCAAATCGCATAGAAAAATATATATGAATTTTAGCTAAAAGTATAACGAATAACATATTTAGATGGGCGGATAAAAATCGAGGCATCGAGTTAACGGGCCAATGGCAAAGATTAAATCGAATTCGTCCGATTCATACGATTATTTTACGAATTTTAATTGGGATTGGCCCGCGGACACACTGGTTCCCTGGTTGAAACGGCGCGGTGGATAGATTGAAACGTTCGAAAGGAGTACACGATTCCTCGATACAAGCGTGGGTTTCCTCCAGCCCGTGGCCCACATTCCAATAAATAACGAAACAAAGGAGCTGGAAATTTCACCCCTCCCCATCTGCCGTTTCGGGCTGCCGCCATATTTACATCCGATAACGAGCCGCCAGCAGATATTTACATTTTTAATAGCATAAACCTACAGACCTGACGGCCCGTTCCAATAATATTTCCCTTCCACTCCGACCTTCCCTTCCTCCCTCGTCATCAACGACCCCACCGTGGACGCCATTTATTAGCCCTAATTGATCGAAAGGGGTACGTAAACCTTTCCTCCTCCTCTCCCTCCCTCTCCCCCTCCCTTTTCCTTTCCTTTTCTTCTTCTTTTCTTTTCCCTCGTTCCGCGCATATGGGGCTGTTTTACCCGCGCTTCTCCGAGAGAGGACCTTCCTTTTCGAGAGAGTAAACGAGAGAGGGGGGGATAACGAACTAGGGAGGCTGAAATCGCACCCTCGTTCACCGCACGGCACATGACGCGCCGGCAAACTATCAAGCCCCGAGTTAACAGGTGATCGTTATAAAAATGAAGAAAACTACTATATTTCGAAAGCTAGCCCCCCCCTTCTCTCCTTCTTTCCTTCCTCATTTTTTTCGAGGGAAAAGCGAAATAGGGAGGAGGAGAGGATAAAGATAGAGGAGAATTGCCTAATGGACTCGTCACGGTGGAAAAAAGTCGGTAATTTACGATCGATGGTTCAAGCCTGTCTCGGTTCAAACTGGGAGGGATGAAATCGAGGGTGAAAAATAAGGAGGGATAGCGAAACATGGTGGTGAAACATCGTTGCGTCGAGTCTAATCCGAGCGGTGGGAGGGTTAATTGGATGGAGTGTTTGAGCTCGCAATTAGCGATTAGCAATTACTCGGTATCGAAATGGATGGAAACGAAACGGTGGGGAGGGGAGGGAAGGGTGGCTCGGCCTGTCTCGAGCCGACGGAGCGATTAATGAGCCAATCGGCTAATAACGCGTCACGCAAGAATACGCGGTAACCGTTTCGGTTCGCGACGCGTTCTCGTTCGTTTCGATATTGTTACCGTTATTAGGGCCTGGAACCTCGAGAACGCTATGGCGATGCCCTCCCTCCTCATCCTCACTCCCACGAGGATCGTGGCTCGTTACCACGATTAGACCGCGTTTATTACACGAGCGGATACGGTCTCTTGAAACGGAGCCGCGCTGAAAGATCGATGTTCCGCGATAGATAAGCTTTCCTCTCCTCTATATCTCCGCCTCTTCCAGTTCCTCCTTCTCCTCTTCCTCTTTTTCTCCCCTCGTTCTATTTTACAATCGAGTATTAGCCGAGTAATGCGCTTTAATGGGCCCGCGTTCGGAGAATGGATCGACTCCGGCGCGTCCATGTTCGCGCGCGCTCCAACTCGTTCGATTAACCCCTTCGCTCGTGAGTCCAGCATCCGCCAAGATATAGAACCCTCCTTCTCTACGAGGAATAAATGGCGTCGTTTCGCCGCCGCTGAAGGGAATCGGTACGCATTTCTATGACTATGCGCCACTTCCTTATCGCTTCAAACGATGTTTTGAAAACGAGAATTCATCGCCTTTTTTTTCTATTTTTTCCTTTTTCGTCGGCCAGTTAAAACGAATAAATATTCGACTAGTCGAAAACGAAATTAAGATCGATGAGGCTGATCTTGAAAAATTGGGAGAAAAATTGGGGGGCGAAGGAATGAATCGCGAAGGAATGGAAAGGAAAGGAGGGATGGCGGTCCGGCGAATTTCTCGGAAAACGATAGGTAACTGGCCCAGGTGAAATATGCTCGAGGCCCAAACGGGATAAAGCTTTGCTAATTGGTAGCGAGGACGAGTGGTGTGCGCCTACACTAGCATCGGACTTCGCGAGTCGCGTAATTCCGGCTAATTTATTTGATTGCGCCAGCATGCCCGACTCTGCTCGCCGTAATAAGACTTGCCCTCGCCCCTTTTACGCTGCTCCTTCTCCTCCTCCTCTTCATCTTTCTTCTCCCCCCTGCTTCTTCTTGTCCTTTTGTAGAATCCTCGTCCCCCCTACCCTCCTCCCCTGAGAGGACGAAAAGGAAATTGGCGAGCTTGTCTCCGCCTTCTTTTTCGAATTCGAGTTTACCTCGTTCTCGTCGAAACTCCCAAACACGGACGCATCCTCTTTTTTTCTTTCCTCTCGCGATCGAAGGAAAAAAACAAGTCGAAGACTCGAAAAATGATTTTTTTTTCGAACGAATGATCGACGAATAGGGTTGGAGGCCTCGAATATATATATATATATATATGTACCTTCTTCTTAAAAGCCCTTAACGAGCGAGCGAAGAGGTAGCGAGCGGCGTGTCCACGCGCATTTTATACGCACGCGAGCGGTTGTGTGGCCCTTGGATACAGCGTAAGGAGTCTTAATAACAATGTCGTTTATAGTTAGTACATGGGCGGAGGTTAGTTAGCGTGGATCGCGGATGTTTCGCGGCGAGGGGAAAGAGAACGCTAATAAAACACAATTAGCGGCTCTACCGAGCCGACCAATCACCGGATCCCGCCACTCTCTATCCTCTACGCACGCGTAAAACTCCGGCTCTGGTTATTTATGGCTTCCTTGCCACGCATTATTGAGAGAAGGGTGTCCTTCTTTTTTTTTCGCAATCAGCTCGCTCCTTGTTGTTGTTGTACCGCCCCTCTCAACCTCGTTCGAAATATTTGACGATATTAAATCGCCGTACGTTTGATACAGGCGAATACAGGGGATGGATGAAGATGAAGAAACGTGGGGACACTTCCGCCATTTCTCTTTTGGAGGGTGAACTCGATTAGGGAGAAACGACGACCCTCTCCTGCCTCCAAGCCAATCGACCGCGAATCACCCCCTCGTTCGAATAGTCTCGTTGGGCCGACGTTCCTCATTGGTCGCTATTTCCGGCCAACGGTGGAGGAACCCTGTGTGTAGCGACCGATTAATTCTATCGTTTAAACCGTTGTTTTCTGAAAATTATATGGATAAATTTAGAGAGGAGAAATAAACGATCGTTAACTTACGTTAACGTATCCATAAGGTAAACGATTCATTCAATAAACCGATAACTTGAATGTTTTCGAATAATAATTTCAAGATATTTTTTCGCATTAGAAGAATTAAATTATTAACTATTAGAAGAGTTAATCGATTGTTAACTATTTTTCTATACTTTTTTTTCCAGACAAATTGTTAAAAAGTAAAAGACATATCGATTAAAATCGTAAAAATCAATCGTAAAATTACGTAAATTCGATTTGACGTAATAATATTTTCCATATTTTCCAAAAAGGAAGTTAACGTCGTAATGATTTATACAAGCGAATGACGAGTTGATTTTTATCTTAAAAAAAAAAAATATAGAATAGATAATTATCTCGTATCTCTTTCCTAATTTTTATAAAATCTATCGATTATTCGGATCGAATTTTATTCTGTTTACCAAATTAACCGTATAAAGGAGATGTTAACGATCGAACGATAAGTGCACGTCGCATTTTTTTTTTTTTTTGTTGGTGAAACCTGAATTGTACAATGTTTCAAATTTCAGTTTAAAAATTATTACACGTCGTATATTTTTATCCAAGCCGTTAAACCGTTTCAGGGTTTATGTCATATTACGAACTGTTTACCAAAGCTCATTGATCGACAAGGACAAGCGATATAGGCGATGGCTAAAGCGCGCGAGGGCAACACCGTCTCGATGACGACCCCGCGTTCGTAATTTGTTAATCGGCGCGCTATCTTGTTAATTACCCGATAACGAAGCGATACCGTATGCCCGTAGAATGAGATTCCATTATCGCTTGAGCTCGTTTCGGTTTATCGCCAACGGTTAAATGGTAATTTGCTATTTATTTTGCGAGAGAGGAAAGTCGAGTAACGCGAGTTATCGCGGTCGCCGGCTATTTTGCATATCGACCAGCCTAGGAACTCGCCTCGACTAGGAGTCGCGTTTCGAACGCGTTTCCGAAACGAACCACGTTTCGAAATCTCGAGGAATGAATTTCTTCGAAGAAGAGGATCGATCTCTTGTACGCGTTGTCGCGTCGTGTCTCCTTACAAACGAATCAAACGCTATATTGTACACGCTCGTGATACGAATTTTTGATTTTCTACATCTCGAATTGTTGTTCTTTTTTAGAATTATTAAGTTGAAACGTTGATGAGTTCGTATCGTATTGTTTACATATCTAGAAAATAAAAATTGTTCATTTTCTTTTTTGTTCAAAATTATTAACAATTACGTTGATTATCTTCCTTACTTAGCATTATCTAACTCTATCATTAAAAAAATTTTATATATAGATTATTTCTATATCCGATAATTAAAATATAATAAGTTTTTACGTTGTCACTATTGCAGCAAATGAGCAATATGCCTGCACCCATTATGCAAATTATAGGTCTTCAGGGTTGTTATATTTAAAACGTTAAATATATTTAGACGTTAGATTCCTATCGGCAGAATTCGTAATTATGGTATACATATATATATATATATATACACAGAAAAACCGAACACTCGTTAAGCTCCATTGCTAAATGTAAATGTCTCTTTCGTAGACAGACATTCTTCGACTATCGCCCAATTTTTCAAATTGATACGGTTATCGGGCTACAATTTATTATATATATACCGATTAAAATTATACGAAAAAAAAAAAAATAAATCCCAAGACTCTGAGAATGATAATAAACCTGGGAATGTAAACGTGTCGTATCGAAATCTGCGCAACCCTCGATCCATCCCGAGAACACGACCAATCCGTCGTCCGATCAATCCGTCGTTGGGGCAAAGAAAGCCAGCTCGTTTCGTGTAACGTTTAATTGGAGCGGTCGGAAACGAGTATTAATTTACCTTCGATACGTGTCGGCAATAACGACATTGATACACTTTTTGCCGGGCCCCAGGGGGGCAGGGAACTAATTTCAACTTAATCGTCGTCTTATCGCAATTTACCGAGTATAAGTGAGCCTTAATTGACTCGATTGCTCTACAAGGACTGGTTGTTCCCGGCGAAGCAGCGGGCACAAAAGGCGCTCGCCCGCAAAAAAGTTCTCTTCAACGAGCATTTCTCGGTCGTGGAATGTCGAACGGCTCCGCGGTTCCTAGAACCGCTCGTCTCATCGATCGTCCCGATCTCTTTCCGATCGTTGGGAGGAAAAATGGCCTCCGAGGGATCGATGACGACGCCCTGGAATTTCTGACACCGGACGAGGCAGACGCTTCGATCGAATCGAGGGGGGATATCTTTTATACTCGAGTTGCTAATCCCTTTTCAATGAGTCGTGTTTACACGAATATCATACAATTCTATGTATCGTATACGAGAATGAGAGTATACATACATACATACATACATACATACACGATTGTATGTATGCTCGTGATATACCTCGGTTAATAAGAGAATCTCGTCAACAAGCCTTTCGTACGGAACGTGGAACGTTACAGGGAGGGGGGAAAGAAAAAAAGATCGAAGATATTGTTGCGTGGCAAGAACTCACTTTGTATCTTCTCGTTGTCTTCGACCTCGGAAAGATCCGTGTCCCCGACATCGACCAAACTCCGGATACTGAAGACGCTTTTCGCGACGCGGGTCTTCTGAAGGTCCGCCACACCCTCCGTTATTCTTCTCGGCGTTGTGCTGAGATCCATCGTTGCCCGCCGCGCGTGTTTTCACTGGTCGACGAATCGTGACGAAGGGAAGAGAAGAGGCATGTATTGGACGTCCCTTTCACAACGTACACCGATATTTCACCGTTCTTTTGTCGGTCCGCATCGTAAACACCGCGTAATCTTTAACGATTTTGGTATCGTTACTTCGGTTCGGTACCCGATCTTTTATTATCGCCGAGTCTAAATATAATACGCTCTACTACACTCGTTTCCGTGTTTCGAAAACTTCTCGTGCTCGGGGAGAACTTGATTGCTCGCAAAAAAGTAAGATTCGTAGAGAGACATTTGTCGCGGAGGTTCGACGGCTCGTTTGCAACGCTTGGTCGTCGTCAACTTCGCGATTTCAACAGATTGGTTTCGCGTATACGAACGCAAACTTGAAACGTGGGGTTTGATCGCCACAAGCGATACGAATCGACCATGTGCTCTCCTCTTATCGCGTTTTCAATGAAATATCAAAAATATTCTTATCGATCTCCTTGATCGGATACACAGGAAATTTGATATTTATCCTACATTTAAGCGATTAATCAGTTCGATTCAATTAGTAGATTTCGCGACTCGCCAAATTTACACAACATTCCGATTTCAATTCTCGCAAATCTGTTGCTCGATTCCGAAAATTGTACTATCCTTGGAAATTCGGTTGAATCCATATCCTCTTGAGAATCCCGCGAAACATGGAATAAGAATGGAGAGTGCTCGGCGCGATTGTTAACAGCGGCGCGTAACATTGCACACTAATAGAATCGGTGCCAGTATCGTAGTAGTGCCGGTATATTGTTGCTTCGTGCACGATGTTTGTATACGTAGTGTAGCGCGTTACCTAATATTCAATGGAACTCGGGGATTCGAGTCGTGTTTGTCGCTCGACCTTTCCTCTGTTGTGATTATCGCTCGATAAGAAGAATTTCACGGGAGACGAATTTATCGTAATACGTCGATCAATGATCATCGCTTTCTTCTCCTTCCTCCCTTACATGCATCCTTCTCTATACTTTTTTATCCGTCCATTATATACTTCTCATCGTCATCGAATACTCCCCAATCAATATCTATCACATTTCTTTTTTTTTTTTTTTCTTTTTCTTTTCCTTCACATTTTTCAACAAATTGCGACGACGACACGACGAAAGATCACCAAAAATCGATGGCCGACGGAATCTCACGGTTGGTCCCGGATCAGTTTCGATGGTGGAAAGTGTGAGAATATCGCGCGAGTTGACAGTTGTTGACGAAGGGTCGAAGGAACAGGTGAGAATGACGAAGCCGCGGATTCCACGGAACCACGCGACGAACGGATACGAGAAGCGGCAGCAAGCACACGCGTATCGCGAACTCCTGTTCGGCAATGTTCGCGTCCGAGTTCCCTCCACCTCGAGGAGGGTCGATCGTGTCCCAAGGTGGTACCACCTGGTAGAGGGGAAGGTGGAACACCGAGACCGCCCTCCTCGAACAAAATGGAGTTTTCTCGAGGTTTCAACTCCGCCTACCATGGTCCACCCACGTCGTTTCTCCGTTGCTTTGATCGACCTCTCATTGTCCAACTACCGAACGATCTCTCTCTCTTCTCTCGAATTTTTCGTCCAGCGTCCATCGCGAGAGATCGAACGCGTTATGGAGAACCGCGAGATCGTTCCATCTTTTGTGAATTTCAGTTTGATAAATTTCAATGGGATCGAGGTTCTCCTAGGATCAATACAGGAAACAATTTTGAACGTATGTCGATTTTTTTCGATTTATTTCTTTTTTTTTTTTTTTTTATACACTGTATCCGTTAATCTTTAAATATATTACGTGCGGTGTATTTAGGTAGTATCAATCGAGAGGGCGAGCGTTCGATACGAATTGATCGACTGGATGAACACGATAATCACAACGGTGGATAGAAGAGATTCTTTGTCGGAACACGTTTAAAAAGGCCTGTATCGGTGGGATAATTGCTTGTAATACTGCTGATAACGATGATAGCCAGTCGATCGAGACGTTTCAAACGATGGCCAATTTAGCAGCGCGTTCGTTTTCGAGAAACGCGAACGTAATAATTTGAGCGAACGATACAATTCCGCAGCGATGCGTCGCTTGACGAATTCGCATATATTTATAAACGAGAAGTGCTGGTCCAATTAAACGTAAATATGAAATTGAGGTTGAGGGAGTGAGAAGGGAGGACAAAGAACGGAGAGAGAACGAGTGAGAGAGAGAGAGAGGGAAAATTCACGAAAAAAGACAAGTGAAAAATTCAGTTCACGATAATGCAGCCGTGATCAAAGGACGAATCGCGTCTAATTCCACTTGGAATTCGACGCAGGAGATTAGGACGTTCGATAGACAGACGAAGCGGCACGTGATCGTCGTATCGTCTTATTACTCCATTACTCCAAAATCTTGTCGAACAATCTTCGATATATCGTAGTAGTCTTCTTTCTTCGACGTTATTTCGTAAACATCGTTGCTTACCTGCAAAGATTCGTCCTTGATGAGAAATAGAGAGAAAAAATTAATATATATCTTTGGCACAATAAATACGAATACACGGTACAATCTTCCACATTGGATATCTCGTCGGGGTGAGCTTGGATCGGTAACGCGCATTATTTGTCGGAACACTCTGACGAGATATCGAGACGTAATCGCTCGATTCTTTACTGATCACGACATATGAGATCCTTCGTAATTCCTTCTACGCGATCATTCCTAAATTAAACGAAATAAAAATTAAAAAGAAAAAAAAAAAAGAAAAAAAAAGAGAGAATGAACAAAGTTTGCGACAATATAAGAAATTACAATTAATGATATAATGATACGTTTAGCACCTAACGGGGTTTTATCGTTTCAAGAAATATATTATCAAATCGTGGCAGTAGCTGGAATTGTCGTTTCAAGGATAAAGGATAACTCGATATATGCGTTGAAATTATAAAATAACGGAGAAGAATAAAATAATTTAGTATCGCGTACTAGACGTAAAGAAAATTGCAACGTTAACGATATACATTTTTGTGAACACCTAGGCCTTAATTTTACATAAAAGTATGAATGATATTCAATGATATATCAACGATTCGTTCGAGATCGTTGCCGACAATCAAAATTCTCAATCGAGCCTGTTATCGATCGTCGGTTATATTGGAAACGTACTAACTAACTAACTTACCATTCGTTCGCGCAGAAACCTACTTAATCCGCAGTAGATTGTGTATGCATCGTTCCGAGACTTAAAGATGGTTGGTTCAACTTCCTAGTATTTTCTTTGGAGGGGAACGTTAAATCGTTAAAGTAACCGCGGAACAAACGAATCAAATATCGCTTGTAAAACGAAATAATTGAGCTGATTCGCGTAAATTTTTACCAATATGGATTTCGTTTTAAACTACGCGAATTCATCTTTAGTTATATAGCGCATGCTCGATTCACAAGATACTTAATTGCAAGATAATTTAAATATGGATAAAATTCCAATAGGTATGTTTTGATCAAGTGCAAAATTGCGTTATCATTCATCGCGTGTTTCGATTTGATCGATTTAATCGATTATTGTTCCACGTTACGATATTGAAATGCCTCGTAATTACCAGCTATTAGAAAGCACGGATATACAGGCTGTTAATAGATATAGGAGACATTTTATTGGGATTGAACGGTGGAACACAACGAAAAAAGTTCGTAAAATTACGACTTTTTCCTCAGAAATCACTAAAAACAATTATCTTGCTAAAGATAATATGCTTGGCTTAATATCAATGTAAGAACTATAAAATATGATGATAACGCGTTATAATCAATATTCAGGAAGTAGGAACTTTTTTCATTGCTTCGAGATCTCGCAAAATCGAGCCCGAGAAAGTGTCTCCGATATTTACTAACTCTCTTTATACGGCTGTTCGCGCGTTCATATCTTATTTCTTTTACGAAACTAGGCTACTTTATATCCTAGTTTCCTGCTACTCTTTTTTTTTTTTTTTTTTTTTCTCTTTCTCGTACAAAGATACGTTTTGTTTTTTTCCGATATAAAAGTTTCGTACAGCTATAACAAATCAAGTGTCATGATTGATCGCAGTCTAACACGTTGCGTTAAATATTTTTGATGTCGCGTCGTTGTTTTTTTTTTCTTCTTTTTTTTTTTTTTTTTTTTTTCTTTTTTTTTGATTTAAAGAAAGTCGCCGATATACGACCAGACACGCGATTATCTGACGCGTACGTGTAACGAGTATAAAAATCTGAAGAGATTATCGATCCTCTATAGCGTTATTGTTCGATCTAGAAGAAGTTGGACCGAGAAGTGGTCTCGTCTTTTCGTTTAGGTGGCTGTACCTATTACAACGAAATCACGTGTCTCGAGTATTAGAAAAACGAATGACAAGACGTTGCTGTCGGGTCCATTCTTCTTTCCGGGTACACACATCGATCGGGTAAAACGTGGCCGCGAGTCCGTTTCTTTCATGGTCGACAAGATTATTTTATCCGATTACATCGTGTTTATATCGTTTGGCGCTAAGCGGACACGTGGTTCGGCACGTTCGAGGATGACGTGGTCTGCAACGGTGACCGTGACTGATGGAACCTGAGCAGCTCCGAGACCGTGACAGCCACACGTACCACTCCCCGACCTCCTTCCAGCACGTCGCTGGCACAGCACACGAGATTCTGAAAATGACAAGCATAACCGTGCGATCATCATTAATCCGTTCATCCGTGAAAAATTAATTTTTATATAACTCGAAAACTAAAAGGCCATTCACCGGTTATACGCATAGGAAAAAGTTGCTCAAAAGTCTTGTCCTTAATATCATACTTCAAGCTGATTGAAATCGGTGAGAAGGTAGCGTTTCGTCGGCAGAGATGATAATGCAGGGTGGCAACAACGACCGCTCGTCATCGTGGTGAAACAATTATATCAAAAGAATATTTTATTATCAGTGGAAATAGTATTACAATCGTTATGGTAGTCGTACAATCGGTGTTACACAGTACGTCTCTCTCGAGTGAAAAATCGAATATCATAGTAGCAATGTTATTCGATTAGGTGAGAAAAAGAGCTTCCCAACGATTGTTCTCCGGGACGCGAGATTATAGAACATATAGGAACGCAAAGAGATGCGCGACTCGAAATTTTCTTTTTTTTTTTCTCGAAGAGATCGAATTTGTACGAGTTCGCGCGTTTCATTCACTTTCACGCAATACAAAGTGTTGTAAAAACTTTAGGGGATTCGAGCCAAGTCCAGCGTAAAGGATTGAAGCCGATTTGACGATGGTGTACAATGATGTAAAAAAAGTCTTCGTACACTTTATACTGAATTCAATTAACAGTGAAATATCACTCTGAAACGTTAAAGTACTTAAGTACAGAAAGTATATTATTATAAAAAATATTCGCAGATGAGATTGTATTTGTCCAAAAAAACACGCTGAAACTGCACAGAATTTGATTTCATCCCCTCAAAGATTTTCCCCCAAAAGCTTCATTGCTCCACGTGGACGAAATTAAAATAATCAGGATTTTCAGGATTAAGTCGTAACGTGGTGTACGAAAATTTTTATCTTATTTTTCGATCGTGAATTGCAATCGCGTGAATCCACTCGCTCTGGCAGTGTAATCGGTGTTCTCTTTGTGCGTATAGCGTGTATAAATGAAGCAAGGGATACACCCACGCCCACACATTCACCGTGAAATCATTCGGCGAACGTGGTCGCGAATCCAGATTCGATCATAGAGAAAATAAAAGAGAGAGAGAGAGAGAGAGAGAGAGAGAGAGAGAGAGAGAGAGATACAGAAAGAACGATCGCGTTCCATTCAGCGATCGTGTCGCAGATCGTTCAACGATCACGAAGAAATTGCTCGTACGATGTGGACGATGTCGAATCGTTGGACGCACGCGATCGTTCGAAGAAATACGAATTAAATAAGATAGAGAAGAGGAAATCACTCCCTTTCCGATAAAATTGTATAAGAAAGCTTAAGCTTAAAAAAAAAACAACAAGATATAAAAAACGAAGCACCGAGTTTGGAAAAAGCGATTAAGATTTTAAGCTCACAGTCTGCGACGTATACAATTTACAAAAAACAAAAAACCAAAGAGAAACGTAGCATCAACGTACCATATATCTGTGTTCATACAATACAGTATGATATAATATAATAATATAATATAATATAATAATATATATAATATAATATAATATAATATAATATAATATAATATACTCTATTTATAATATGTATATATACGCTCTCTTTTCTCTCTGTTCTTTACAAAAATTATACAATTATACAAGCTAAAATGCAACGGAATGATCTCGTGTTCGGTCTCCTTATCGCGCCTCTTTTCTGTCATTTTCATCTTTCTGCGATTAAAGAGAGAGAGAAGGACGCAGCCTCTTACGGAAGCGACGACTAATCCTAAAGAAAAGAAAAGAAAATCATTGCGACAGGGCACAGAAGAGACGGTAAAAACTAAAATGAAATAAGCAGTCTTATGGTTGCGATTAATTCGATGCAATTAAGTCTTGTCCGATCTGTAACGAAGAAATAATACTGATACAATTATCGTCATTGAACTTGATGTTGTGGGGAACAACGTGTTTTAGTACGTGATAGTTTTGTTAAACGTGTTCTATTTTCGAGAACTTGAACGAGAATTTTACGCCCAAACAGTCGACGAATGACGACGAAATTGACCGGAAGAGGTGTGGAGGAAACATATAAAAGGAACGAACATAAAATTAAGTAACGAATTAAGCGTTAAGTCACCAGTGAATAAGAAACGTGAACGTATAACTTAGATGAAAACAAAGATTATAATAAAAAAAAAGAACAAGTCGAGCTTGACTAGAACTGAAGATAAACTTAATACCAACGATTAGAAATAATATTGTTCTTCTTGATTAAAATATAACCTATCTAGCTGCTTCGAAACGTACGTAAAAATTAAAGTTTTTATAAGAAAAATAAATTAGATCTTGTTCTCAGATCTGTTTAGATATTAGATAAATAAAATTTCCTAATGTTATACTTGAAAGTTAAAAGAATCTATCAAATATTTCAAGATGTTTTAAAAAATAAAAATGTACCAGATAGGACGTATCTAAGAAGGACAACATACAAAGGACTAGAAATAAAAAAACTTTCTGCCGTTGATCGATGCGACGAGCTGCGCGAATAAAAACGAAAAGAAATCGTATAAATGATTCTGGAAGATGCAGCTCGCCTTGGATTCGATGGTACGTTGACATACATAGTTTACAATATATGTATTCGTTCTTTACGTCATTACTGTTACCTTGTAAACACGCGCGATCATTTATAGATCAAAGTACAAAGAATATTTTCATATAAAAAGAGTCGATCGTATAAAAAAAAACTTTCCTACAAATAAATCATCGTATTAGACCGTAATGGAAACCATTTAGTTTCTCGTCTTTTTTTTTTCTTTTTTTTTTTTGCACATTCTCGATCGATTTCCCAGGATTGTTTCGTTTGTACGAATACGTTTTGGGAGCACGTGTTCACTCGTATCGTTTCGTTCAACATGCTAGCAGCAATGGGAGAAAGCATCTGGGAGAAACAGAGTCGCGATGCGTATTGTCTGCAAAAATTACTTACACGGTTCGACTGTCTGACGCGTTTGGCACTAAACTACTGCAAAACAATTCTCCTTTTTGAACTTGACGCGTGTCCGTGGAGCGACAACCGGAAGCAAAGATTTCTCGCGATTCGAAGACTCGATCCAAGGATGTCAATATATATTCAACGATAAAACTCTCGAGAATTGTTTGAATTGGGAAAACGATTTTCGAAAATTTTAATCTCAAATGTAATCGCATCCTAAAAGCGATTCGTTCCTCCTCAAATTCCTTATCATATACAATATAACCCTTATCGTACGAATATATGTAGAATAAATTAGACGCGTGTATATTCTAAACGATATACGTATTGTACGTCTACTACGAATTTTTTTTTTTTTTTTTTTAATTTTTTCTTTTTGTTCTTTCTTTTTTTTAAACGCGAATTATACGAAAATATGGAGATTATCTTAGGCTACGACCGAATTGCTTGGTCGGTGAGGTGTAAAGTGCTCTCGTTAGACGTTCCTCTTCCAACGAAAAAGATTTTCTTGTCTCATTTTCATCTCGAGAGCGAGAGAGAAAGCAAAATTTATCGTGGCCGCGCGATCCCTCCCTTCCCGTGGAGGGAGGACGCAATACTGCTCGTAACTCGTAAACAATAAAACAATGTCAAATAAGAATTCCTTTTCGAGTTCGAATTGTGCGTTAAACCTACGTACCAAAATAGGAAATCTTTGAACATAAAGAGATTTCTAGCACCTTGTTTGCGAATCCTGTAGTACTCGAAGGCTACCTATCACAGACCCATCAATCCTGAAAGAGCCGTAGGCGATTTATATTGGTCGAACAATAAAAAAATACTACCATTTGAGGTAAACACGAAGGTTCTTTCCCCTTTCATCTCTTTGAACTTCGCCAACCATTGTGGCGATTCAAGACACGTTACGTGTGCTGGATGATGCCGTTAAGAATAAAGATGTCCAGTTAAGAAATTCGTTTCGTTACTTTCCTATTGATTCCACAATAATGATTCTGTCGTCGAGAGAGATTATATTCGAAAGAAGAAAACAAAAGCGATCGAAAGACAGATGAGAGTAATTTTTTCTCGAACGAAATTATTTGGATACCACCGATTATTAACCATATTTCGGCCATCATCCCTTCGCGTAGAAAAAATACTATTTTTCTCGATAGATTTTGTTCGACGATAGATTCCACCGATCGTAACGATTCCAGCGATCAAAACGAACGATTCGTTCGTTCAAGGTACATACATACAGGCGATACCGTTTGATATGCGAGCGTTTTTTCAACTTTGATTACGCTCTTTGATTTTTTTTCTTTTTTTTTTTTTTTTTTTTTTTACCTTCTTTCATCGTGAAATAATCGTATTTAACGACCAAAACTCGAGGACAAAATACAATTTGCTCGAGTTCTTGTCGAAGACCTTATGCCAAAACAGAAACGGTTTAACTAACCTACGCACTACGTAGCGGTCTCTATATAACTATATAGGCGGACTAAATGTAAGATTCAAGCTGCCTTTCGACACTTAAGGGCTATCGAATACTAATTCGTCGAGGAATTTTTAAGCGTCTCCCTCAAGCCACAACATGGATGGAGGCAAACAAACGAACAACCCTAAGCTAACAACTTTAAGCTAACTAGAGCTGTGACGTAGTCGGTATAAATTAAATCGAACGTACAAAGCAAAGCGTTTTTTGAATAGCTTATTAGATTAAACTAACGTTTGATGAGAATATTTCTTCAAAAAGTTTCGAGTGTCTCGAATTCGATAGCGATTCATTCATCAACGAAAGAATTAAAAAAAATCACAATAGAAAGAAAAGAAGTAAGAAATTACATCGAATTGAAAGAACGAGACACTTCGAACAACGATAAATAGCTTCGATACAATTTTCCTCGTTTCTTATGTATCGGTTATATGGTTAAAATAAGCTCGCAATTAGCAACGATGCCAAGGAGGTGATTCCGCGCGACACTCGACCCCGTTTTCTTCACCCCGACATAAAGCGAACGAGAAGTCGTAAAGAAAAAGGAAGAGAGAGAGAGAGGGGGGGAGAGAGAGAGAGAGAGAGAAATTATAAAAATATCGTGCCGCTCTAAGAATACTAAATTGGATGGAAGAGACGAGGAGAGTGTCGTGCGATAAAATTATATCGGGCGACTCGACGGCTTGGCAAACGAATCGAGAAATACCAATTGAACTGATGAAACTATCTAAGAAATCGTTTCGGCCGAGTCGTTGTGTCGCGGCCACGTCGCGTCGCGTTTCGCGCTTGTCAAATCTCGTTATCAATACTCGATATATATGTATCGAAGAGTATAATCCCAGAGTAATCTTCGATTGTGCTTTTCTCTTGCGAGCGTCGTTCGTTCCATCGTTTTGCACTCTGGCGTGCTCGTCTTGGTCGCTCTTTTTTTCTTACTTTTAATCAGGAATGGGGAATAAATAGAGCAGAATGAGGGAGGACAGGAATGTGAGAAAAAGCATCGCGGATAAAACGCGATCCTGAATCGTATGGGATGAACCTGGGGCCGATTCTTCGTTCTTATCGTTCTCTCCCTCGTCACGGAAAAGGAGAAGAGCGGAGACGAGACGCGCCAGAGCCTCCAGCCCGTACGCGTCCATGTAACCCACGTCCATGATTGCGTCCGCGTCCATTAACACCTCCTGCAACACCAACAACGATACTACTCAGTCCCAGTCTCTACTACGTTCGCTGGACGTTTCTTATTTTTTTTTTTTTTTTTGATACAATGGATCTCTGCTCTCTTATCATTTTTACTTCTTCGAAGCGGTAACCTTCCTCGAAATCAACGATTCGAATCTTTTGCGATAATTTTGCTTCAAATTATTCGATTTAGATGCTTCATCGAGAATGATAGTGTTGCCAGATTTGGGTATCGTTTCGTTGTTTAATGATGAATATTAAAAAAAATATATATATATATATATATATATATATATACCCAATTCTGGTTCTTATCTCGAGAAGATGGAAATGCAAATAATTTAGTTTTAAAAAATTCTTCATTGTGTTTGGTCACAATTGATATATATGTGTATATATATATTGGTCACAATCGAAACGTTGATACGTGGTAGGAAAGCCGAGAAGTGAAGACACTAGAACGAGACGCGTTCAAAGCGTTCTCCGATGAAGCGACGAGCGACACAAAAGCGAATACGAGGCGCATGCAACTAAAGCTTCTTTCTTGGCTCCTCTCCACTTCCTCCTTCGAATTCTTGCATTTTTCTTCTTTCCGATATGTTTTTTTTTTTTTTCCTTTCTTTTGGAACAATAGAGATTTTGAAAAAAGACGAATCGACTGAATAAAAATCGGGGACTGACTAGTAGTTGTTGGAAATATCATGGACAAACGTACCGGCTGCTGTCGAAGCGTTAGTTACGATTTTGCGTTCGATCTTCCACGATTTTGACCGTGCTTCCACGATAAAGTGACCCGAACAGCGATGTTCGCAGGTTCGCAGATCGTATCGAGAATACGGTCAAATTATAGAAAAGAAAAATAATTTTGTTCCATGTAGAAGCAATTGGTTTAAAATACATGCCGCGGGAGACCATTAGCGAGAGACAAAGCACGAAAATTTTCGAAAGATTGGATTAATAAAGAATTTATCGAGTCGATAGCTCACCTCGTCAACGCCAATCTTTCGACACGCTTCGAGAAAATTGTCGACGTTACGCCTGCATCTTGCCATTGTCAACTTGGGCTGTGAAACGCAACATAATCATTTACACATTGATACTCGAGCGTGGGGATCATCGACTCGATTAGATTAGCCAAGAGCGCTTACCACAGCTGGCGAAGGAACGTGGATACTGGCAACCGATCGGGGTCTTACGTGATTTGCCAAGTGACAAAGTACAACTCCATCCGTTAGCGCCGGGGCGAGATCTTCCGGCAAAGCCATCTTCAACCGTGTCTCGATATGCTGCAAAAAAGAAACAAACTCAAATTTTAGTTCTTGTTGTAACTCGATTGATTAACGCGCGAAAGTTGATCCTTTCCTATATCCTTTCCTATACCCACGTTTCGAAGTTGCTCGATCAAGTCAGCTTCCTCCTTGGCACGCTCGAACTCTCTTCTCATGGTGAACGAATATTTTTCCGGCACGTTGCTGTTCCATGTAACCGACCGAGGTGACTTTGGACTTCCACCGTTCCTGTTCGGACTCTTGTTACCTGACACACAAATCATCACATATCCGCGTTTCAGTTGCACGCGACACCAAATCGTTATTCTATTTCTTTTTTTTTTTTTTTTCATTTTCATTTTCGCACGATGTTGTGTTTTACCTTCCACGTAACCAACAGCGGTTTTGACTAATCTAGGCGTGTGTCCTGGGCTTGCGTTGGAAGATAAAATGCTCGAAGACGTTTTGATTGGCGAATTAGGCTTCTTATACGGCTGCTCGAGGTATTTCCCGTTCTTATTGTTGTATTCGTTATTGCTACCGTTGATAATCGGCGTGTTCTGATAGTTGATGCGTGACGGAGTTACCTTCTGCACTGGTCTCTTGGTCGCGTTCTCCTCGTTGAAGATCTGTTTACCGGTCAAAGCAACCGCGTCTTTGTTACTAGCCGAGTCCGTCTCGTTGTTCTGCGATTCGTTGCCTGGCGGTGTAACTTGTTCTCGCGGCCTGTACACGCTTGGTCCTTCGTTCGCCCTTTGTTGTCTCAAAGCCTCTTTATACTCCCTGGAAAAATGGCAAAATATCGTTATGGCATAATAATAATATCGATTTATAGATCGATATCGATCTATTTCCAGATAAAAATAGCATACACACACCTGTAAGTTTGAATATGATTGAGCGGCCTTTTCTCGTCTCCGTTCATCAACGAGGTAGCGTTAGAGGTCGAAGTTTGCAACGGTTGCACGGATTGCGTGTTGGTCGATACCGTTTGATTCAGATGAGCGGATTCGAGGGGGCTGTAAAAGACGCGGGAAAGGATAGCTGATGCTTAAGCTCGTCCGTTAACGGGTAAAAATCACTACGCGTCCGTTGTAATGCAGTGTGACAGGAATGAACGGTGATTGGTTTACTAACGGCTCGCTTACCCGGGTGGCGTAATCGACGCGTGATAGAAGCCAGAGGTCATCGGTCTTCTGACATCGGCACCATTCTCCGAGGTGCTCCTTTCTAATTTCCTCTTTTCCAATTGATCGTGCAGTATCATTGCCTGTAAACATGGTACATCTTGGTGACGTAGAGAGAGAAAGACTGGAGAGAGGAAAGAGGGATCAACGGAGGAAAGGTGAGCGCATTCCTAGCGCGCCTAGGTTGGATGCCGTGCGCGTTAATCGCGAGAGACGATTCTGCAGACGAGTTCTTTCAATGGGTTAAGGTCATTCAACGAGGCTTGAACGACGGCCAAGCGCGCGACTCGACAACACAGATATCGTTTTCAAGGGGCGCGCGAGTTTCTATTCACACTCGCTAAATATAGACGTTGTATCATATACGCTCGGCTACAGTACTTGGAAAAGCGAGGTAAGGCTAAAACGTTCGAAAAGCTCGATGAACCGGTGAAGAATACCTCGATACCTACCTTGCCGAGCTCATCCTCGAGAGACGTGTGCTCGCCAGGCGAGATGGTACTAGGTGTCGAGGTTCCGCTGCAGGATCCATTCACGCCCGTCTCGTGCGGCAACGTGATCGAAAGGGGCGAGCATTCTTGACGCCACAGCCCTCGAATCTCGCCGTCGTGCACCTGCGCGCAAAAAGGTGTCCAGCAGGAGGTACTACGAGAAATCGTAGAATCGTGTACGTGGTTGCGTGCGTTTCAAAGTTTATTTTGCGTTTCGTTTTTCTACATGTTTGGATCGGTTAGTAGAAGTACAGAAGAATAGTTGCCAGGCAAAAGTTTCTACACGCTGGTTTCCGACGTAGGTATATACGTAGTCTGTGTTGTATCTACTGTACCGGGATTTACAAAGTTTCGTGGCCGAAAAGCTTGTTGTAGAGCCAGGCGAAGAAGAAGAAACGAAGAGATAGGAAGAGAGCGAGAAGAAGGACGAGGAAACTAACCGCGCTGTGAATCTCTTGAGACCAGCGTTTGTCGACGCCGTCGCTCGTGCTGTATCCACTGTCTACGTTGTGTCGCCTGTGGGTCCTCGTGTCCAAAGTCGCGTGACCTCTGACATCCAAAGGTGTTCTCCTAGCACGGCCACCTCTGGCCCTCTCGTGTTTCGCCGCCTGTCTCTCCAAATATTTAAAGATGTGCGTTCGCCCGCGAATGCATAACTGCGAAAAGAGAGGGGAAGGAGAAAAATCGTTGATCGATTGATAAATTCCACGTCTCGATCGCGTCTCAACTCCGAAAGCCAGCTAATGCTCACCGAGGCAGGTGGCGAGGTCAAAGGATTATCGGACAGCCGAAAATCGACCAGACTCTTCATTTTCCTCATCTCGTTTGGAAGCACGGATATCCGATTGCCGCTGATATCCAGCTTTACGAGTCTCAGGTACGTCAGTTCTGCGAAGAACGATCGGTTTTTCACCATTACGACGAATTTCGAACGTTTTATCGGTTCGATTTAATGAAAGAAGTCGTCGTGATAGAAAAAAAAATTACGTCGCGAGCATCGATGAAAAAAGCGATTTTATTTTCACGGATCATCACCGAAATTTTTATCTAAATAGTAGACGACAGTATTATTTTCGAAATGTTACAAAAAAAAAAAAAAGCGCAAAGCAGCATTACCTACCTATAGGCAGGTGCACGATCATGTTGCTCCTCAAATCTAAGGACCTAAGTCGCGCAAGATCGCCCATGCGGGGTGGCAGATTCGTGATTTCGTTGCATCCCGCATCGAGCTCGGCCAACGCGGACATCCTGCCCAATTCGTCCGGCAGAGATGCCAATCTGTTGTGAGCGACCAATAACGTTTGCAACGGTAGCCTGCATATCTCCCGAGGTAGAGAAGTCAATTGGTTGCGACTGCGAACAAAACGAACCGTCTCCGCTCTAAGTTAATTCTAAACCCGCATCACGCGGTGAACCAGGCCAGCCACTCGACTTCCTGTCCTTACCGACCTAAGATCGAGGTAGTTGAGCGACTGTAGCATCACCACAGTTTCCGGTATTATTCTTATGGCATTGTGGTAGAGATGAAGCTTTTCGAGGAACAGAAATTCCGTCACCTCTTCCGGCAATTCGGCGAAACGGTTCTTCGATAAATCTGCAACGAGAAGGAAAGAAAAGGAACGTTCATTCTTATATATATATATATATATCGGTTCGATAAGATCTACGCTATGGGAAAAAACACTAATACTTCTCGAGGAACCTCGATTAATTGGGAGACATCGTCAGGATTCTCGTAGCAACAGCTGTGCTCCGGTTAGGGTGGTGCTCGAGTTCGTTGGGGGTTCTTATGAATGGGGTGCGACGGTCACGTGCGCGTACAGTCTCGAAACGTAGGAAAAGGATAAGGGTGGCTCAGCTGCTACTGGCTTCGAGCCTCCTTTCTGATCAATAACTACCGCTTGTGTGTGCTTTCGTTTCCTCCTCCGGGAGTTGGTTAGCCAACAGTTCGTTTTCCTTCGCGCCATCGGCTTTTCAAACCCTCTGTGTTGTGTCTATCGATCGTTCGCATCGCTCCCTATGTGTCACCGATAATTTTTACGTTACAAATAAATGTGGGAAAAACGTTTCTCTTTTTCGAAACGGTATCGTCGAAAGAAAAGGTTACGCGGGATGATAAAACGATAATTCAAGGAAATTCTCTCCGATATTCCCTCGGAAATTGGATTTCGATTATCCAGTTTACGCGATCGGAGCACGGAAATTGCCAATTGATCGTCAACAGGATACACGAATTTTCTCCGTACGCCCCGTTCGTTATCGTTCGATCTCGGTCTGATTTACAAGTCTTATTCGCACGTGGACTTATTACGTATCGAGAAACAGTTGCGTATCCCTTGTGTACGCCCACCAGCGTAATGGGAACGAGTCCATGGGGTGGAAAGTAAAGCGTGGAACCATTGGTACACGGTCGATCGCATAATCGTCGGGCAAGGGCGTCGGCCCGTTGCTGATGGTACGACGAAAATAGCAACCCCTATTCCGTCTCTGTGTCATCGTCGCAACTCTCTCGTGCAACGAAACTAAACAATTTTTACTGTCCTCGCGATACTATATAACTCCCTCGGGAAAGAAATAGCACCTGACGATTAGGTCGTCGTGGACGAGGGTCGTCGATTCGAAAACGATCTCCAAAGCTGGAGGCCTCCCTTTGTGGAGTGAGAGACTCGCCATTGTGACTTAATTACAATAGAAGTCGTAATCGAAAAGTGACTGTGGCACGTATACAGGGTGTTTCACGAAGGGGTCGATGCACCAGGCGATTCCAAGGACCAAGGTCGAGGTCCAGTCGAGGGATCGATACCATACCATACGCGATAGATTTGCGTGACGCTGTGCAAACTTGCTAGACTGTCATTCGCCAACGGATGGGCGTGGCCTGCCGCGTTTTTTTACGATAAAGACATTAATTAAACGACGTTTAACCAAGCTGCCGGATCGAACACCTCCGAGCGTTAATAATACGACATAGGTGGAATACTAACTCTCGTCGATCGAAGTGTTTGCATTTTTATCGCACGGCCGCGCGCCCACTTGCTTATGCATACGCACAAGACAATAACGCCGGAAAGACGGTTCGCGCAATCATAAAGGGTTGGACGTATATGCCAGTGGAAAATGTCCGCCTAGTGATTTCCATGGTAATCAGAGAGAGGAGAGAGGGCAACGACCTGGTGGAATAAATTTATAATACTCCGGGGAAAAAATGGAGCAGTTTTTTTTTTCCTTTTTTTTTACCCCCCACGTTAATTAGTCGATCAATTGAGAACTTTGCAACGAAATCTATTTGTAAAAACTTTATGGAAATTGAAATTTCACTGCTCGTAAAATTATTACTTAACGTTAAAAAAAAAAAAGAAAAAAGAAAAACAGAATGAAACTGGATCTTGCTGCAAACTTTTCAATTTCTGGAAAATTTGTTTAATTTTTCAAGAATTTCTCTTTCTCCGAATAATAAACTTTGCGCTCGTTTCTCATTTTGCATAAATTCGCAGGAACGAGGAGAAAGAGTGGCGGCGTTGTTTGGGCGTGCCGCGTCGGCACGAAATCGTCGGTTAACTGATTCGGATACAAAACGTAGGGTCAACGATCATGGTCAAAAATTGGTCTTTGATGGTCGCCAATTCGAAGATAGAAACGGAGGAAAAGATAGATAGAGGTGTATAGAGCATTTAATAACTAGAAACCACTTTGACGACCGATTCTCTCGGAAGTTAGACGATAATAATGCAAGATCGATAATACGCAGAGGCCAATATGGTCGGGATAGAGGACGGAGGAAGGAAGAAGCGTGTTCCCTGGCAAGGAACGAGGGATAAAACGCAAGAGAAAATACCATAACGATGTTAAGTTATCCTTCTCGGGATATATGGGGTTATAAGAGCTCGCATAAGGGCCGCCGTGAAACCGTGGAAACAGAGGGTTTGGCCGATCGATAACGCCCCCATGGCAGATATCGTCCAGGGGGTTGGCTAGGAACAGCGCAAGGTGTCCCATGAGCTACCCTCTTCCCGAGCTTTTCTGCTGGAAAATAAAATCATTCGGGACGTGGCAAAATGCTTCGAGAAACTAATGATCGGTAACGACGTTAAAACTTCGTTAACGAGTCGCCGTGTTCCGCCGGGGAACACAAAATCGATTTAATTCCACTCTAGATACGTTGTCGACTTGATAACGCGTTTAACGATCGATTCTAAATGTGCAATTAATACCCGGAGAATAGGAATAGTATACGTGGCGCAGAAGAATTTTTTTCTCCTCGACGAATGATTAGAGGCGAGCTCGGTCGATCGATCGATCGGAGAGAAAGAGGAAGAACTTTGGTTGCACCTTGCGCGCAGACTAATTGACTCTTACCGTGATTCCCGACACGGAGATGGACGTCGTGGAAAGGAAGGAAAAGGGAGAAGGACGAAGCTGAGGACAAAGAAGGCAAAAAGGGAAGAAGGGTAAAGGGACAGGGAGGAAATTATGGTGTCTCGGAGTGGTGTCAAGACTGGGAACGGTCGGCTCGGCCTTGAACCATCGCTATTGCCGTGTCATTGGTGAAGAGATCGCGTCAAAAGCGAGGAGAGAGAAAAGTGTGCGAGGAATAAGCGAGGCGAGGGGGTGAGAAAGAACGTATGCCACGGTCGCTTTTGTAAGAGGCCGGCACCACTTCCGGCGACGAGGACGCGAGTGCCGACACGACTCGCATACTCGATCGAACTCGAGGCGGATGGGATCGAACAACCTCGAACGGAGTTTACGATTGACACGGCAACGCGCAGTTGCAAAACGAATCGATCGTTCCGAGAGATTTATCGTCGGAATACCGTGTTCTTGGTTCATGCTAGGTGACGCGTATTATCGTCAAAAGTCTCGTAGAATTTTGATGGACCGTGGAGAGGCGATATCGTCGCGTCTCGGACCGGTCGAAACTAGCAGGACGAGTCCGTCGAGCATCTGGTAGTTGGTGATTCAACGTAGCATGAATTAAACTCCGACGTGGGGAAATATCCAAGAGAGAGAGAGAGAGAGAGAGAAGAAGGTAAAATAAAGAAGGTAGTATCGGGCACAGCCGGTTTCCATACTCCTGCTGTCTGACCGTGGCAGCCAATACGTACCGAACAGTGCGTCGCATTGTATATGCTGCGTGTTCGAGCGTGCTGGTACGCATGCACGCTTTCGTGTACTTACACGCGTGTATATACGCCGAGCCGTATATACGACGAATCACGTTAGTCCAACAAACCACGCGTCCTCTTCCTCCTCTCTCTTTCTCTCTCTCTCTCTCTCTCTTGATTTCGTTTCGAGCCGGATATTATCGAGATTTAGTTAAGTTTAAATGGTAAATAGAAGGGGAGAGAGGGGGAGGGGGGGGGGGTGAATCGTCTATTACGCGCGTTAAACGTTTCGCGATGCATGAAATCCAAGGCGGAAGCGTGAACAATCGATTCATTCGTTGCGCGCTTTCACGAAGGCGTAAAAACTTCTTTCGTCCGTTGAAACGAGAGTTTGCCTCCCTTTCTTTCTTTCTTTCTTTCTTTCTTTCGCAACGACGGCGCTTCAATTATTGCAGTGCATCGTGGAAGGAAGAGCAGCGTTTGCTTTCTTTCAGCGTTGGCTACGAAAAGCCCGTTTCTCACTCAAGTGTTTCTCCTCCTCGTTCCTCTTCTCCCGTTTACCCAGCCTCCTCCTCACCCGTTTTCAGCGCGCGAACCGAGTTTCCAGCCTGCACTACTTCACCATCCTTGACCTAAAAACTAATACCCGAGGTAGAAAAAATCCCGAGCGACCTGGGGATAGGAAAGGTGCACAGGGTGTAACGAGACCACGCTCGATAACGAGTCGAAAGATCGCGTTACACCCGCGCGACCAACGCGTTTCGCTCGAATGGAGTATTTTTTTCAACGAGTTTGCACCTATCGGGTGACAGTTTGCCGTCTCTCGCCGTTAGAAAACACGTTATATCTCTATCAACGATTCGAGGTTGTTTCGCATTTACAATTTCGAACCCGAAGGAAGACGTCTTATTTTAAAGATTCGTATTTGCGTCTGGATAATTGATAATTGATAATGATTGAGCGGATAAGTGTTGAGAATGTGTCTATAATAACAATGATATCGTTCGTTGGTGGACAACAGTGTACGCGGATTATCGGTATATATACGGATCGTTATATATGATTTGCCGATCCAGAAAATACAACGAAATATAGGGAGCGAAAATGATCGAAAAATCTATGGTAATGGCTGGAAAGGGCCTGGTTCGATCGTACCGTAGAGTCCTTTTGTTCGCAACCATGCTGCGTAACCGCGAAACAAAGACCGTATATACAGGTTCGTCATCATTCCCCTAGAGACTAGAGCGAAGAACGCACTCTCTTGTCGACGTATCTTTTGTTCGATGTCATTGACGATGAATCGATGACACTTTCTTCACCGACCGTGTCACGCTACTCTAAACATCATCGCGATCGCGATGAGGATATCTCAAGAAGTGTGTGTAAGAGCGAGAAAAAAAAAATACGAGGGGACCTAAATATTTATGATTCAAACTCGGAATCCTCTTAACCAGCAATCCGGAACTTCACATCCAAGACGTTCTCTTGTTTATTCCTTATCTCTCGTATCGTTTACAGTTCGGCTAATCCTAATCCAACATTCGCTCTAGAACGCAAATCATATTTCAAAAGATCGAAATATCATTTCGCATCGTTTTCTTTCAACTCGATTTTTGAGATATATAAAAAAAAAAAAACACAAGAATGTAATAAGAATTTAAATTGATCGTGGACTCTATTCACACACGAAAATCGTAAATAAGCATGGATGTCCAATTCCATTTGTAGGAACTATAGGAAAACTACGAAGACTTAATAGGAAATTCAATTATCCGTGGAGTCCACGTCCACGTGCAAAACGTTCTCTTGCCTATTCGTCATTCGACTTTGTTTCTATATCCTGCACAATGTTCATACCACGATCATGACCATGCTTTGGATTTCTCGGAGACAAAGTGCATTTGGAACTGCTCGTTAACGAGCAGGCTAATTTAGGCTCTCGGATAACGAGATCGAGGAGAAACGGCAGCCTCGTACGATTTGTTTCCACGCGAATTATTCGGCCGGCTCTGAACCCGGTATCTTCTAATTGAAGTCACGGACGAAGCTTGGTAGATACAGATTCGGTTAGCCTTAATCGCGTGACGACCTAGTAATTATCCACGCTCGCGATTCTCCATCCACTTCAAACATCCGGAATCGGAGAAAGGTACTTAAATGGTACTTTTCCGTGGCCTATCGGGCTCTATCGTTTCGATCCCTGATATGCGTCCAAGTTTCGAGTGCATCGGTAAACTTCCGCGTCTTTATATTTCGCGTGATCCATTGTCATGGATCCCTGAACGCAACGCAATCAGTTAAATCTAGCTAACACTCTTTGACTCATCTAACTGTCTTCGTTCCGTCGTCTTATTGCGCCTCGGTATTGTCGTTCCTTTGAATGTCATCACGCTATTTATTCCTTGTTTAACATCGTTTAACGAACCGATCATTACGAAGCGAAGTAGCAATAAATAACCTAATAGAAATAGCTAATTGCACATTTCGAGTTTCCTCGAGATCCTTCCAAATGGAAATGAAGGAATTCTACGAATGGTCGAAAGGCGTTTGTGGTCGAGACGATAGAAAAAAAGAAGAGGCGCTTTGATCTTTGAAACGGTAATTTTCGGGCTACCGCGTGGTTAGGGTTGTGGCGGTCGGCGCATTCGAATCGAGCGTTCCCTTTTTATTTATTATTTTTTTTCTTTCTTTTTCCTCCCCTTTCCCTTGGAAAAGCGAAGAAAAACCGATGCATTAGCGAAATCAAAGGAATTAAAGCAGTTGGTAAACGACAGACAAGCCCTCGCAGTTGGCCGCGGCGAATGGAAGGCATAAGCGGTGAGGAAAGATTCGAAAAAGAAATGGATTAGGGTCGCGTCGCGGGATTCAAGGCTGTGCGACAGGTATAAAAGCGGCCGATCGTGCGGAACAGGTTCAAAGATTCGAGTTTGAAAAGGAGTGAGACAGTCCCTTGTCTCTATCGTTCGCGAGCAGAAAAAACCCGGTAAAGCTCGGTGATATGCAAACAAAGCATCGCGCGCGAAATTTACCCGCTCGTTCAACGGTGGAAAATCGTTTCGCGGAACAAAGCGGAGAAAATAAAAAAATTCCAGTCGTCTGGTGCAGATATGAAGTGTCGTACGAGAAGAGAACCCGCATAAATGTTGTCGCGTCTTCCACGAGGAGAGAGAGAGAGAGAGAGAGAGAGAAATATATATGCTTTCCCTCTGACGATTGCTCGTCAAGAATGCGTGTAACGTAATTTCGCGGCAGAAATTCGCACGTTTTCAGGAAAGACGCGAGAGCAGCAACGCGAGATAAAGGAGCGGCGCGGAATATAGGACAGCCACGAATAGAAGTGACACGGAAGAAAAAATTCAAACGAACCGTGTCATTTTCATTAAATCGCACGAATGGAGGTGGATTTCGCCACTAGTTTTACGTCTAACCATTTACGCCGCGACTCTAATCATCCTTTCGTCGTTTCTCGTTAAAAAATTAACGTCGAATGAATCGCGTATCATGCTCAATCCGATGCTCAATTCCGATTTTCCAATATCGATTCGCTGCGTTGAAAAGGATCCAACGCGTTAACCTCGCCAGATCATCTTGTATGGAAGCTTGGGACGGCTTATCGTACGACGACCCAAGAATAACTTGATTACATTCATTAGCCATCTATAACGTTAGCCTGTAACGATATAACACAGCCCGAACCATAACAGTATTCCGTACCATTTCAACTCGTGCCACGTAACAACACGTGCATAGACTGACAAACGAGATTACCTAGAACGATAATTAGCGATCGTCCCTTTCTTCTACCTGCCCCGACTATCGATACTCATCCAAGCTCCCATTTCCGAGAAGAGGGTACGTGTCCTCCGTACCGAATCACGGCCCGACCAAAAATTTCGCGTAAAACTGCCACCGCTTATATTCGCGTTTGGCGAAAAAAGCACCGAGGGAAGACTCGTTTCTCGCATCTGCAATGCGGCTAGGATTTATCGACGGACAAAACACGACTCGAGACAACCGCGCCAAGTTAAGCCCGCGGTCGATCGATGTATCTATCTTCCTTTCCCATCGAAACGGACTTAAGCGTTTTACCGCGTTTGCGGTTGTTGCACCATGCCGAGAAACGCGTTTCCGACTCGAGAGGATTCGATATCAATTCTTAAGAGAGATTTCGAATTCTAAAGGAATCGAGAAAGGCCGATCGACGATATATTAAAAAGCGAGGCGATAAACGATTGACCCCGATTTTTTAAAAGCTTTTCATCGAATATACGCCGTGCACTCGTGTTTTCAAGTGATCGATACGGGCAAATCCCGGCAAACATCTTTCACTCGAGTTACCCGATACACGGTGCCTCTTTACACGGATATATACCACCGGTTCGATAGTCGGTGAGATTTTCTAATATCGCTCGCCCTTGTACCGTTTGCAGAGCACTCGTCGATGCTCATCTCGACGCGGATTATCTTGCAACCCGAGAGTCGCGGGTGCGCGGTTTTTCACGCCGATCATCCGACTCCATCAACGCTGACCCAGTTCACCAACTCGTGGAACGCAAAGCGGAATGCGCGGAGGGCAATCCGATCGGCTCGGCCGCTAAGGTCGGCTAAGGTCGTGACCGTGAAATCCCTCTTGAATCGCAGCCGAACGGTGACGTAACAACGGATCGCGTAACCCCTTCACCAATAAAATGACACCTCCGTGTCCTCGGGCCGAGCGCGAAACGGCGCGATACGGCGGGACGTCCAAAGATTGCCGATTAAAAATACGGTGTGGGTTCGCGAGTAGACGGTAGACGGCCCTGCGACACTGCTAATTATAACTCGGCAACGAAACCACCGCGTTGACTCGCACGAGCGATACGCGCGCATACAATCGTAACCCGGTGCATATTAGCGACGTGTCGCAAAACGGGCAAAGCGCCGTTTTAAAACGGCACGTTTTCAACGATACTGTGGCTTCGCTTTTGGCGGTTTTACGCGCGACTACTCTCGTCCACCGCGCCCTTTCTTCTATCCGCCTTCGCCAACGCTAATTAGCGAACTCGACTTTTAATCCAAGGTGTTTAATTAATGTGTCTTTTTAACAACGATTCGTCGCTCGAGCGAACCTTGACGCGAGAGCTGTTACTACGGTTGTTGTAAAAAATCTTCGAGTTTCTGTTTTATCCGTAATTTCCCGTATAATTTTCGTAGACGTTGCACAAGAACTGATATTTTTCCAATAAGGTAAGGAAGTGACGATATCGGCAAATAATTATTTTTCTACGAATTATAAGAATGGTGGAATAAATAGACAGCTTGCGGGACGAAGCGTTGACGTTTAAAATTATCGCAAAAAAAATGTATGACCATTTATCGTTGAATCCTTTGGTTGAAGGAGTAAGTTTAAAATATTTGTTATACGGTTGTGTTGGCACTTGAACGAAAAAACAAATAGGGCATCGTATCTCGGGGGCATGCGAGATACTCGCTCATATCGGAAACATTCATCGCGTACTCTCGAAACGTGCGCGATATGATCTTTAGATGCAAGTCATGGCTACATCGTGTGATACGTAGCGACACGTTCCTTTTATAAAGACACGTCGCGTCATCGTTGTCATTTCCTATCCGCGATACTTATCGAGCGCCAAGTAGTAAAAGCACTCTTTTAAGAGTAAACGTGTAAAATTGCGTGCAAACGTTTTTGAAACGCGTGCTCGACCCGTCGTGTATGAAAGAAAACGCCGCCGACAGTTCGTCTTTACGACTTACTGGTAGTCAAGCGAGTCGTGGAATCCAAAGTTTCGCGAGTCCCTCTTGAGACGCGTGCCAGCCCATTCTTGGAAAGCTTCGGTTGCGAAATAGTCGTTCCCCGGTAGTACGATCGTTCGTCGGATAGTGGTTCGTTACTGGTAGTGGTCTGATGGACGGAAACAGGGAGAGGAGGCGACTTTTCCACCCCTTGGATGGGTGGCGAGCACTCGAGAGACTTCATCTTCGAGGAGTGCTCCTTTGGCAGAGAGACAAGAGCGCGAGATAACCGAGTAGCACCGGCGCTATCGCGATGCAAACGATGTAACGCGTTATGGAGTATCGACCTGTTGGCACCCCTGCCTCTGCAGCTGCGTCTCTATCTTTAGCTCGGACCGGCCCATACCATGGGACTCTCCCATAACCATGGTGGCTGCTCTCCCTTCGTCGTTCCTTTACTTTTTCTTTCTTTCTTTCTTTCTTTCTTTCTGTCATAACGCGTTCCTCGATATTCAGAGCGCTCATCATACTTGGCTTTTGTAAAGAGACTACCTCTGATGTCTTTTCATCGCGAAAGACTTTGTCGAGAATCTCGCTCACTGAAGACGCTGATTATTTTCTTCTTTTTTCCAAGATGGATCCTTGCCACGAATTAATCGAACGAATCCGTCTCGAGCATCGCAACGTCTCCGAGACTGAATTAGCCTCGAGCGATTCGAGAAGAAAACGCTTTCGATTCGCTAGACCGGTTCTCGGCCGAGAGACACCTGTCGCGAACTCGACCACGCTCAAAAAGAGACGACTAACTGGCCGCGGAACAAAGAGGGAAATGGAACGAACATTGACGAAAGACGAAGACCGATCGCTTCACTGTTCGATCGGCGCAGTCATTCCAATTCTTCCTTTCTTTTTATTAATTACGATATTCCTCCATCGACGTATCTTTATAAGGAGCTCGGATAAGTATTCATAATGATGAAAAATAATTAGATGTAATTACAGGTTGCCTGTAAGTCGCAACTTCATTTAGAATCTTACAATTTAGAGTTTGTTGAATTGAAATCGACGATGTGATTGAAATGTTGAACAAAAACGAGGGTTGGCAGAAAAAAAAAGAAAAAGAAAACAAAGAATTTTGTCCTTTTCCTCTCTTTCGTCATTTTCAAAGAAAGCATTAGTCACATCGTGACATAATTGATAAGAAGCTTTTTCCTCTGTATCATGAGCGTATCATGACGAATCTTTATTTATCTATATATCTTGTTATCTCTATGATACATATTTTCACCTTCTCGTTTCAATACATTACAATTCACTTCATTCAACTCGTGAAGTAAAGTCATTAATAATTGATACATTGACTACGAGGAAATAATTTGTTCGAAATAGTAATCGTCTTGCCAAGTCTCTCTATACCTGTCCGTTCGCGCATCCAACTCATTTCCTTTCTCTCTTTTCTCCTCAAATGGACCACCGTGTCGTGTGTTTGCTTTTACTGGTTCTTGTATGCGTCACGGACAATAGATCGACTCTTTCTTCGATAAAGGCGACATATCAAACCCACGGGTTTCTCCGGGTGAATGGAGACCACAGGATCTATTCCACGCGTTCGAGAAACTCTAAGCTGAAACTCGTTGGCGTACAATATAACGAGAGTTCGTAATTTTCCTTTACGAAGCATAGATTTGAGCAACGTAGAAACGCGTTTCGTCGAATCCCTCGTAGCGACGTGAACTGACCTGGGGTTCCTTAATGAAGTTACGTCCCCTTCTGTCATCGTCATACTTCATCGTAAGAAGGTCCGACATGAGCCATTCGGTTCGATAATATCCCGGCGAAATTGTAACATAGCATAAAATTTCTCTTTCTCTGAAGCTTCATCATTGCTCGAACATCAAGGAATTGCCGACCGAAATTGCCTTGTCCCCTTTCGTTCAATGAAAAATCACCATCGAAAACCGATAAACCTCATTTACCTGACAAAGCAATGCAACAGCGAGGCACCACGATGATTATTTGTTCCTTTGCAACGAGCGAACAATCACAACCTAGTCCTGATTAAAACTCATGGCATTGAATATATTTTCTCTTTACAAAAATAGATACGTTTTATATTTTAATGTATTTTAAAATTAATAGACATTTTTTAAAAAACAAATTTTTTGCCTGAAGGAATCTGTTATTATTCTTGTAAAGAAAAAATCTGAATCGATTAACAGAAAAAAATTTATAATAGATCGTGCACGCAAAAAAAATATAATCGATTAAAATAATTCTTCTTAATAGTTTATAAATTTATGATCTTAATTGTCGTTAATTTACGATCAATCTTCGTAGTTGCATATATTTTCAATTGTCATCTAACGTAAATACATAACATAGCATACATATGTATATATATACGTGGTACAATATACCATACGATCGATGCAAGTTCGAAATAACTTAACCTCGAAAAGAGTCCTAGCTGATAAAATTATCTTCCTGCTGTACACACGATATTAACTATATCTACCTGTATTCATTGTTATCAGGATTATCGGTAACATTCTTAGCGACAAATAATCGTGTTATCTTTATATTTGCGTCGCATATTTAATCATATTTAAAATTGAATCGGGATCAGAAAATCGATCGGTTTCTATATTTTTGCCAAAGTTTTTTTCAAGCAGGATGAGAGTTCTTAGATTAGTTGACAATAATATTGACAGTCAAAAAGTTGAAGTACTTTTACGCTTCTGTACACGTAATTCCTTCGTGGTGTACCGGTGATATGAACGGTAGTCGAATACATGATTATCGCGGTAACAGGAAACACCGGGTGTGTCATGATAATGTCTCTATGCGAATTTTTATTTTATACATAATCTTATATAATGTATTCTTTTAATCAATTATTTTTGTAAAAAAAAATATCAAAATAAGAAATTATTATCCATACTTCACTTATTTTATAATATGATTGTATGATCCATTTATGTAAATATTAATTGACAACTTATATACATTGTTCAAACAGATAGGAGAAAGTAAATTATATATAAATATTTTATTCTGCTTGCTACTGCTTGTACTGTATATATATATATATATATATATATATATAGCTTCTATATATTATGTAACACTTAAATATTTCATATTATTCATTATTCTAAGGAATCATGAAAAGAATATTGTATCTTTTCCCAAAAGACGATATTTCTTACTCGCGTTCGTTTGTTTTCTCTTTCAAGAGTAATACAGGGAGCTTAGTCGTTTCGAATCTGTTTTTATGTGTTTTTATAAGAAATAGCGAATGAAAAATGAATCGTAAAATATTGTAATCGAATGAAAGATATAATTGTAATCTGAACAACGTATACATGTTTAAAAAGTAATATTCGGCGTCACATAAATACGATCAAAACTAATACATATTTAAAAACTAAGATTAAGAAAGAAAGAAATTTTTTTCGGAATAATTTTTATGATATAATATTTAATCCGAAAATATTTGTGATATTCTTTAGATATAATTCTTTTTATCTTTCTTATTTTATATTTATCTATGTATATAAAATATGTATATAAATTTATGTATAAATGTCAATTCAAATGAAAGAAGAATGATTTATAGTTAGAGGTCAAAAAACTCACCGGCAATAACTGTATCCTGAAGATTATATTTACTAGAGCCTGTTTTTCCTACTTTTGGAAAATCCTTAAGTTTTCGACCGCTAAGCTTGAGCTCACCGCTTAAGTGTGCTTCCTCCAGGATTCGCTCAAGACTTCTAGTGAGCTGCTTTTGTATGTGGCCGCTCATGTTCGACGCGACCATCGCCATATTACATTTTTCGGGTACGTACACGCGGAAGCACAACAGCGAATATCTTTCCTGGCGTATCAGCCACTCGTCTTTTAGACGACGAGGTAAGATGTTATAAAAAAAAATTAACACCCACCAACTACTCCCGATACTTGCTTCTGCGCTACTGATCACAACTTAGTAAAGCGCATGGATGCAAACGATTATAGCGCCCCCATTTAGACGCCATTTTAAAAACAATATTCGATTTTATTCGAGTATCGCAATTGCAATCGATTTCTATAATTTCATTTAAAATATTCTTTTATTGATGCATCAAAAAATTAACGTTTAAAATATTTTTAATTTCAATAAAACCAAAGTAAATGCTCACAGGAAATAATATTTAATTTAAATATTTAAGAAATCGAAAAAATACAATTGATTCAAAATTAAAATTTGATAAAATCAAATCAGAATTCTGTATAGTTTCTATTCTTCTAAAAAAAAAAAATTATTTAGATTATTAATATATAGTTCATTGTTATTATTTTTAAAATAATTAATTTAAAACAATTTTAGACATTATCACTTTCATTGTCATAATTACTTACATTCATTCAGATCGAACTATCATACATTTTTTCACATATATATGTATATTTAAACTTACATTCACATTTTATATTCCTTCATTTCATTATACGTTTAATATACACCATTCATACACTATATAGAAAAAATTAAAATAATTCCTAACATAAATGTATTAAATTATTTCTGAATTCACTAATTTTTTTTTTGTTGCGAAAGTAAATTATTCGATTCTTGATATTCTCTTATTAATCGTTCTTCTACTTCTGGTAAACAAGGTGTATATCTTGCATATTCCATAGTAAATTCTCCTTTCCCTTGAGTAGTAGATCGCAATTCGCCAATATATCCAAACATTTCGTTTAATGGAACTTCTGCTTTTAATGTACACCATCCTTCATTGTTTTCTGTATTGGTTATGATACCATGCCGTCTAGTGATTTGAGCATTAACTATACCCTTTAATATAATAATATAAATTAATTTGAAATAATATAAAATATAATTTATTATCAAGTAATAGAAAAATATATATTCTTACTTACTTGAAATTCTATAGGAGTCGTTATTTCCACCGACATAATTGGTTCTAAAATTTGCCATGATCCATTTAAAAATGATTCTTTCATTGCACCTTCTGCAGCGAGAAAAAATGCTAATTCTGAAGAATCCACGATATGATGCATACCATCAAATAATGTAAATTTAACACCTGCTATTTTATGACCAGAGAGATATCCTTTTTCGCACATAGTTTTAAATCCTCTTTCTACACCAGGAACAAATTGTTTTGGAACATTTGTTCCTATTGTTTTATCAAGAAATATAAGTTCAGTATTTTTTTCCATCGGTAATGGCTATAAAAATATTATTGCAATGTAAATAATAAATATATAATACAGATATAACAAATATAACGAGATTCAAATAAATCAAATTATTACTTCTAATATCCCAATTATACGCGCGTATTGGCCAGCTCCTCCTGTTTGCTTTTTGTGGAGATAATCAAATTCGATAGGTTCACGTAATGTTTCGCGAAACGAAACTTTTGGTTTTCCAAGTATAATAGGACAACCATATTCACGTTCAAGTCTTTGAGCGTATATTTCTAAATGTAACTCTCCCATTCCAGAAATTAAAGATTCCTAAATCATAGTATTGTATTATAGTTTTCTCAAATATATATTCAATATATTAGTACATATACAACATAACTTTTCATATTTTACCTTATTATCTGTATCATAATGATATTTTAAAGTAGGATCTTCTTTGGTAAATCGTGCGATACCTTTTGAAAAATTATCCCGATCTTTTGAATTTTTTATTTGAATAGACATCGATACTACAGGCTCAGGTACATAAATAGATTCCATCGATAACTTTAGATTAGAATTACTGACAAATGTATCACCTGATGCACAATCTATTCCAAACAAAGCGAAAATATCCCCGGCATATACTTCGGATACATCTTCCATTTGATTTGAATGAAGTCTTACTAGTCTTTGAATTCGAACCTAAAAAATATTATATATATATAAAAATTTTATTTTTAAAAGTTATATTACATTTATATACAAACTTTTTTATTTGTTCTTGTATTAATTAAAGTATTTCCTTTGCTTATCATTCCTTGATAACAACGAAAATAAGTTAATTGACCAAATTTTCCAGCTTCTAATTTAAATGCTAATCCAATAAAAGGATGTTTGTTACTTCTTTCAGAATTTAACAAAATTTTAACAGTTTCATTTCTATAAATGAAAATTCATTATTATTCAATTATTATTATTCATTATTATTATTAATAATTCAAAAGCAATAAATAAATCATGATAAGAAACTCACTTATCCTCTTGAAGTGCATAGTTTTCAACTTCTCCAGGATTTGGCAGATAATTTATAACTGCATCTAATAACGGTTGAACACCTTTATTTTTTAAAGCAGTTCCAACTAGAACTGGTACAAAAGTTCTTTTTATACAACATCTTCTAATAGCATTTATTATATCTTTTTCAAGAATTTGTATTTCATTTAAATACATTTCTCCAAGATACTCATCAACATTGCTCAAATGTTCAATTAACTCTTGTCTTTTTTCTTGTGTTTCTATATAAAAAATATGTTTGATTTATTTAAAACATATGACGTTTTTTGTAAGATATTAATAACTTTTCTCTAAGATATTAATAAATTAAATATTTTGCATTTATAATTCATCTAGAAATTTAGCAAGATATGACATTTTGTGAATTTAATATTCATTGAATAATTTATGATTATACTATATCTCTAGATGAAGTACATATTATGTACCTGTTCTCATATCTGATGGAATTTCATCTTCTCTTACAACTTCACCAAAGTTTCCTTCAAAATATAAAGCTTTTAGATTAATTAAATCTATTACTCCTTTGTTGTTACTTTCTAAACCAATAGGTAATTGTAAAAATGCAGCATTAAGATTTAATTTTCCTCTTAATTGTTCTAAGATTCTCTTATGATTAGCACCTAATCTGTCCAATTTATTAATAAATGCTATGCGAGGTACATTATACCTTCTCATTTGTCGATCTACAGTTATTGTTTGTGATTGTACACCACCTACTGCACATAATACAAGTATAGCTCCATCTAAAACACGTAAAGATCGTTCTACTTCTACAGTAAAATCAACATGACCAGGAGTATCAATAATATTAATATTATGATCTTTCCATAAAGTGTAAGTTGCAGCAGATTGAATTGTAATGCCTCTTTGTCTTTCTAATTCCATACTATCCATTGTTGCTCCAACATTATCTTTACCTCTCACCTATTATAAATATTCTATTACAATTAAATAAAAAATTTATATTCTATTATATGAATAATAGTACAAATTAAAATTATTTTTTTTTCACCTCGTGCATTTTAGCTATTCTTCCAGTATAAAATAATATTCGTTCTGTTAAGGTGGTTTTTCCAGAATCAATATGTGCCGATATACCAATATTTCGAATCTTTTCCAATGATTTATGTTCTGCATATTTTGCAAATGATGATAAATATTGTAAATTGTTCTATTAGATATTCAATGATATAATTAATTATATAAATAACCTTAAATAATTGCTAAACAATTTAAATTTTGCAGGTTAGAATACTTACTTTTGAAATATGAGAGTAATAAGTTAAAAATGATTTTAAATTGATATCATGTCTTAAAATTGTTATTATAGACATAATAGTTAAGTATTTTATAATATACTGTAATATTTAGGAAAATAATTTAATAAAGAATAATATATATCGAAAATTTCTGGCAATTGAGCATAATCGGATGTATCCGTGAACAATTATGAAAATATGTATTTTATAAATATTAATAATAATGAAAATATTTATTATGCATATCTTAACTAATATTTAATAAATAAAAAATTTTAAAAATAATTTTATTATTTTTCATGTAATTATTTATTTCATTATTTGTTCACATTATTATTATAATACGATTTATTTTAACATAAATACTGCACACTGTAACATACCATTGTAACTTTATTAAAATAAAACATAACAAGCTTATTTAATGTATATATTAAAATGTTTATATACTACAAATATTTACATTGAGATTACAGAAAGTATGAATTTTGTGCTTAGATAATTATAAATTATCATTCAAATGTAAAGTACATTTTTACATTGTTTTTAATATTGTGTAATTATATTTTGTGATATATATTTTTTTAGTATAACATACAAGATATCTGAAGAAAAAAAAATAATTATATATTAGAAGGGATAAATTTATAATTATTTTTCTAATGCTCAGAAATATACCAATAAACTTTAATATTTTTATTTTATCGCATATTTCCATAAACAATTAACATCAATTTTCTTGGAATAATTCATATGTATAATTCATAAGAATTATAAATATATAAGATAATTATGTGCTGACAATGAGAATTATAATATACATTCACTATGTGTATCAAAATACATTTCTAGTGAATTTCTTATTTCTAGTTTGAACATATGAAACATTAATATTAACATTGATATAAGATTTATGAATATATATTTATTGTGAAGGAAAAAAAATCCTTCAAGCATAAAATATACTTATAAGAATCAAGTAATTAATTGAATATCCCCTTTAATATCTTAATGTTATTTTAGTACTTTTTCTTTCTCTTTTTAATTTTTTATTTTTTTTTTTATTTTATTTTCTTTAATATTTAAATTTTCAAAATGCATTCTTATTAAGAGTATAAAACCCTATTTATTATTATGTATATTTTCTCTGTACATACATATATTGAAGTTATAATACAGCTTAATTTATATTAATTTTTAAGAACATTTACAAATATGTTAGTATTTTATTCAATTAAAAGCAAGTAACATTTTTGGTATTAAATTTAGTCGGTGAATGTTTATCATCGCTATCACCAAGATCCATACCAAACGGTACTGAATTCCAAATAGCTTTGTCACTTCGATCATTTTCTTCACTTAAAATATTGCACATCATACGATCGTCATAAAGAGAAAATCTAGCGGTTGATTGTCCACGACCGCGAATTTTCCTTACTGAAGGTGGTAAATCTCCCGGTGTTTTTATTCTCATATGTGGATCTTTTAATACATTTACATTAGATCCTACATTAAAAACTTCGTTGAATTTATCGATGCTTTCTTGTCTATTGATATTTTCACTTTTTTTATTCCTTAAATTTACAAGGGGTAAGGTAGATGGTCGAGTATTTGTATTATTATCATTATCAAATTTTTGTTTACCAATTTGTATAGCATTTTTATCATTCTTATCTAGCGTAGAAGTAAAAGCAGGTGTTTTAGTAATAATACCATTTACATATTTTCCTGCCGGAGATATCGTTACATTAGTTTCTACAGTTTTGATCTGTACGTTCTGTTTTGACAATAAATTGGATTTAGAATCCTCTCGATCTATTTGATATTTATTATATGGATACATTTTCTTATTAACAAGTAATTTTTTAAAATTTGACCATCCGAATAATTTTTTTCGAGGGCTATCTTGCGAACAAATCTCATGTACATTTGTTTGTTTCCTTTTACCATACGAAGATGTACCATCATCCGAAATAACATTTTGAACGTATGGTATAGGTGTAGCTGGTCTCAACTGAGATAATTGCGTTGTGTGTTGACTCAAATAATCATGAGAAACAAGTCCTTGTGCTTCTGATACAATTCTATATTGATCATTACATGTATGTTTCATAGATTTATCAACAAGTACATTACCATTACATTCCAAATCTTCAAGTGAATCTGATTGTAACATTAAATTTCTTTCCATACAAGGATTTCGTCCTTGATAAGGTTGAAGTGTTTGAGTATGATTATATATTGCTATTTCATTTGAATTTTTAACTAAAATATAATAAAAACTTATATTATAATAATGAATTTTAAAACCTATTATATGATCTTAGTAAAATACTTACAGCTATGCTCATGAATAATGCTTTCAGAAGGTGATAATGTTACCAGATTTTCAACAACACCACCTTCATTGCTCGAACTATCTTGTGCTGCTTGTGATATAAGTTGAGTAGCATGGATATTGTCATGATGTGAAGATTCACTATAAAGACTATTTGTGGTTGAAGGCACTAGAGTACAATGGGAGTTTACCATTGGACTACCATCAGTAAAATGTATTGTTACTGAAAATTTATGAATTATTTTTTCTTTTAATATATAATATGTTTTTAATATACACATTATATAATGATAATGTAATGAAGACTACCTCGATGAGATTGTAATTCTGAGAGGCGTTCTTCTATACATAAAGCAGTTAATCGAGCTTCTGCATCTGCATCCCAACAATCTTCCATTGTTTCTTTAATCAAACGTACTCCTGGCCTATCCACTAAATTACCTTCTAATAGAGGTCTTGCTTTATTACGAGAAACTAAAACTTGCATTTGTTCAAATGTTGGATGAAGACCAATTTCTTTCTCATATGGTTGTCTATAGGGAGGTACTTCAGATCCTAATATGTAAATATCCGAGCATCTTGAAACTAATTCCCATATTACTAAACCCATTGCATAAACATCTATTTGTTTTAGAGAACTTTCGCAATCTCGTAAATTTACAGCACCTTCCAATATTTCTGGCGCCATATATCTCAAAGTACCGACCTAATTTAAATATGAGAAATACATATTTATAAGTTATTTTAAATGTTATATACTTTTTATACTAAAAGTTATTATCTTACATCATTGATTGATTTTATTTCGGCATGCTGTGCTTCTCCATTTGAATAGTATTTAGATCCAGAAATTTGAACTGCTAATCCTAAATCGCATATACAGCAAGTACCATCAGCTTTGATTAATATATTTCTTGAATTAATGTCTCTGTGTGCAATACATGGCTTAAATTTATCTGCAAATTAATTTTTTAAGAATAAAAATTTCTTTGATTTACCTTAAAATATTTTTTGTATCTTTTACTTACCACCTTTATGTATATCAGTATGTAAATAAGCAAGACCTTTCACCATAGAAAGACCCATTTTACAAAATGTGACCCAATCAATTGTATGTGTTCTTAAAAAATCTGTTAAAGTACCACCTGGTGCAAAACTAAGTACCAAAAGATATTCAATACTACCTTCCATACTAACTCTTTCATCCATACCTAAATAAGGATTACAAATATTTTTTTAATATTATATTTCAATAAATGATAAAATACTATTTGAAAATAAAAATAATATTAACCATAGTAACTTAAAAGAGACGAGTGTTCCATAAAGGGAAGACAATAAGTATCTCGTTCATTTTGGAAATAATTACGATAATGAGAAGGAAATATTTTTACAGCAACATCTTGATCTCCCATGCTACCTTGCCATACAGAACCATAGCGACCTTGACCTGAAATTATATAAATATATTATTATATGTTCAAAATCATCTATATTATTATAGATCAGAATAATCTATTTATTAAGAACATTAATTAATAAAGAACATACCTACAATTGTTGTGAGTTTCAAATGATCTACTGTGTAAGTACCAGTTCTTAATGCTGTACTATCCATAAATTGATCTGTATAGGAAAGTGGTTTTCCTAATCTTGCTAACATATTATTATGATATATACGATATATCATTAAAGCTACAATACATATTACTAATAATATGCATAATAAAACACTTGTTATGATAACAATCCATCTCCCAGAATCTGATTGCTCCAAATACTGAGTTGCTGTAAGATTTCATAAAAAATATTATGCATAATGAACTTATAAATTAATATAGAATATTATATTTTATGTCCTGAGTTCTTACTAGGCTGATTATTTTCTGCAGAAATAGAAGTATGTGCATTATTCTCAGAATATAAACTATTAGTACTATTGATATTAAGATTACAATAATCTCCATGGCAACAACAAAATTTTGTATTATTTAATGCTTTGGTGGAACTTTGAAGGGCAATGCATTCTGTTGTTTCACATTTTTGTTCACCAGACTGTTTCCAACAACCTAAATTATTATATATAAAAATATAATAAAAATTATAAATATTATAAATTAATACAATATTATAAATTATTGAATGAATTATTATACCTTGAGATAAAATGATAATTTTAGTTCCATTTGCAGTCTTTTCCTCTTGCCATAATGCATGACAAAAATTAGTACATGTTTCAAATTTAATATTATCATTTTTCTATAAAAAATTAAATTATTTTATTTAAATATATCTAAGAAGCAAAATCTATAAAAATATATAATATTAAACTTACTGCAGTATGAATTATATTACTGTCATTGAGAAAATCTTCAGGTACACTAAGTGTATTTTGTTTTAATGAAAAATTTTCATTATTCTTTTTCCTGCTGGCACATATTCTAATGGCACTGATGGGTACTGAGTTTATCCCATATAGTAGTACGATGAATGTAATTGATACAATGGCTTTCATTGTGCCTCAGCAGGCCTCTTGAACTTGAACACTTCAAAGGAAGCGTTGCTTCTCAAGAACTGGCATCTTTGATTATAACATCATATATTGCTGCCATGTGCACAATATAATATATTCATCTGTTTATTATATATGATTCAAATATATTTATTATAATAATAAGATTATTATAATCATAAGATTTTAAAGTAAAAGATAAAAACATATTTTTTTTTAACAAAAATAAAAAAATTAATTTATTAAAAGATTGTTTAGATATTAAAAAATTGATATAAATACTAATAAATAAAAGAAAATAGATGTAGTACAAAATATTATATATTACAAATTTTTATTCTGCAGAGGAAAAAGAAATTTTATTAGTAGTGCAAATATTAGTAAATAATATAAATTATAAATTTCACGGAATTTCCACGTAAGAATTATTGAAGCGATAAGAGTACAATAAAAAAAAATAGAAGTAATCGCAAAAAATTAGTTTTATACAATTATACGAGAAAGACTGAAATTTTCATAGAATTGAATATGCTGCACATGTAGATGTATATAAAAAGAATCATAATACATGCTGTAAAAAAAATGAAAAATTACAAAATGAAAAAGAAAAACAGTTTCGCAGAATGCATATTAATGCATACAAGCAAATTAAAAGAAGTATACTTACATTTTAAGGAAGAGATTTTTCAAATTTTTTAATTGAAAATTTTGAAAAAAATTGAATATCAATAAAAACATTGCACATATTTGCTAAATAATATGAAAATTTTTTTTTTTTTTACAATAAATATTCAATCAACATTAACACATTTGACATACAACCCGTATCCATTAAATTGTAATTCATTCACGTGTTCGCAAAGACAACATAAAACGTCAGATTTGTATCATTGCAAAAGGCAATATTAAGTTATTACTATTAAGTTATTATTATATATATATATATAAAATACATATATATAAATACATATTGATTTATTAAATTTTTTTTATTTTTATTTTGCTTTAATTGATATTAAATATAAGAAATAATCTTCGTTGTGCTATTCAATAATCAATATATTGTTATTATTTAATTTAAAATAACGTTTAATATAAAAGAACAAAAAAATTAACTCTATAATTTTTTTGCCAATAAAGTAAAGTTTTTTTATATATTAAATATAATTTTTAAAAAGGAATTTAATTAAAATCTTTGAAATAGAAATAATTAAAGGATTCACTAATATGCTATCGATATAGTTGAAAGTAACCAATAAGAGATTCAGTTTTACTTTAAGAGTTTTCAATCTATAGTGTATAAATTCATATGAGAATATTCGTAACTGAAGACTCACGAATTGGCGCGCAGCGTCTTATTCTGCGTGTTTTTGATATTATATCGTGCAAATGGTGGCTTTCGGGATGTTTTGTTCAATGTTTCTTAAAAATTAATGAGTCTCATTGTACGTCGTGTATAATAGGAATAGAAGTAGCGTTTGCTGTTTACTTCTGAACTTGTAAAAGCTTGTCGTCAACATGGTGAAGCTTCATAAGAAATTTTTTGCGGGTGACAAGGTTTTCGCAAAAGTTCGAGGTTATCCACCGTGGCCAGCAAAAGTAAGTTCTGTTATATATTTGACAATTATTTTTTATATTTTTGATGAAATTAATAATAATGAATATTTATATTAAAAATACTAGTAATAGTAACATTTTTAATTTTAATCTTATTAATTTTTTTTTATATTGCGGTATTCTAAGACATGATAATGATATTAATATATTATTTTAAAATCATGTTTATATGCGAAAATATATCATAAATTACATACATATATATATATATATATATTATATATATATATGAGGAAGAGTAAATTATACATTTTTTTTAAATTATAAATTATAAAAAGTAAATTATAAAATTTAAAAATTTAAAATATTTTTTAGAATTTTGAATAAAAGAAAAATTTAATTAAGTTTAGCAATCTATAAATGAATATACTTTATAACATAAGTAATTTTTCTTTTTTTTTTAGGTTGAGAAAGTTATTGATCCTAATTCAAAAAATTCAAAGTATAGTGTTTATTTTTATGGCACAGGAGAAACGTGAGTTTTTTCATTATACTATATACTTGTATAAAATAAAAGAATAAATTAAGATTTTTAAATATTTACTTTAGTGCTGTGTGTAAAGTGGAAGAATTATATACCTATATTGAAAATAAAGCAAAATTTGGCAAACCACTTCGAAGGAAATTTTTTCATGAAGGATTAGTACAACTAGAACAAGAGCTTAAAAATGATAGAAATAAGGCATCAAATCTTGCTGATCTTAAAGGTAAATATATAATATATATAATTATGTATAATATATAAGTATATATATTATATAAATATATAAAATTTGATATATATATATATAATGCTATATATAATTTTATATTTTAATTTAATTAAAGAAGCTGGAATTGAAGAAACGAGAAAAGAAGGTGATAATTTACCGACAGTTAGCGCTGCAGATAGTGATATGGATACAGGATCTCTTGTTATTGATGAAGAAAAAAAGAAATCTATGAAAAGGAGAACCTTCTCTACTGCTGTAATATATATTTAATTAATTAGATTTATTATTAAATATAAAGATACATAATATAAGTATATATTTCATTAGGAGTATTTTCTCATTCATACAATATTTTGTAAAGAAATAATTATTGTATTGAGCACTCCAATAATAATTTAGGAATTGCCGACAAATATTTATCAAGATTAAATAGTTTGTGCGATTGTTCCTTACATTTATATATACAATTTATTTATTATTTTAAAAATAATATTTATTGTTTATATTATGAGATATTAAAAAATTTTTTAAATTTAGGATGCACCTGAAGTGAAGAAAAGACGCGGAAAAGCAAAATCTTTATCTGCATCTACAAGTGATTCAGTGAAACAAGATGCATTGGATTCTCAAGGAGAAGAATCACCTAAAGAAGTTGTAAGTCGTAGCGGTAGAAAAATTAAACCCAAACGGTTTGCTGACTTTTCAAGTTCGGAAGAAACAGATGCTGCAGATAAAAATGGTATATATTATCAGCTTTATTTAATTAAACTGATAGAATTCTTTTTATAAATATTTTGTATATTGTAGAACATGGAAGAGGTCGTCCTAAAATTAAAATTGAAGATTCTAATGATCAAGTAACACCTAACACAATGCATAAAAAAAGAGCTTTGGAAAGTAAGTATATAAAAAGTATATAAAAACAATCTGTTATATAAAAATTAAATTATAAAGATTTAAATATCATATATTTTACAGAAAAAAATAATTTAGATGAAACACCTATATTGGAAGGTACTGTGGTTTCTGGTGCGACATCTTCAGATATCCCAGGACGAGTTCTATTAGCATTAACATTTGCTGGTGAATATGTAGGAATCAAATTAGATATGGATAAGCCAAAATCCTTTGAAAGCGAAAAGGCTCGAGCGCAATGGGAATGGTCTACTGCTAGAAATGCAATGAAAATGAAAGCACAATTAGAAAGCGGTGAAATTTTACCAGAACAAATAAAAGATTATCTCGATTTTAATGTGCATGTTCCAGATGAAGAAAAACGATTGTTAGCAAAAGATGGTGTACTTCATCGTAAAACGAATAAACTAAGGTAATAATAAGAATAATATTAATTTGACAAAATTTTAGATTTTAATTATGTATATTAATTTCAGATGGCTTCGTATTGAAGCACAACTTTTACAGTTGGATGCTCAAATTAAATCCAATCTTGGATTAGATCGAGCATATCCGGATAAGTGTTTGCAAGCAATGGATGAAATGTTATCACTTCCAATTGATCCCTTAATGTTGAAGAAACATCCACACATTGTCGGAACTGTTAAAAGGGTAAATGAATATAAATTATCGTTTTATTATTTAATTTATTCTTTATGATTATTCCAAATCTTTATGATTATTCAATTCAATTTTCAGTTGCGAAGATATATTGGTAATTTAGCTGATTGGAAATTAAATGATGAAGAAGAGGTATAATTTTTTTTTTCTCGTAAACTATAAAATATTTTATATAATACTTTTTTTATATTTCCTCTTAAATTTTATTTATAGGCAATTTTCAAACAAAAAGCGGAACAAATTAGACAAAAGTCTGAGCATATATATAACAAGTTTAAAGTAAGATTAAGTTAATTTAATCTTTATGTTTATTAAATTTATATATGTGATATATACATATCTAATATATTTGATATAAGATTTTCTAATAAAATTTATTTTTATATAATTGCATACTAAAATAAATAAATATATTATCATTTTCTTTTAGGCTATGTTTACTATACCCGAAGGACAGTCGTTTTGGCAATCATTTTCAGATCAGGTGGTTCATTTCAAAGAATTGACAAAGGATATGCCTGAAGAAAAAGTATTCTCTTTAATGTCTGATCCTGCTTGTCCAGGTAAAAATGTAAATTTATAATATATTAATTACCAATTTAGTTTATTATAAATGAATTAAAAGTTTTACCTATATATGTAAAATTTGTAAAAAATATGTTTAACTTATTAACATAAACAATGTGTTAAGCAAGATATATATAAATAAATATATATAATTTTTCATGTAAAATATAATAAATAATACTTACAGATGCAACCATATCAGAAGATTCACCTGCAGATGAAAGCGGTAGTCAACTAGATACAGATGCACCTACGGTAGTTAAATTGGAAGTGCCTACAAGGAGCGAGACTCCAAAAGAGTCAGAGGCCAAGTAACATAGTGACTTTTTGTATCTGATAATGTGAAAATCATACTTACTTTTTTTTGTACTAATATAGTACATTACATGAGTGTCTTAAAGTCGAAAAAGAATTCACTTTTTTTGCACTTGAATATCACTTTTGGATCAATTTTGACACTATATTTTTTTTATGGGTTCTCTAGTAAATTTTCTCATTATCATAACTCATCTTTTTTGTAATATCTGTAAACCTAGAAAACCCATTATTATATGAACGAACAGTCTGTACTCTGTACTCTGTTAAAAATGTTAAGAAGATTGTTTAATTATATAGCACCTAAGATTTAGAGTAGATGTCATTAATTATTTACTCTATTCAATAACATATTTCTTTAATAATTACAATTCTTTTTGCGTCATTAAGGCAATACCAAAAAAGAAAAAAATATTTCTGAAAAGTATATAGATGTCTTTGTTGTTTAACACCATGCTAAATTTATCTACTTAAGTAACGTCAAATACCAATGTACATATAAAAAAGAAAAATTGCAATACTCCTCTATATGTTAAAAATTAGAAACATAACATACTGTAGAGGTCAATAATAATCATATAATTGGTTGATTTCAATGCAAATTTTCAATAAGTTATTGAAATTAACATTTTGCATTTTCAATCAAGTGTTTTCATAGCACTTTAAAGGCATAATTGAATATCATTCAAATAAAAATAAAAATGTGCGGTTTATCATTTGTATAAAATATTTTTGAATCTCAGATAAAAATTTTTTTTTTTAATTTTTTTAAAATTAAAATTAAATTCAAACGTGTTCATAAAGCTGCTGCTGTTGTTACTGGATTGTACAAATTAGAAAAATGGTAATCTAAACATTTAAAAAAGAACATAAAAGACTTCATAACTTATATGTAATTTGAATAAATATTTGTTCTAAATAAGATTTTTTAGAACAGAAATTTTTGAACTCGTATAGCTTATTGTTATAAAATTACAATTGTAATGTAAATTATATTATCTCTTTTATACGGTTAAAAAATTATATAAATAAACATATTTATTTGCATCCAGTACTTTTCGTAATAGCACAATAATTGTTTAACCTCGCACACATTTATCGGTTCATTTTATTTAAATTAAGTACAGTATTTATCTTAACATAAATGTACTTTTGTAAACGTTTGTCGAAAAAAAGATGCTGTAAAAGTAATATTGTTAATAAAAACAAATTAATGTATTTTTTTCGTCGAATAATCAAAAAACCATTGTTACACTTATTTACTTACATTTTTTACATTTAAGTTTTTTTACATTTTTTTAAGTTAATTCGAAGAAATTATTAAAATGCCTTTGAAGTGCATTGAAAACGAAAAAGGTAAATAAATATTTTCTGTTTAGAGTTTTATGCTATTTTTAGTTGATTAATTATTTTTTTAATAATTATGTTAAAATTTATTGCGTATCCTTTAGAAAATAAACTGATAAGTATGTTATATATTACATAAATATTATGATTGCTAAAAAGATAAATGTTTCTTTCAAAATGTTAAAAAACAAATATTTTGAATAAAAAACTTTCTGTAGATTTTGATGGCTCTTTTAAAGTTTTATAAGTATTTTATTTCTTCGTATTTTATATCTATTATAATTTTTTTCTTATCTTTATGATTTTATCCAATTAGCATCGATCGCGTGTAGTATTAATAATAAATATAATAAACATCATATAAATTTTGTTGCATGCAAAGTAATTGCATGTATTTTTAATATGATTTAATATTTAATGTTGTTTTTCAAACAAGCTAGTATAAAATAAACCGTAAATCATGAAGTTTGTTTCATTTGTGCGTTACGTTGTTAGAAATGCAACAACTATTTTTTAAGAAAATGAAAATATCAAAAAATAAAAGTAACGAAATTAAAAAAAGTGATATTTGATAGTTGCATACGAATGAGAAGAAGACAAAGTATATTGTCCATAAATTTCTTCTATATTTAAATATAAGTGAGAATATATATTTTTAAGTAGTACATACATAATTTTTTTTCGGACATAAAAAATGATAGATAAATCATATTGGTCTCGAAATATGTATCGTTTAAGTTTGCTATTTTTTTTTTTCTTCAAATTTGCCGGTCTTGCCACGTTTTCTTTAAATAATCAGGCAAATTTAAACAAGAACTCGGAAAATATTATGTTTTTTATCAGTTCTAAATTGGGAATATTTTACAATTTGTTTGGCAGCTGTCTAATAATCCTATTGGGTTTGTACTCAATACAAGCAACAATATATTTAAAATTTGTTCACAAAACAGATGTAACATGTATCATAGAAATTTTCCAAATAATATTAGGCAGTTTTGTTATAATCTCAACTTTATTATTTTATTGTATATTTGAATCGGTTATCGTAAAAATTGGAAATTATTTAATTAATATTGAGAATGTGTTGCGTCGCTTGCAACAACCATTAAATCGAAGACATATTTTTAATATTTTATTTCTCATCTGTTTATTTATATTAATCTTATTTATCACTCTCTTGATTACTGAAATCAAACTTTTCAATTCTGAACCAGTAATAAAATTAATGGGAGATTTTATACCTTTGGTCTTTGTAGGTTTGCTTTTCATTCAATATTTTTTCGTGCTTAATTTAATATATGTAATTTTTGTAAAATTAAATTGCATTATACAAAGCTTTTGTCGAAGTAGATGCGATGATATAAATTTAAAAATTTTGAATCAGACTCAATGTGTGTTCATGAGTTATTCAAGAATTCATCTTTTTATTCAAATTCGAAACATTTACGATCATCTTTGCGATATTTGCAGAGAAGTTTCAGATTTTTATTCTTTTTCCATTCTCACAGCACTCTCTTTTATTTTTTTGGTAATATTATACAACCTTTATTATCTTTTTTTACTTTTTAACGATGAGGAAACAAATTTTTTACTTATTACAAATACCATAATTTGGATAATATTGCCGTTGTCTCTTCTTGCTTTGTTAACTTCGAAGGTAACCAAAGTGATAAACGAGGTAGGGAGATTTGATTTTTTTTTTTTTTTTTTTTTTTTTTTGGAAAATAATTATTCTAAAAACTTAACGCATTTTTTTGCAGACCGAAAAAACTGGATATATTATACATGCATTGTTAAATTGTACGATCGATCGAGAAACGAAAATAGAGGTAAAATGATATTTACAAATTCGATCGTCTTAACGATTTCGTTGTTTATAATATCATATACATCTTCTAGCTCGAACAGTTTTCACTTCAATTGCTACATCAAAAAGTGAAGTTTACAGCGAATGGATACTTCACATTAGATAACATTCTTTTTCATTCGGTGAGCGAAAACTGGCCAATTAATATAAATTTTGTTTCAATGTAACGAGCATACATTGCTTATTATTTGATATTTCTTGTCTTTAGATGATTAATACAGTAACCACGTATATGGTGATTTTGGTTCAATTTAAAGAGGAAGATTCGAAAATACACTTTAATTTCTGCAATAACACGCAATGATTATCGTAAAAAACACAGTTATCTTACAAATTGAATATTGTTTGGATTTTTGATACTTGGAAACAAGATGAGAAGAGAGGATACATAGGAAATTTATTTGGGACATGTATAAGAATTCATTTCTCCGTTTTATCCAAAAACGTTTATCCAAAAACGTTAATATATTTTATAAATATAAAAACATTAAATATGTAAAATAAAGATAAATTGAGAGAAATGAATTTTGTATCATAATCAATACTGTATTTTTTTTTTCTTTTTTTTTTTTTTTTATAATCAGAATTTATCAGCAATTCCGTTAAAGAGGACTAATACATCGATTGCATGCATGGCAGCGAATTATATGATTGCAGCTGATTATATACATTGTTGCTCGCAATGAGTTTCCTCGCTTATGTGTGTATGCACATTAATAGTCACAATTATGTGCAATTTGTTTATCCTTTAAAAATCCAAGTACATACTGCTTAGTTATTAACAAAATTATTCATTACACATTTTTATTCATGATGAAAATTAAATGATATCGAGAATAATGAACTGTAGTATATATATACAAAACAAACTGGTAATAAAACCTATATATTTGATACTATACGATATTATGCTTAAATTTATATTTTATATTTCTACGCTTTCATCAACTTCGATCGATCGATCATTATTTTTGAAAAATCTTTGGTATTTCATTGTGATTATGCTGGACTAGATCTTTTAAATAATGCACAATATACACTTATGATATTTTTATAAAAAAGACGCAGTAAACATATTTGCGATTTTTATAAAATATGCAAATTAAATATTACTATATGCAACTAATATATTATCTAGTAGAATACTGTTTCGCGTTTCTTCATCATTTTATTAATTTTTTACATGTATCTTTTAAAGAAGAGTTTCATTTATCTCGCGCATGATATACAAAATGGTGTTTTTTGTATCTTTAAAACAAAAGACGCAAATAATGGTCTTTCTCAATGGAAAATCTAATCACAACCAGTTAATATTTAAGCAGCAATTTAACAAATATATTTCTTAAACATCGTCAGAAAAGTTCGCGTATAGCTCCAATTAATGACTTCTTTCCCATTGCGAGCGTATACAGAACTGCAGATGATTTTCTTTCTTAAATATATATAAACACACGTAACATCAATACGAACGATTGCCTTGTTTCGTACTTTGTTGTAATTATATCAATGGAGATGTTCCAATATATGTTCTACAGAATGAGGCCTATTAATGCCTCTTATCACTCTTAGTCATTTAATTTACGACGTTTTTTCGCGAAATACAAAGAATTCAATCGTTCTTCGTTTATCGACTTATCACGCAATTTTCGAATGTATTTGTAAAGCCTTGGAAATTTAACGTGTATAATAACTTGATAACGTGTCATTTGAAAAATATCGTATTAAATATTCTCTTTTAATCTTCTCACACCAATCGTCTCGTTTCCATCGATCGGGTTGAAAATCGGAGAAGAAAAATGACAACTTATTCGTGCAACGATCGCGCATAAAGTTTTTATTTAAATTTTTAAAAATCGAGATCGTTACACTTACTATGTGAAAGACTGCAGTATGATAAAAATCTCATTGTTCGTTTCCCTTTCTTGAAAAAGAGGACATCCTTCAAGGGACGGCGGCGTTACATATGGAAAAATTCAGTCATGCTAAAATTTTGATAAAAAATATGGAAAATGGTTCTCTAATATTGATTCTTTCCGAATGAATTTTCATATAATTAAATTTCAGTGTAAAAAAGATGTACATTTACTCTATTAAATAATATAAATATTGTCGCTATTGGCCGGTATTAGACGTATTATATCGAAAATTTTCAGAAAATACTTTTTAAGAATTTGCATAAAAATCCAATCGAGTTAAAAAGAAAGTTGTTAATATTGCAATTTTTATTGGTCGAAAATGAATTTTATCAATCTTTCGACTTTTTCTTTTTTTATGAGCGAAGACATGTTTTCGCCAAGCTTCTCTACGAGACATCCCTCGAAGGAAAACGTCGATATATCAAAGGGGTTTTCTTGGCATATTTATCATGGACACGAACTATCTTTAATCCATATAATCGTTAAATTACAAATTACACGTTATTGCACACTGACAAGAATATTTTCATCAATAAATTCAATGATTCAATAAATAACACAATTCACGCATCAAATTATCAATGAATCGAATCTTAAAATCTAAAACATTTTATTTTAAATTTTAATCATGTGCGTTTCTTCGTTTTCTTCTTTTTTTTTTTCTTTTCTTTTTTTTTTATATGAATAAAATATGTTCATGTTAGTTACAATCTAGATATATGTCAGTGGCACTCATTAATTGCACTCGATCAAATTACAAATGCAATGAGATAAGATTAGAGTCTTGCATGCGATTTTGTTCTCTATAAAACAAAAAAAAATTATTTTTCACTTATTTTTATCGCTGTTTAAACTTTCATATAGTATCAAAGTGTATTTCTGTATGCTTCAACTTGGTTATTGTTCTTGTGATAATTTTTTTTTTTTTTTTTGACGATTCACCATAATTGTGTTTGTAACTTGGCTGGACAATAACGCGTACGATAAAAATTAAAACATATTGTGTGTCGATTAATTGGAATCTTCGGGATATTTTAACGATTAAAAACGATCTCGCGAATCGTTCCCAGTGCAGCGTTGTTTTCGTTAAACAGAAGTCTCGGCCGAAGTAGTGCCGTTAATCGTTAACGGGCTGATGCTTTCCTTCGATCGTATCAAGTCTACCTGAAACGACCAAACCAAATATTTCGCATAATTTGCCGAAACGCATCAAAGACAAGCCAATCGTTTTAAACAAGCATTTAACATACATGAAAATCTTTGAAATTTTCAAAAATTTAGCGGAGCATCGAATACACTGAACCGTGATGGCAAATATTCGTTTAAAAATTGAATTTAAGCATATGTTATTATATCAAAACTATGTCACACGCAGATTACATTATCGCAACAAATAATATTGTTTTTTCATACAAAAGGTCATGCAAATAATGGAATTAATCTACGAAGATGCAAACGATAAAGATCGCAAAGTGCAAGTGAATTGAAATTATCGTCAATATTGCAATATTAACATATGTAGAAAACAGAGATCAAATTCATCGAAATCTTTTCTGCTGCTTCTATTTTGATACTTATTGGCGAATATTGCATGCTGCAAATATTAATTATACAACGTATATAATACAATCGAAAGTGGATCCGAAAATAGATCTTCTTTTCTATCGGAATCGTCATGGCTCCTAAGGAAGAATCTATATCTAAAAGACGACTCCGTTCGAGGGTTCCGTGCAGCCCCCTTTTATACTCTTACTCACACAATATAGCGTACATGGGGGTATGTTGCATGCCGGTGTATTGGTGCTCTTGCTGTGTGACTTGCCATGTGATTTATCGGTTTGGTGATGGTGGTGGTGGCTAGAATTTAGAGTCATTTACGTTTGTCACCTTGATAGAGATCCCACTGTCATCTTCATCCTCTTCGGTCATCGTAGTCAGCCTCGTAGTCTCGTCGACCATCAAAAAGTTATCTTTCTTCGAGTGCTTTTTTTGCTTTCCCGCGCTAAATTCGAATCAATTTAACAATGTCACATTAGGCCACTACGTGAATGGTAACGGAATTACTTCGCTAAATCAGGTACACATACTTGATTAGTTTGACTTGTTTCATTTTCTCGTTGCCTTCATTTACTTGTTGCCAAATTCCTGTCTTATTCACTTCTTCGCTGATATTGATGCTCGCCATTGGGATTTTCATAATGTTGCCGTTCGCCAATGAGATTTGTATATTACCTGATGGGCCATATCCGATGGATTCGTTTTGTTCCTGAGAGACAGATTGTAAATTCAGCTTCAATGCTTAAACCACGTTAATTTAATAAAAGAAAAAAAAAAAAAAAAAAAAAAATCAAGCCATGCATTGAACTCAGCAAATCTCTCTGCACTACCATAGATTTTTATTCCATAGACTTCGAAGAACAGTGGATTTAGGTGTAAAAAAAAAGCGGTTATTTCGGTTAGCATCGTTCGAGCTGGAAGATGAAAAAAAAAAAAAAAAAAAAAGTGAAATTTGCATTCGGCTGAGAACGAGCAGGTGTCGCGTAGATAAATAGCCTTCGTGACTCGTGCCGAATCACCTCAATCATTCTATTATTTTTTTTAATATACTTATTTTATTAATTCATGATATTATAATTACACTACCGATAAAACGAATCGCTGGAAACGATGGTTGAGATCTATGCCATCATTGCCACGATCATAAAAAATATGTAATACACAGTGCACGACATCCGAAGTTCAGCGTAAAGGTGTAATCTTCAGCAGGGATGTAGATACAAATGTTAAAAATGTTTTCGATGCTGAGGAACTATGGACGTGCGCTTATGGTCACGTACCGATGACAGCCGCAGGATTCGACGACCACTGGGTACCTTTATGTCTCTGGTATTCTTTCATTTCCTCATCGATTTCTCTCTTATTCTCCGATTTTCTGAGGATTTTTTATCTTTTATATTTTTTTTTTCTCTCTCCCCTTTTCTACCCCTCGAAAATTATATATTTCTCCGTAATTGTGTATTCTTGTGGTGTTCTTGTGGTGTTTAGATCTTGCTTCTTTTAAAAAATATTTCGTGATTGAATGTCTGTTAAAAAAGGAGGAGGTATTTGATCGCTGTAGCAGCGAGAAAAGATTTCTGTTCGATATCGAAGATCCATCCGATTCTAATGTATAATCTACGTGTATCTTACACGTGTCGAAGGAGTTTGGTGATTACATGCAAACAAAGTGTATGTTATTTTGTATATTGTGTGCTGCACAATGTGTTGGTAAATACTAAAGGAAGAGTTGGGATTACAGATAGATTTGTGTGTGTTCTTAAACAACGATGTATTTTTTCATATGTTAAGGTAGGCAATGTGTTCGATGATACATTAAGCCGATACATCATGTGTGTCAAAAGATAATCGAAACATTGACTTCGTTATATTGTATTATGTCGTAAAATGATTTTTCAGAAACTTAATATAAAAAAAAAAAAGAAAAAAAGAAAAAATTTATTCCTGTTTTTTTTAATAAAAAACTTACGTCAATAATGGTCATATTATGATTAATTTCATGATGAATTTTTCGATGATATAAATATCTTTGATAAATATACTTTCATCTATAATCGGTATAATTTAACTACAATAACAAATTTATCTAAGTTTTAAAATAACTGTATCCAAAATGATATCATTCGAACGATGGCTATTACATGTAATTAATACTGGTCGGACCGAGTATTTTGACACGCGCAATTATGTATGTGCGACGAGATAACTATTTTAGTTGTAAACCAAAATCTTATGAAACCATCGGAATACATATCTATCTTTTTCATTAATTTTTGTGCAGGCCATCCTCGTCATTCAGGCACATTTAATGGCAAATTATTATTGCTTCGATCGGAAAGACATTAACGAGAACAGCGAAAAGACGACGTATGGCGAGGAATACTGTTTCGCTAGAACACGCGTAGCAAAATTTTTAGGCCATTTTCATACGATCAATCGTTAAAATATCGCGTTCTTCTCCGTGTTTCCGACAAAATGTGGGCTCGTCGCAGACAGTTACCGTGACCACGGGGCAAATATTAGCCACGCGATCACTTTTTGTGTGCTATTTACGACCAATGATGATATTTAGTATTCGTCTCACGGTGCTAACCTCGCCGCTCTCCAGTTGACGAAGATCTTCGGCATGTTTTTTGCTTGGTTCCGGCATTATATCGTCCAGGATCTTCAACTCCCGTTGTGTGAACATCAAATCTAAGGACTTGCGTATTCCAATCATCACCATCAGCTGCGTGAAATATCATTCGAGTAAGAAAAAATAATAAATAATAATAAATAATACAATATTCCTATAAGATAATAAAATACTCAATCAATATATATTAAATATCGTTCTTGATTTATCATCGTTTGATAAATATCTAACCATCAAAGGGAAGAGAATGGAAGTACTGCTGAAAGATTTGATGATCCACAAACATGCTAAACAAGTCAATTGTATCGTTGTAAATAGATGTACGCGTTTCAACGGTACCTGGAACATTTAGATCGTGAAACATTCGGATCGCACGAACAATATTTTACCCATATATTTTAATTTATCTCACCTGTCGAAGGAACATATAATCAGGTTGGTATTTAACCGGCATCAACATAATTAAAATTCTGTCGAAAAATTGAAGTCCTTTCAATGAAGCGACTCCCATATAAAGGAAAACGCCAAATAATACCGGCATAGGTATGTGTCTCAACATTGGAGTGAGTAGGACCGAACAACCGATCATCAAAAAGATTAGAATATGCGTTACTCGTTGCTCGCGAACACCAAGAAACTGTGGTTTTTCTCCTGGTGCGGCGCATTCCGATTCCAATTTCAACGAGTTCACATGATTAATCGAAAGCACCGTTGCAGCTACGAACCAGGGTAATCCCATTACCGAACAGATTTCTATCAGAATCGCGAGAATGAACAGATCCAAATGATAGCCGCATCCTTTCTATAAATAACGAACAACACAATTTATGAATAATTTTTTAGTAATACTTTGAGCATTTTAGAATCAAAAAATAATACATAATCTTGCCTTTAATTTGTTCTCTTTCCTATTTACTATCACGGCTGTGATTTGTTGATCCATAAAAATCAATATAGTACCTAATAGAGCTGGCAGACTTGCAACAATAGCGCTCCACCATGGATTACTTTGAAAAGGCCAGATTATCCATCCTCGATCGGCCAACGTTGGCTTGAATTCCGTTGGTACCTCGAGTTTCGGCGTCGGGATATTCGCGAAATGATCGAGAGTACTCATCGAAAAAATTGCTATGATCACCGCAAAATCACTAACGACTTGTCTGACCTATATGATACAACGCGAAGATTAAAAAAATCGATCGTAATTGGTTTTATTACGCGACATCTATACCTTTGATGGAAAGAAGAGAGCGTTTTTGAAGTCTTTGAGCTCAACGGATAACAAAAATGTGCCCATGAATAGTATAATTGACATGAGGAACACATCAGGTATATAGTGCGGTAGGTTGCAACCATCACCCACTAGCGTACCGTTGTAATTCTGAAAGAAAAACAGATTCATCAGTGGATATAACACTGCGCCGAGTCAGACACGGTCTTGAAATCAAGCTGCCGTTGCAAAGTTTGTAATTTCGGCTAACGAGTAGTTCAATGTCGCCGTTCAATTAACCTGGCACGTTTTTTGATCGAGCGCCGTCCAATTAACGTTGTCGTAGCTAGACGGTAGACTGCCATTCGGCGGCCTACACCAACACTCGTAATCGAACGGATCGTTTGTATGGGTATTAATAGGATATTTCTTGCCGATGGACAATACGTTTTCAATTGCCTGAAACATGGAAATTCTTAGTTGATTATAAATATCCTCTCTAAATCCTCGATTAAAAAGCTGATGAATCGAAATTAAAGCTTAAGAGAGTATTCTATTTTCGCGACCACTTTCTCATCAAGATCGAGGCCAATCGAAGTTTCGAGTTATTCAAGTTTTTGAAGCCCGCGCGAGAAGCGCTTCGATTAGACGCGTATACCTTGCAATTCGTGACCCAAATGCAGGCGATTTCGCTGATGATGCGATTCGCGAAGCACATACAGTTATATCCCATCCAATTAAGTCGTATCGCGTTAGAAGGACACGGTTGCGCAATTAAGATCCACCAAGGTAACAAAATTGCAAAGTAGTTGAGATATAAGAATCGATTACTTGCTTTGTAGATGAAGATAAACGCGATCAGGGTGGCGAAGTTTTCCTCTGTGAAACGTGTGATGTAGCACACGAAAGCACTAGCGTCGATCGCTACGAGAATTACCAAAATTAGGGTTATCCATGAGCCGATCCAAAAACGGAACGACATGTAGTTCCAATCCGATTTCCTATGAGCATATCGATACAATTTCGTTACGCCAACGAAAAACGCCTTATATCGAAAGAACTTACTTACTTGCAGAACTCATAGACTATCGTCTCGAAGACTAAAACGGGACCGGTTGAGCCGAGGATGGTTAAAGGTTGTCCAGAAAAGAATCCATATCCGATACCGCAAACGAAACCAGAAACTAACGACTCCATGGCGGCCATATTTTTTCCCGTAGCCTCGCCCAGTAAACCGCCAAATGTGATTATAGGCGAGAGACAGGCAAAGTATAGGAAGATAAAAGAGGCTACACATTGAAGAGCCAACGCGTCTTTGAAGTCAGAGAAGTAAAACGGCGCTTTCCTCTTGATATCGTTTATCAAACCACCGAAAAGCCTACCAGACCTCGAGAGTCCGGATTCTTCCCTCAATTTCTGTTCATCAGCTTCTTCGTCCAATTCTTCTTTCGGTTTTTCTTCTTTTGGTCGTTTTCTTATATCCTAAGCGAATTCATTATTAAAATGAATTCTTAAATGTTAGATTGTTCTTTCTCTACGTACCTGCGAAGGAATGGCAGCTGGCGGTTCTATTCTGATTGCAGGATCCCATTCTCCTGGTGGTAGAACCGTGACCGCATCTAAAAACTCGTCAATTCCGGCGAGAAGATGATTTCTGTTCTTCGCCTTGTAAGCCACATCGTGGAAGACCTCGTCAGACATCAAAGTAGCCATTGCACGACCAATCTCGTGGAAACCTGTGAGCCCTCCCTGAAAATGCATCGAATCATTATTATTCCATCTATTGGATTCGACTAGATTAATTTATTTACCTCGTGTTTCGCTATGATCGATAAGCGAAAGATAAAACAATTACCAAAACACGAAAACACGACAAACGATTGGAATGAATTGGAAAATAGAGACAATCTCAAATGACAGTTCTCGTTCAAATTAGGTAGAAATTGTTTTGTTGTATCGGACCCTCGAGATCGAGAATAGTTCGGGCAATCAGCGTGCACAATTACTTCGTTAAAACGTTAATTACTCGAAAGGAGCTTTTCATCGAGTTACCCGAGAATCTACATTTCTACCCGATAGATGTACACGATTGCTGTACTTTCAATGCTTCATCGTACAATTCCGATATCCGAATTCGTATCGATTTATTCTCAGACACGAATTACGTTTCCTTTCTGAAAAAAATCTTAAACAAATCTTACCGTTGGTCCAAGCAGAACAAATATGAATCTCGTTGGCACAGGAACTTCCGTCAAATCGCCCATTATTCCAGCTTGGCTCAATCGAATGAAAGCCGATAAAGTTTTATCTAAAAAATCGACCTCTCCTACGAGAATATTGCTCGCCTCGGCTCCTGCTGGTATCTTCCGCATAAAATGCGTGTTACCCTGAGGAGCGAATAAAGAATTATTTGACAGTGCGAATCGTTCGATCATTAAAGATTACGAACCTTGTGATTCGCGTCTCCATTTTCCAAGGCGGACGAACTGTGATTTCGGCTAATTGACACACTACTCGGACTTCGATCCATTCCATTGGAGCCTGGTTCTTGGCCTGAAAGAGATCTAGCTTACCGCCTACTGCGTCTTTTCAAGGTAAAATTATAAACGAGAAGGCGCGTAGGCATCATAATAATCGAGGGCTACATATTTTTCCGTTTCCTCTCAATTATCATTTCTATCCAAGACCATTAAAAGTTGGATAGCGACTCACATTCGATATGTCGAAAGCGTTTCCCAGTTGCAGGAATCCAATATCAAAGATTTTCCACAATTTCTCTTATTGGCGACATTCGTCGGGATTGCTAGATTGCTTTTACTCCCTGTTTTTTTTTTTTTTCAACACGAACGTTAATTTTCAATTCAAAGATATTCTGTGCACGAACAATTTTTTCTATTAAATGTCAAGACCACGTTGCACAACCCTTTCGAACGGTAACCAATACGGTAAAACTTTTCCGATAGATTGACCACGCAGCACTCGAGGACAGAGTTGATTTTGTTTCCCGTGTTTTCACTTGCTCTCGATAATCGTTTGTCGATATAAGGATGTTATTTTGAGCGATGGTACCAGTACTCTCATAATTTGAATCGTTGGATTCCGACAACTCACGACACTATTCGTCACACAGATTTTTAGGAATACGAAATATATATGTCGCATATATAGTATAGATATGCTACAGAAAATCTACAAGGTAACGAGAGATGGTTATTTATCCGATGTGTTAAAGAGTTAAAAGAAAATTGCAAGCACATTAAAGCAAGGAGATTACCAGGTATAGCAAGGAAACGGCTACCCGGATTCAACGCTGGCCCACTGCCGTGACTTGTTGCGCCGGCGATCGCCGGAGCGGAATTCGATTCCTCCACTAAAAATGAGCATGAAACATACACCAGGATCGTCCTTTATTTACAGAGGAAGGACCCAAGGAGGAAGAGGAAAATCCCATTTCGTCGATGCATTACGTATCGCGAACAGTTGCATTCCGAAACACTCGCTCGAAATCACAACTCGTTCGCGATAATTCGTACTTGTAGTAGTTTTTTTTTTTTTTTTTTTTTTTTTTTTTTTTTTAAGTAATCAAAATCGCGAAGAAATGAGAGGAAAATTAGTTGGAACTCTGAAAAGATAGATATTAGTCGATTAAAAAAGTGTGACAGTAGTACTAAGTATGATATCGAGTTAAAAGTATACATTAAGTCATATCGTGCATATTATACAATTAGAACGTAAGATCATGCCTCGTGATTAGTTGAATTGTAAAGGTTTCACCTACGCGTTCCCGCGATCGTGCACTTCCTCTGAATCGTTTCTACTTTAACGATCAGGAGAGACCATGTATCGCTCGTAGTGGTATTCCCGCGAATCCGTTGCTGCGTTACGATTGCAGTAGTAATAACTGATATTCGTCAGGCAATAGCGTTCTTTCTGAATCGGTTTCACGATCCCGACCGATAACAAATCCACTCTGTGCAGCAATACTTAACTACTGTAAACATCGAAAATTCCACAGAGGAAGGAAAACGAAAATAGAGGAATAAAACGACGTAAACGTCGATAAAGAAATGTTTATCGGGAAATATTATGTCATTACATTTCATAATATATACAAAAGAGTGGAAAAGAGATAGAAAAATACAAACTAAATGGAGAGAAATACGAAGTATAATAATAATAATAGTAGTAATAATACAAGAGAACGAAAAACATTGATTTTATACTCTATATCAATTAAAATTTATAAGAACAATAACCACCTGACAGTCTAACCTTTTAGTTGACACATCGCGAACCATGTTGTGAATCCGACCACGTGGGGAATGCCGAATTCGTCTGATTGAAAAATAAGAAACAGATGTCAATATCTTTATATCACGATCGAAACAAATTAAAAAGGATGGATTTATATCCGTTTCAATCATTTTCTTTTATACCGTGTTAATCAAATAATTTGCACGAATTTTGGCGTTTGCACGTTTATACAATATACAAATCGTCCGTGGGATAAAAATTGGTATTGATTAAAAATAGGTTAAAACTAATTGTCGATACATGAGGATTGAACACAGTTGGATAATGAGAAGGATCATTAGAAAGCTGCGAAAGCACCGTAACCCAAGGCGATCTAGGCTGCTTAACAGTCTAGCCTATGTTATACCTGGAACCAGAAGATACGGTCCTTTCAAATCTTTCGTTTCTTTCGAAAGTAGAGCTGTGTTTGGATTTGGACAACTGCTGCTGCGAGCGACGGAGGGCGCGTAGGCGTCCCTACCGCGACGCTCCTGTAAATCTGACGTCAACAACGCATGCAAACCACACGTACAGTCGTAATCTGAAAATGTCGAGTACGTTTTGCATGCGTTTAATGCGAATTGACCTTGGAAAATGTGAAATGGCATCGGATACTTCAGATATCAAGGTCACATACCGTAGATATACGTCCGATTTTTGTTCAACTTTGGCATATTAATGAATAAAAATAATAAAGTGGTTAAATATTTGGAATGGATGTTGGAATTTACAGAAAAACAAGATAAATAAATAAATAGATAAAATACGAAAAAAAAAAAAAAAAATACTCAAATGAATCGAAAAGGATCGCATTTTTAATTTCTAAAAGATTTCTAAAAAATCGCACATGTAACGATTAAATTATTAATATTCATGTTTAATAAAAATAATTATTAATATATTTAATAAAATAGTAATTAATCAAATTAAACTCGATTAAAAGTTGATGATAGCAAACTTACTCTTCGAAGAGGAATGATTTCGGCCTATTTCGGCCAATGATCTGATAATAGGTAGCCTAGACATGTTGTTATCTTTACGTCTCTCGTGTTGATGCCGATGCCTCACCAGAAGAGCTTCCCTGACCTGCTCTCCAAATACTTTTCTCGTTAGAATTTGCACTTAAATATATTATAAGAGATATAGAAAGACGACTCATTATCTATGAGTTATCTACTCCACGAGTAGAGTCTCTTTTCTCGTACCTTTTCCCTCGACTCGGCAGGCAACGAGCCTTTATTGATCATATTATCGAGAACCAAATCAGCAATCTGTTCAAGACTGTTCGCTTCCATGTCCAACATCACAGTTCCATTTAACAGCAAACTCCTCAGTTCGAAGAGGGCGTGTAGCGAGAGAGTCGCTACGTGTGGTTTGCTCCATCTATTTCCACCCTCCTCGACGTCTTCCTCAAATTTGATCCACCTATGGGTTAAGATGAATATATTTATCCCGGGAAAAACAAATTTTGTCGTTATCTAGAATAGAATTTAACAAGGGAATAAGATTACCTGGCTGTTTCCTTCCATTCCATCTCGTCGCCATCCTTGACGAGCTCCTCCATCTCGGAGAAGAGAGGATGGGATTCGTGTGCATCGTCGCCAACTTCTTCGCCCAGGATAAATTGCACCCTCTGGGCTGGGGGTGTAACTGTAATTTTAGATATTGCTTCGTGAATCGCGAATTCCTTTATTGCATGAAGGAAAAAACGAACGAAACATAGATAAGATTTCGCGCGTACATGTAGTACAACTACTTGTTTGATTTAAAATTGCTTGAAATGACGTTGAGTGATCTCCAAATATCTTGGAGAATAATCTGTAGAACAATTTCGAACATCGAAATGATTTTGAGATGATTTTGAATCAATCTTGAAATGATCTTCATACGACTTTGGGATGACCTTGAGATGACTCTGAACGACTTTTGAATGATATTAATATGATAAAAAGATTTCGAGATGACCATTACACATGACATGGTATGATTTTTTTACGATTGTCAAATGATCCTTGGTGTATATTTTATAAATGTATTTTTTGTCAATGCAACGAGACGTTCTCTGTCAGCTAAAAGCGCATTGTCTCCAGTAACAACAATAAAAATATGTTGTGCATATTGTTAAATAATTGGGAAGAAACGTAAAACATACAATTCACGGGAGATTGAAACGTTCGCACTTTTAAAAATGCGAATCATTTAATTAAAGAGTGAGTCTTTGAAAAAACTTTGAAAAAATAGGACAATATTAGATAGATCGAGCAGTGCAGAATGATCAACGCAAACTTTTGCGTGCACAATGACGCATGACACATGCATACGTCTAAGAAAAGTGTTGGAAATGAAAAATACATGAAAACCAGATGTACATAAAGAAAATATACATTTTCTTTATCGTTCCTTTCGATAATTACAAGCTGTTCAGTAATCACGGTATGAATCATAAATGAAATCGCGTGTCGATATCGAAAAATATTTAATGAGACCATTCGTATTTCATTCGATTTAAATTGTTACGAAATATTTTCCGTGAAAAAAATATCGCAAGACTATATCTGCATTAATAAAAGATAATATGCATTAATCACATCGCACCAACTATTGTAACGCTCTTTATATAACAGTAATAAACAAATTAATGATACATGAGTCACACAAGTTATACACAGAGCGATTTGATCTGATAAATATTAATCTTGTTCGGGATACATCACGCTATAACGTGAGATATTAATTACGAATCTAATCGAACTTAAATACCATCCCGCCAAATTGCCGAAGCGATTGCAACAACCTTGACGAGATATCCTTGAATGGTAATTCGTTTATGTAGTTTTTTTTTTAAATCAATGGCTCATCGCCGATAGTGCATTTAAATGATTAAGTAAGCAGTAAAATTTTGACGTGATATTTTTTCAGCTATCTTGATATTCACGTACGAATGATCTCTTCGTAAATGTGTCCGTGTAAATAGTACATAAAATTTTGTTGCGTGTTTGAGCTTACGTATCATCTCGCCGTCGGGATCGCAGATACTAGATAGTCGACTCCTTCGAGTCATCAGCAATTGTCCTGAAACGTCAACGATACAACAAACATTGACGCTAATGCAATTTCGATTCTCATAATTACTCTCTTCATAATTTGATATTTCACGATGATTCGACACAAGCGTCGTTTTTATTTTTATTTCACCACGATCATCTCCTCAAATTTATAGTCTGGAGCTAGATTTTTAATATTTATTCGAAATATTGCGACGTAAATTAAATTAACGAACGAAATTAAAAATCTCGATCGCAACACATTTTTCCGAACACCAAAGTGAATAGAGATTAAAAGCAACTATCGTATCGTAAATATTAAATCGTAGATAGCTGACTTTTATTAAAGTCAAACAATGAAACACATGCAAATAAAATTTTCTGAACGAAATATTAATCGAAAAGCTTTTTCCGACCCGAATTTATGACATATCATGTCAATCCAAAAACAGAATAAATAAACGCTTTCTACCATTCGTTCGCAAAGGAATACAAAAGGATGGCTGCACGATATCTCTCGAAGGAAGGGCTGAGACGGCCTTTGTCTCGATATCGGTCACTCTCTTGCATCCCGTGTGCCAAAGATAGGGTGAACAGCCGGAGAAGTCGTGACAAGTGGTTGGCTGGTTGCCACATACCGTTCAATAATGCCGCAAAGTGCAACATACCATGGAACGTTTACACGCGCACTCTACGGTAGCTACTTGAACGACACGGCCACCGCTAATGGGAATGAATCAACGGTGGGAATAGTTTTCAAAGTGATACGGTTCGTTTGAGAGTGCGCCTTCGTCATCCAACAGTATCGCTTTACCGTCATCCTTGTCGTTTCATTTTTTATCTCTAACAATACTTTCGCGAAAGCGCGCGGATAGGAGTCTCCTCTCGCTATTCCGCGATCTTTAATTTGAAGCGGTGCGGCGTGGCAAACTTTTAGCGGTCGGAACATCTCTATTTACGTCGATCGGACGAAATAGCCGAGAAGTTGGTGAGAATTTCCAGCTCTCCGTGTCTCGAGTTGGAGAGGCTTTCTTCCGTCGTTCTCACGAGAGCGATTAACTGAGTTCGGTGTAAAAGCGCCGAGAACTACTTTAACCTCGAAAACTCGTGACCTATAAGAGACATTTGTCTCTCGTTTCTATTCGCGTTCGTGGTTTTATCGATTATTCGGCGTGTGTCGTTCCTCCCTTAGCCAAAGAGAAACAACGAGAAATCGGCCGAGACGGGATTAGATTGGTCCTCGCGAGGGTAGCGTATTAATCGAAACGATGGGCGTGTCGCGATAGAATTTTATGGATTGGCCACCAACGTTGAGAAACGAGGGGAGAAAAGTTTTGTAATCTTGTTGCTGGAACACGATCCGTAGACGGAGCGAAGATTGCGGAGCGAGAGTGAAAAGCAAGAGTATATGGAAACAGAAATGCAAACGTCGACAACTTACTGGGCCTATCGTTGTCGACATTATCCTTATCGGCACTGTACGTTTGACGTTGAGAATGATGGTGCTTGTGATGACGACGATGTCTCCTTTCGCCTGGTAGATGCACGCCCACATACACCGTGTGCGCTCTGTGACCTGGAAGCAGATGAAAGAGAACTCGCGTCACACACATATTATCGTCTTTTCTCTATAAGTACATATTTCCCCTATGTCTTTGACATGGACAGATATTTGCTATCCTGCTGCCTCTTTAAATTTCTCTAATGTTTCTTAAATCTTTTACAATAATCGATAGTGATCCAGGCTGTTAATAATCGATTCAATCGTCGGATACAAGATCGCATCAGAACAGGTGACCTCGAGTCCGATGTTCTACGCAGACAAGAATCGCGATATTGGTGAACGAAATAATGATTTTCGAAGCACCAGCAACGCGTTTTATGAGCAAACAACGAAGCCAGATCTGTGTGTAGCTGACCTACGCATGAACAAGTATTATCGGGCTGATTAAAGCGTAAGGATGCGAAAGGAGATTTCGATCATCGACCAAGAGTTTTTATCGGTGAGAAAGAAATCGAAAGAAATTTAGATACCTTCGTAGTCTTTCTCGGTGAAAGGTTGATGAGTGATCCGAACACCGGGATCTTTCGGAGCTTCGTCGTCACCTGTCCCACCTGCGTGGGCCGCGCCACCTCCACCTCCGATACCCGGCTGCATCCACGGTCTAAAAAATAAATCCAACGCACACGTCAAATAAATATGATTAAAATAACAAGAAATTTTGATAAAATCGTTCCAACAAAAGTTTGAAATCGATCATCCGTCCCAATAATCGTATCCCTCCGCGAGAATTGAAACGATATTACCTTGGATCCGCCGCAGTTGCACCAAGATAATTGCAATATTCAAAAATGACTGGTTATCGAAGCGGTATCCGCGTGAACACGATAGCAACTCGTCAGCTTCGCTAACAGCTCTCGAATATACGCGACTCTACGCGAAAGTGACCGATAACGTGTAAATCGTTCCCCCGAATTCTTGCCTTTCAGCGGCGTTTATGAAGGAAAAACGCGCGTGGGATTGTGGAATATGTGCGGAGACGGTGCTCGCGATTACCGGCGATGCACACGCGATTTTATAATAATTAAACTTCCTCGACGGGAAGTACTTTATTTGCAGCACGAGCATGCACGTTCTCTTATTTCCCTCTTCTCGCTTACTTTCCAATCAATTTTTACACGTTATATCCTAAACGAAATTTATTGATTATTTCGAACAGAAGAACTTACAACGAACCACTTTTGAACGATCCCTCACGACGATCCATATCTTTTTCCGTACGAATTTAATTGTTCACGTAGACTCGAATCGCGATAATAGATTAAAACAATGCCTCACGTTTTATTCGCGAAACAATAGGAGTTGCGTGCGGATCGACTTTGATTCTTTCGATACTTCCAATTCGACTCGCGTCATCTTCATCGCGAGATAAGCGGGGATAAGGTGAAAACGCGCGACATCCGGTCGCTTAAAGAGACGCTTGTTTTCGAATCGATACCACTTATGAGTAAACAGAGAAGTTGCACATTGTAGATGCACCATGAAAATCTAACAAGTGAACGAAAATTACCGAGGAGAGTCACGCGATTACGCGTAATCAGTTGGCACGTGCGATCCTAGACACGGAGGTCGATTACTAAACCGAAGCAGTTTCGTTGGGCATGTGTCGCACATGTATCTCGCATAATAAAGCATCGTAAAAAGCGCGGCTCTTTTGGAACGATACGATTCTTTCGACTACGCAGATCCACCATGTTGTGCGAAGGATAATAATGATACCAAAGATGTTTAAAAACTCGACGAGAAGACGCGAATTTACGAGGGAATCGTGAACATTTTACGCTTTACGAAGAGCTTAACAGCATGACTCTACGCGACTTACGATCCTTTTTTACGAATTTTTGAAAACTTAATTTCGTTTTAAACTTTCTTTCATCTTCTTCGTTAATATAGTTTTCCAACTTTTCCGCAATATGCTGTTTGTGTATGTGTTAGGATAAATTACTTTATAACCTACAATTTACACTTTACGATTTAATACCGTCATAAAAATAACGAGGAAATTAATTCGTAACGCAATGAATGATTTAAAAGGCTATTGAAAAAAGCTGTATATACAAAGATGTATGTTACAATAGCTAACTATTAACGTGAGAAAGTATAAAGTTCATTATCGAGAGAATTATGTGTACAAGGATAATTATTATTTCATATTTACCATAATGTATTTTGCGTGTGTATCGCTATTGTTTTCTCCTTTCGATAATTAAATCATATTTTTGAACGAAAAGTCAGAGGAAAATGAATTAAAATTCTCGTTTAATTCTTATTATATTGAGATTCTTCTTTCTCCAAATTATCTCCAAAACTAAAAATAGAGAGTATTGAAGAAAAATCTTTTATTTCCCAAAATCTTAACTTTTATAATAAAATCAATATTTAAATAAATATAAATAAAAGTTTATTTTCTAAATCTCTTATATCTTCCTTTTTTATCACAAAAAAGTGATAAAACTTTCCTAGTTATCTTATAATATTTAATCGTCTAAATCCACAAGACTGCAAGATAATAATGAAATTGCAACACATTCAATGATCACATAGAACCATGACATTTTTCTCAACATGTATACGATACACATTATCGCGACAATTAGAATATATATATATATATTACATAGCAAATCATTTATAAGATAAACATCGTAAATGATAATCTTCAACAGGTTTCTCAGCCCATTTGAATTTCTCCATAGCTCGTGAAAGTATATATGGAAGTTTTCGAGGCTGATTGTCAGAATGTCAAGATCGTGACAAACGTTAAACGGTCAGCCGAGGATTAGCAGCTGTCAAGTGGATAATTACCACGCTATGATTATCTGCGTTCTACCTATGTGTACATGTAATATATGTAGTTTTACATAATAGACGGTCCCTCGTACGCAGTTACGATAAAGGGAGAGTGGGATAATAAATGAGGGGAGCAAACGATAATTGTTTAATTGTTGGAGGTCAACCTGGTACCTACCGATATAAAAGAAGATTAAAAATATCCACGAATACGAAGGAATTCGATTTCTCGGATTCGTTTCGACGCTTCTAATGGATATCTAATGGATTAAAATTCTTCGAGAGTTTCACCGAAGGACAAATGTCAAACGATCGATGCACACGATGAATTCGAGACATTCTTGAATAAAATCGCGTCGCGATACACGTTGCTGAAAGCGCACGAAATTTTCAACGATCGACTGTCAACGGGAAGATTCGTCAGACCAATGAGTGCATTAACGAGCCACAACAACGTCAAATGAAAAAGTCCTTGTGATATGATATTTTTTTGTGATTCGAGTAACGAGCATTGTCTGCAACAAAGTTGTACCACTCGTTCTGGATACTTATAATTGAAACGTAAAAATGTAACGATCGAAATAATAGTTCATTAACGTTCTTTATTACGATCTCGAGGCTCGAAATAAATTTCAAATATGTATTCATCGCGGAGCTTGGGACAATCCTTATTGTGTACCAGTTACTTTAAATTAAAAATAGATTTGAGATTAAAGTTGTTCATCATTGATAAGAATTAAAAAATTGATAAAGAATAGGAAAGATCGATCTTTTTGAATGTATTTGCGAACGTCTCAGAGAGAATCATTATTGAAACATCCGATAATGCGGATCAAGAGTCTGCTATGCGCCATTCGATTTATAGCATGCGGGAGAGATCGTAATCGAATTTGGATTTTTGCCAATTTCTTGACACCATCTCTTGAATTCCAACCGATTTCTAAATTCAAACACTTATCAGAGTATAATTTCTTCGTTGGAACCATTTATTTCCGAATAATTGGTCAACTAGATTGTTGGAACGACATTGTTCCGGAAAAACAACGATGCGTTTTTGAATTTATTTCCTTTACGCGAAGAAAATTTCGCAATGTAGTATGTTATAAACATTATTTGCGAGAATATCGATGGTATGAAATTAGCTACGATTTTAAACTTTGTTTAAAATTGAGAGGAAAATTATGAATAGATATAACGAAAACGAAGAGACGTGCAAGATATTCGATTTCACGAAATATACTTTATTGGGAATCAATTTCTTTGCTATAATGCTATGAAATCGAATGATTTATCATTGATAATTTGTTATTTTAAAATCTTCATATTTCGCGCTGTTGCGTACGTAAATTTCGTCTGTTTTTTCGCCCAGTATTTGTTTTATCTTTTTTTATCGATATACTTTCCGGCGTGAAATCACATAAAACGCGTCATTTTTCACAAATGATCTCTCCTCTTTTATTTACCAGACGAAGTTTTATTCAACGAATTTTCAATAATATCGTTTCTAAGTAAAAAGACAAAACGGATAATTTTATAATTTGGTATTCATTCAAAGTCCAGTGATGATAGACCGATGTGTGTACCACATAAGTCGAATGAATTGAAGGATAGACTACACAATAATGCTGATAAAAGATAATATAACATTATCTTTTAATATTTTTTTTAAATTTCAGTAATTCTTATTAAACAAACATATTAATCCAATGAAAATTTTAGGCCACGTATGATCCAGACGGAATGAAATAAATAAAAAATATTAAAATGGAAACTAAAATGGAATCTTATTGACTTATATATTAATAACGAAGATAAAATGCAAACTGTATACAAAACGTGTTTAATATTTAAACACTACGATAAGAAAAAATCAAACTTCGACAAGCGATAATAAATATTGCATTAAATAAAAATATATCTACAATATAGACTCTATGACGTCTCTTTTTTTCGAAGAATCAAGAAATTACTCTTAATTAACAAAAGAAACGTTCCCTTATCTCGCCCGGCTAAATTACCTTTCCATTTTTCCATTTTTAAAAAAGTAAAAACACATAAACGAGAAGATAAGACATATCAATCGTTTTCATTATATCGTTGGCGCAATAAGTCGGGAAGAAAGACACGAGCCGCGAAACGATGCTCAAAATCATTGAAAATTTGCATCCTACTTCACTCCACGCGTCTCGAATCCTTTGTAGATCGAATCAAGGATAAATCTCGTTACCTCGAGTCGTACGGATCGCACTTGGAATTCATGTCCGCCGATTCTTACGTCCGATCTTCGAGCAAAGAAGAGTAAGTGTAACACGGTTACGATCGAACGACGACCGTTCGGTTAAAGAGTTGGAAGTCGGTCGGTCAAAACGACGATTCTCATGGCCAAGTGTTAGAATAGCAAAGTAAATAAAGACGTAGGTGTAGGCGTGAATGCACACGCTGATAGGCTGATTCGCTGACACGTTGGTAGACACAATCGAGGTCCGCACCGGTTGATCGCACTCGCGCCCAATACACTCTTACACTCGTTACGTTGGTTACACACGCACCATTAACGTACGTCTAAGCAGTACGATGATCACCGATCGACTGTTTACCACCGGCTGACACTGGTGTCTCATTTGTGTCATAAAGGCTTTCCATCTATAATCGGAGCGGCAGTCGAGGAACGCTAGCAGGCCGGTAATCGCGCGTTTCCCTAGTAATGATCGGTCGTTCGTTTTACATAGCTACTGATAAGTCGACTCAAGATAATGATTACGTATTTTGATCCCGTGCTCCTCGAATGTGACTCACTTCGTATCACGATTCATAGATTTTCACTAAATTTACGCAAATGACCTGGCAACCGACCTTATGCGAGCGCGATAATCGATTTATCAATTTTTCGAATTTCCAGATCTTTGAACGAAACGATTTTTGTCCCCTTCGTGAAAGAGAAATTTCCCCTCTTTTCCATAGTCTATTGGCTACCAGATCAATAACCGATATTCCCTGAGAAGAAAATCGAGCATGTAAGCATTGCCACGCGTGTCGAGTAAATAGACGCAAGCAATTCTCGTATAATCCGTAAACGCTTACGCTGAGAAATTGATAACGCGTTTTCTATTTGTTCGCTCTTTACGGTTCTTCGTTAACTACTCTTTAAACGAACAATTTTTATTCGCTTACTTTTTTCATTATAATCTGAAGAAGCCTGTTTTCGAGTTACTTTACTCGTTCCTTCGTTGAACATTTTCGTAAACGAACAATCATAAATCGGATTGTTATGTATTGCAATTCGTAACCATTGAAAAATTACTGATTTGAGAACCATGATCTACCGGATATTAAAGAATCTAGATATAACAGATGAAAACTATTCGAAAGGTGACACCAATTAGCGTCAAGAGTCGAGATATGGATGATTATCGTAAAAAAATTTGATTAAGGTGAGAAAGTTGCAATTGAAGCGTCCCAAGAAACGTGTACGAGCTGCCGGCCTTTTACTCATTATCGAGATAATGACGATGAGCTGATAATCATCGATAAAAATAACACGGTTTGCAAGCAGATAGCTCGCGGAAAAACACAAGACAATTATAATGGGTGCGCCTTGAAAAAATTAAATTGTTGAAAATCCAAACGCTGCCAACTAGTTTGAATATTTTTATATATAATTATAGCGGATAACTACGATAACACAGGTTTACTTTCAATCCAAACAATAAAGGGATTTCGCTTTATCGTCGCATTAAGTCCTTCTTGAGTAACGTATCATAGTCTGTCTTTTTAGTGCTAATCAGTGCGACTGAATCTTTAACAAACGACGTTATGTCAAGTTGAAACGATGCTTGCCCGCTTTGTCCGTTTTTATCGTTCGATTAGATCCATTGTTTAACGACCGATTCAAGAAGAAGAATGTTAATAGCGTTTAAGTGGAATATAATAATAGATAAAGACTCGGAAATTCGATAAAAAGATTTTATAGAATGGTTACCGGAACTATTCCATTTATTATTTGTTCGATTTCAACGACAAGGAGGAGCTCTTGAACGTTGTATGTCTCGTTTCCGAATTTATCGATTAAATTCGCTTCGACCGGTCTCGTTAACAATCATTTCACCGATCTGTTCAAATATTTGAAGTTTCGCAAAAATTCTGGAATTTCTTTGATTAATTCGAACACTGATATTGTGACACTAAAAGAAGGAAAGCTCGTGTAGGATTACTCACCTTCTAATTTGCTGAAAGACTTGAACGTCCTTTGATCGCAAGTTGTTTTTTTTTTTTTTTTTTTCTCTCAACACGATCACGTTTTATCAGACAGCCCACATCGTCGCGCGAAATCTCGCACGTTGGCGCACGAATTCGAACAATTTTGCGATTTTGATCGTTCTTTACCGGAAGCACCGATATCCACAATTAAGATGTCATTTTATGTTTTTAACGAAAATACAGATGTGTGCTGCAAACAAAAACGGAACAAGATATAGGACATGTTTGTATCCTAGATAAGGAAACGCGAGTAAGATGTCACGAGTTATTTATCATATGTTGTATGAATAAAAAAAATCAGAAGAAGTTCAACGACGTGTTTTCGAAAAAAGAAATCCGTGAAAAATTTACGCCCCTCCCTATACAATATCTCCATCTTGCTGTTTCAGGATCGAAATACAAAAGCGATCGACTGCCTCGCCCTTTCTTTATCTCTAAATAGCAAAAAAAAAGCGCAATAATTTTCAAACATTGTACTTGCAATAAAAATAAAAAAAAGTTTATCTCTAAGATAAGCGAAATCTATAAAAATCTATCATAATACTTGTTAATTTTTTTAAAGATTAATATCTTCGTTATGAAGTATAGTTACTTAAAAAACGCGTAATTAAATCATCGTTCAAATCAGATGAACAGAGAAAAAGATTTTTTATCGTTTGATCGTTTTTTCATTGAAACATCGTGTGTTAAAATCTTTCCATGCTTTTTGGCATACGAGGAAGTACGATAATTTTTAATCCCTTTTCCATTTCTAAGCATTGTCTCGCTTTTCATCGATTCAACTTTTCATTCAATGATTAAAACGGATAATAAACTGAAGAAGAAGCGATAGAGCGACACTCGCTGAAAAGATAAAGTACAGTGGTAAATCGTTTGGCGAAAGAGTTGGCTGTGACAGGTGTCAGGCCGCGAAACGATTAGGAGAGGCAAGGGTCAAACACCGACAAAGTTTAACGCGTGAGATCTTCGAGTTTCTCTAAGGATCGTAGTTGAATGTCATCATGTTTTCACAGTTAGATGGAGAAAATAGATCGCAATGTTGAGTCGAGATTGAATCGATGATAATTGGAAAATCGAGTGGCTCGAATATACACGATTTATATTGATGGCATAGTCGTTGAACCCCTGGTGTTCTCTGTATTCTAGCTCACTGTATGCAAAGGCTCGAGCGAGGAACGTGCGGCGCGTATACGCGGCGCGAGCATACTGCTACTCGCGAGCGGTGGAGGCAGCTTCACCCTCTTCAGTATTGATCCACGTGGCCAGCTCGACTCTTTCCGCCACCAGCCCCACCGACTCCTCTTCGCGACCATCCACCGACCGATGGCTACCGATCCATCCACCTCAAACTGTTCATCCCCTTTTCTTCTCTTTTTTCTCATCGTTCTGTCGGTCCATTTGTCTTTCTTCCACCGCAATATTCCAAATAAGAAAAAATGGTAATCTTGATTGATTAGGCAACGTAAGATTTTAAATATGGAACTACTTAAAAATATTTAAATGGATGTATTAGAGATGAATTTTGTTCGCTTATTGACATTTAAATGCGAGAAAAGAGAATAAATTCATTTATAGAGAATCTCACTGATACGATTTTATGTTGATCTCGATAAAAAAAAATTACTAAACAAAAAACTACTAAACAAAAAAAATATATATATATATGTATATGAATAAAAGTTTCAGAATAGAAATTCGTGTTGTATTGCTGACGCTATTTTAGACTGAAGTCATATAAATAAGAACGTGCTCGTAGAATCGGAAGTTGAAGTTAGAGACATCATTCGCTTAAATGTAAGTCGCTGTCCTACTGTACAAAAATATCTTGAAATGAAAATATCTTATAATATATTATAAATATAATATATATTATAATATAATATATATATATTTCATTCCAGATAAATAAATTTTCAACATTCATTCCAGATTTTTCTTAAATCTTACTAGAATGATAGATGGCATACAACGTTAATTTGCAACACATTGATATTACTTCAAAAATGCTTTGAATTTCTTTAAAAAACTTTAAAGAAGAAGTAAAAAAATGAAAAAGTTGATAAGAAAATTTTAATAAAAACAATTTAATTATATTATAAAAACCTAATTGTATTATTGTAATTAAATGTATAATTTTATATTATCTCAAAACAATATATATTCTTAAAATATATATGAGTTATTTAAATGTTCAATTTTTTAGTGATCTATAAAATCACAAAAATTATCTTATAACGATATACTGCATCTAATTTAGATTAGACACGAACAAAATATCATACAGATTTATCTTACGAAAATTTATACTTCATATTCTAAAATATCGATCGGGTCTTTCAAGCCTTCCTATTATCGACGAAATATAAAACAGATTTCTAAAATATCGATATTTCAAAAAAAAAGAAGTTTTCTTCTATCCTTCATTACATACATAAATACTTACATTGTATACAAAACTTTTTTAAGATTCCTGACTGATATCTACTACAATGAATCTATTTTTTTTTTAAATTAATAATTACATAACCAAATTTTTCATTTTGAAATGAATGATTTATGTAATCTCAAATTAAAAAAAAAAAATTTTTCTTTCATTCACGAGTATTATTTAAGAAATCTAAACTAAACTCATTATTACAAATTATGAATACATTAATAAATATCTTAACTATGTTATATATATCTTAATGTAAAAGTATAAAATCAATAATCGCGATGGCAGCCAATTAGCTCATATTATTTGCTATATAATTTATAATTATACCACGACATTGCTATACATGATACGATTATAAATTGTACAACAAATAATAATGATTGCCCAGGTCTCACCTCGAGGAGGTTGCTGCAATGTTGGAGACCCATCCCTAGCCACGTCCCATCCACCCTCCTTTTACGCACAAATTTATTTATTTTTAAATTTATTTTCCTTTTGGTGTATGTTTGCAAAACGTTCAAATACTTGATCGTTGTGCAAAACAACGAAAGGAATTGTAAGGAAAACCGACGCGGAAAATAATAATTCTTAAAATAAAATTAAAACTATATTTAAAATTAATTACGTAATTAATTTACTTATGTGAGATGCTCTTTCATTGTATCATTATTTTATATTCTCATTGTAATGCAAATATAAAATAATTTCTAAAATATAATTTAATAATCAATAAATAGAGGCAAGAAACAAAAAAATAAACAAATGAAATGCATCTCACAAAGACTTATACTATCCACCACCATTTACTTATAATTATTGTTCTTAATAATTAAGCATGCACTTAATTATAAATATTATAACTAATTAATATATTTAAGAATAAATTAAATACTATATTCACCACCTACATCTACATCTACTATCCCTAATTGTACATGCATTAAGTATAAATATATCTTATTTAATAATTTGAATAGCATTGAAATTTCATGCTTTTTAATATTTTTATGTAATGATTTCTTACTAATGATTTCCTTTTTTTTTATATATATGTTATCGTATTATTTAAACAAATCCTATCTAATTACAAAAGCTAATATCTAGGAAACTATCTACCAAAAATTTAAACGTTTCTTTTCCTAATAAAACCTGCCTAACTAAATCAAGTAATTTATAAGCCCTATTTATTAAAACCTTTCATTTATGGATCCATAAAATATAATTTAATAATCCTATCGATATCCTATCTATATATTTATCCTATTTATGTATAAAAGGAAAGAATTGATGATATATATGCACAATTCTACCTATATAAAAAGTTATATTCAAATAAAGGACAAGGAACAAGGACAAGGGAGAGCGCATTACATAACAGAATATAACAATCTTCCTCATTGTTTTCTTCTTTGCTAAAATTTCGCAATGGTTCCTGAAACAAACTTAAACTTCAAGAATTTAGTAAAAATTTACAGCATAATAATCAATTAACAAGAGAAGATTATTATTTAATATATTTCAAAATTATAAATACATACCTATACTCTTTTCTATTCTTCTTTTTCTTTCACTCATAAAATTCCACTTAAGAACTGTAAATATATATCCGTACTTTTTCCCTTTTTTCTTTTCTTTTCATTCATGTTATTTCATTCAAAAACCGCTGATATAACATATTTATATACCTATTTGAAATGATACTATAAATTCTAGAAGTTAATAAATCTGAAACAAACTCATTTATTGGATTAGTACTTGAGAAAAAAAAAAAAAAAAAATAATACACCTGAAATAAAATATATTAATTATAAAAAAAACAAATTAACAAATTATTGTTAAATAATTCATAATCGTTCATTATTCATCAAAATTATAAAGATTTAAAAATATTCAAATTTAAATTTATATTACAAAATTTTAACATAAAAATTTTTATTTAATATGAATTGAAACAAATTAATAATATTATAAAAATAATAATATTTTAACATTAACAATAAAATGGAACAAACCAATTAAGATCAATTTGGTAGATAATTTATTTTTTAATAATCAAAAAATTTTATTAGAAATTTTCAAGATAAAAAATTTTTGAATAGTTTTTTTTCGTGAAATAAAATATAATTCTACCATAATGAGTTGTGAACCGAATTACATTCATTCAAAAAGTAATTTTATTAAAAGTAATTTTTTATTAAAAAATGAATGACGATTGTGAATTGCACATTCTGATTTATTAAAAAAATTTTAAATTGCACAATTCAAATATTTCATTATAATCGTAATAATTTTGAATAATAATGAAAGATTATTATTGGTAAAAACAAATATTTTTAACAATATTTCATGAAACAAATGCTCTATAATAAGGGGGTGCTGAAAAATAAAATACAAAGAAAAGATAGCCAGAAGGGCTACCAAATAATCCACTAAATTTAAACCCGAGAAAAAACCGAAAGTGGAGTATCTTTAATTTTTTCGCAACACTAATATACTAAATTCACAAAAGCAAACGCGATGAGTGCTTTATTATATTTGCAATCAATTTATTCTTAACAAAAAAAAAAAAAAAAAAAAAAGACTCCCGAATAAGACACCCTTAGTAGAGTGTTCTAGTTTTTTTACGCAACTCTACATACTAATTTATGCACTCATGTTTCATTATACGCAACACTAATGACGGGTCCATTACAGCCATAGGCAAAGGCTGTCGTTGTAAGATCACCAATGTGCAACTCTTGTAATTTGCACCGAGTGATCCAGAATCAGGAACATTTCCACCGTATCAGTGGAAGAACTTTGGGCATATTATAAACGCAACACTACTTCAAAAAACGCGACTATTCATTGACGCAACACTACTTCAAAAAACGCGACTATTCATTGACGCAACACTACATCGAAAAACGCGATCATTCGTTGACGCAACACTAATTTTTGAAATGAATTTAATAGAAATTTTGTATTCTATATATGAAAAGTTACTTCAAATACTTTCGATATTATAAATCGTAATAACTATAAAATAAATTGAAAATAAAAAAAAAAAAAATATATATATATATATATATATAAAAAATTATAGTACTTCATAATCAAATTAAAAACAATCGCGATAGTTTTTTTCATCGCAACACTAATACAAAACGCGAGTTTTGAAAACGCAACACTAATTCAAACCGTAATTTTTTTTCGCAACACTAATGCAAAAATCGCGATTTGCCCATGATGACTGGATAAACGATGGGCCAGCATGCAAATTGGCCAGACGATACAACAACATATACTACGTATTACTAAAACGAGCACAATGACAAAGTAGTAACAATGATTTCCCATCCTTTGGATCCAAAAAAGATCTAAAAAATGAGAAACCATTCGTTGCAGCCCTCTTCGTGACAGTTTGTCGGGCCTCTTCGGTCTTCCTCCTTCGGGCGCAATGCCCGCTGAAACTTAAATCTAGGCTCGAGATTCACTAATCGCAAACCAAGAAAAAAAAGAAAAAAAAATGACTAATTCGCGGAAACTAAGTGCACATGAACGACCAACGATAGCAATGATCATTCTCCGTACATATGCAGAATCTCGAGCACAACGTTCGTTTCGAAACACTTCGCGACCACGACCGCGAATTCGAAAAATCGACGAGCAGAACCAGAAACGAATGGCGAATAATCCATTCATCTCAGTTTTACCCTCGATTCTTCAAATTTTATTTCCTGAAACAGGTTGTCACGCGAAAAACGCGCCTACCCGATCGGAGACTGTGACAACCTGCCCGGCCCTACCTACTTATAATTAACAGACACACCAGAAGTATACTACCTATCCTACCTAGCCCTATATTTAAAAAATGGCAAAACAGGCACACCAACACATTCATTCCACGATTCTCACACATAATACTCGGGCGCAAATGCCTACACTAGGGAAAACGTCCCGGGACGCCTCCGACACCCGAGCTTGGCACACTACTCGCATACTCTAACTTTACGTACCATTTTCCTGAAATCGATTGACGATGGCTAGTGACCATTGCGTAAATTGCAATAAAAATATGCGTATATTATCGTTTTAACTATCTATAGTAATTATCTACAGTCATGATTAAAATAATATTCATGACTAAATGATATTATTATTTGATGATACAGCATTTGGTATCATTGTTATAATTTAATAAAAAAACTAATAAATTATTATTTATAATCCGCAGTATTCAATAATAGATATAAAATAGTTATTGTATGATATTGTATGATAATTGTGAATGGAATAATAATTACGAATAACGACGCAATTCCACAGCCTAATCACACACACAATGTGAAAAATACGTCGTGCACGATACACTAATACATCGTCAATCGCTGAAAAATTTTTATTAACTTATTAATTAGATTCATCATGCTCATTGCCTCTCCTTCATTCAAGTAGCACCTGGGCACGTGAGTGAGTTCCTGGCAATAAACACGGAAGGGGTTAAACCTGAAAATCCTGAGCTAAAAAAAGCATTAGTATCTATTTTTAATATTTCTAACGGGCTAATATTTCTTAATCTGCTTGTTTTATTTCAAATTTTAATAAATCTTTAAGATTTCTAAATTAAGAATAAATTATGAATAATTATTGATTTTAATTAAATAAAGAAAAAGTATGAACAATGAATATTTATTTATGATAATTAAAAATAAGAAATTATTGACTCTAGATCATTGACTCTAAATACTCAGAAAATAACCTCAGGCGATTTTTTTTATCAAAGCAGATTTTCGAAAATACTAAAGCAATGTTCAAAACTTGTGGCTTTGATTCAAAAATCTACCTGTCGCGAGATGTTTTCTTGCACTATATTTTATTACATTTTTGTACGGAAGAAACATGAAAAACTAAATATTTTTACATTTTGAATTTAAGTTTAGAATAAAATAATTAATTCTTTCGATGCATTATAATAAAATAGACGAAGAAATTAAATATTATGTTTATTATCATATAATAATAAACAACCATTATTATAATTTAATCATTATAATTATCATTATAATTATATACATTATTATTATAATTGTATAATTTCTAATATTACGTTAAAACTTATTCATATAACATTAATTATTAATATCGTTTTATTAAAAACGCGATGTGCAAGAAAACCTATCCTGATCTAATAAATAAATAAAACACAAATGAAATGTTACTACTCACGGGTATAACAAATACCCGCGGTCATTGTGCTCGTGAAAAAATCTACGTATACAACCAGTCACTCGTGTCGATTCGGATCTTTTATCCTACGACATGATTGAGTGACCAGAGGAACCAAAATGCATGCGACTCACCATTCGATGCGAAGAATCTGCGTTGCCATCAATGCTGTCATGAAGCCATCAAGAAGTTGTTATCAAGTAGGAGGATGAAAACTATAAAAAAAAAACGAATACCATAATTTAAAACACATATACTAATTAATAATATATATTAATTAATAAAAAAAACTAAAAAAAAAAAAAATGAAACTATACTGATGAAAAATATGCAAAGATAATTACCTCTTCGCGTGATGGATGATCGCCTTCCGTTCTTGAGATCACTGATTTTACCCTGTACCGAAAACGAAAATTTGTAAGAAAAAAAAAAAAAAATAAAAAAAAATGAACTACTAACGCGTCCGTATTTGATATTCGGCGAACAAACACTGACTCTAATTTCGCGAATGATTATTACAATTAAATTGAATTAGAGCAGTTGTGCTCTAAAAAATATTAAATATACTTTATTACGAAACAAACACTGATTCTACCAATCGCATTGCGCGCGATCACACAAAATTTTTTTTCAAAAGTCCAGAAGATGACACGATGATAATACCTTTAACAAAACATAAAATATTATTTTATTAACATGAAATTCTTTAATATATTTTAACAAATTTTATTAACATAAAATATTATTATTAATTTTTAAAAAAAACAACTTTAATTATTTAAAAATTTTTAAATATTATTTAAAATTTTTTAATTTTTAAATAATAGATTCAACTCTGTTAAGTTTCAAAATTCAATAAAAATAAAAAATCAAGATGTTATTAATCTTTAATAAAGATAAGAATTAAAATTTTACTACTCAAAATCTGAGAAATAAAAATCTATTAATTTATAAATTTTGTTGAAAAAATAATAAATTTTTCCAAAAAAGGGCGATTTATTTCTCGATTAATGATTAAAAAAAAAATGATTAAAAAAAATCAAATAATAAAATAAAATGATTAAAAATATACAAAGATAATTACCTCTTCGCGTGATGGATGATCGCCTTATGTTCTTGAGAGCACTGATTTTACCCTGTACCGAAAACGAAAATTTGTAAGAAAAAAAAAAAAAATAAATGAACTACTAACGCGTCCGTATTTGATATTCGGCGAACAAACACTGACTCTAATTTCGCGAATGATTATTATAATTAAATTGAATAAGAGCAGCTGTGCTCTAGAAAATATTAAAGATACTTTATTACGAAACAAACACTGATTCTACCGATCGCATTGCGCGCGATCACAAAAATTTTCTGAAAATAAATCTGGGTTAGTGGGAAAGGAATATCGAGCATTTGTTCATAAAAATTGTTATCTCTTGAAACTAAATATTAAATGAAAGCGAAAAATAAATTTAATCAACTCGAATTTAAAGAAATAATTTAATATATCCGAAATAAATATGTTGATGATTTGTTTAATCTATTCCATTTTTGTTTTTTGAAGCATTAACTATTATGAATTATTTAACATGTCAACAATAATAGAATAAAAAGTAAGTAAAAATATTTATTTTTAATACAAAAGATTAAATGTTACCGCTTTGCCATAAAAAAATCATCATTTGATTGTGGTCATCGATATTGAAATTATATCTTGAAAGTTATCTCAGCAATCAACTTTTAACCTGCACAAAAAAATAATCAAATCGTTAAAGTAAATATAAAAAAATATATATAATTAGAACGTATCGTATTAAAAATAAAATAATAAAAAACAACGATCAAATTCAAATCTTTTTTTTGAAATTCATACTATTTATAATTCTAACAATGCAATAAATTAATAAAAAAATATAATATTTAATAAATTAACGATTAAATATTAATATTAGTTAAATACGGGAAAGTAAAAAAATTACTATAGAAAGAATATTTTACACAATAGTCACGCACCTGTAGCAAAGCGTCCTACTAGTTCAACTTTCGGTAATAGAATGATACTACGCGACACGATTTTGTTTACGAAATTATAAATTGGAGTGGGAATTTGTTCGTGGAAAGTCGTACGACATATCGAACACGAATATAAACCGACAATTTCCTGGAAACGGATTATAGGAAATCGTAATACGTCTTAAGCGTAAAATCAAAAGGAAATAACACGAGTCGAGGACACAGAATAAATACACGAAACGATAGAAAGAAATATTCGAAATTACGTACATGGAAAATAAAATTGATATAATAATCTAACTATTTTTATTTCCGAACTAACGAATAAAAAGATTTAAAGAAAGAAAAAGTTAAAAAAGAAAAAGAAAAAATTATCGGATTATCTCTTAAATGCGTATAAACAATTACTCATTCAATATTATTTTACAACGATCGAACGATAATCTGCACGAATAAAAATCAAAATCGTAAATTAAACATACAAAATTAAAAAATTATATTGATAAAACACAATATTTAAATTCAAATTTTGACTCAAAGATTTATAATATAAATTATAAATTAATATAATTGTCGACAGACAAACTATATACGTCACAATAAAAGCGAATACAAAAAACTATTTAATTAAACGTATATCGAGTATTTTTTAGAAATACTCGCTATACGGTTAAACAAATATAATAATTAAACAAAATAAATAATAATTTATAAATTATAATAATATATTAATTACAAATTATACGTAGTTACTCACCCATTGTATCTCCATTCGTTCTATCCCCACGACGTCTAACAGCAGACTGACGCCGAACCTACTGATTCGTCGAGCGCTGGGCCGTAGCTGCTCTCTGATTGGCTGTAACA